>NC_052479.1:12185704-12380724 GCF_009730915.1 Dioscorea cayenensis subsp. rotundata
CCAGACCATTCTTCTTCTATATGTCGATGACATGATTCTTACTGGTGATGACTCTGCTCATATTGCTTTTGTGAAGCGGAAACTATGTGAGACCTTCTTGATGACTGATCTCGGTTCACTTCGTTATTTTCTGGGCATTGAGGTCACATCTCATCCTGATGGCTATCGACTATCTCAGCATCGTTACACTCTCGATATTCTTGCTCGTTCTGGCTTGACTGATACTCGTACTGCCGTTACACTGATGGAGTTGCATTTGCAGCTTCGGGCTTCTGATGGGATTCCCTTATCCGATCCTTCTCGCTATCGACATCTTGTTGGTAGCTTAGTATATCTTACTGTTACTCGTCCTGACATTTCTCACGCTGCGTACATTCTTAGTCGGTTTGTTGCGGCCCCCACCTGCTTCATTATTGACATCTTCTCCGGCATCTGCGATATCTTCGTGGCAGCTGCCTCGCGTGGTCCGTTCTCACTCACATCGGTCCACTCTTCACTCATGAGCCTATTCCGATGCTACTTGGGCCGACTCCCTGATGATCGGGTCTCGATCATCACATCATGATATTTCTTGGGTCTTCCCTTATTGTTTGGAAGACTAAGAAACAGCAGATCGCTAGCAAGTCCAAAGTGCTAAGTCTGAGGTTCGTGCTTTGGCTTCTACAGTATAAGAGGTGCTTTGGATTCGCTCGATTTTACAGGATTTTGGTGTACCGATCCATTCTCCTATTCCTATTCATTGCGACAGTACGGGGGCCCTTCAGATTGCTGCTGATCCGGTCAAGCATGAGCTGACCAAACATATTGGTGTGGATGCACACTTCACTCGTTGTCATGTCCGTGCTCATATTGTCTCGCTCCATTATCTTTCCACCGAGGTTCAGGTGGCTGATTTTTTTACTAAAACACAGACACGTGATCAACATCCATTTATGTTATCCAAACTCAAGACATATGATCCACCTTGAGTTTGAGGGGGGGTGTTAGATGTATGTATGTATATTAGGTGTATGTATGTATCTACAGGGGTATACTTGTATGTTTGGCTTCTATATGAAGCCCTTTGATCACACTTGTTTGATAACATGAGATGAACATTGATCCACTTCTTCTTCTCTTCTTTCATTCTTCCCTCTTCTAACAATTGGTACCAAGGAAAGGCAGGATGCTTGATATCATTTCAAATAAATAAATAAATAAATAAACAAAAGATCACATAAAATCTGCTTGGAAATGTTTTTTTTTATTATTTTTTTACAAATGTGACAAACATCTTTAATTTAAAAAGAGCTAGAGATGTGCACAATCATGGAGCAGATTTCAATGTACAGTATCAATAGATTAAAAAGTTGTTGGTGTATTTGGTGTTAAACATAAAATTACTATTAAGTGTATAGTTTAATTTTTGTTCAAATATGGGGGTTTTGCATTGAATTTAAGATTTTTTTTTTAAAAAATTTTTGCTTATTTAGACTATGCAAAATTTATTCAATCTATCAAAATTCCAATGTATTCTGAGAGTTCAATGTAAAAATAAATAAATAAATAAATAAATAACTCAATTTTATATTTATATAAAACGTCTAATATAGTAATATGAGACAACTAAAGCTTTCACTAAAATATTCTTATGTTGTTCTTAATCAAAATACCTAAACACTTCCAAATAATTTTTTAAATAATTTTGAAAAATTAAGTGCATTACCAACTGCACAAAATAATAGGGGTAACTCTTTTTTCTCACCAAGTATAAGTATCAGGTCGGAAATCAATTCCCTCTCATAAAAACGGTTAAAATGAATGACCTATAAAAAAATTAATTAATTAATTAATTAATTAATTAAGTGCATTCAAATATATCTTGTGCATATTAAAAAGGATCCTAAAATTTAAAATTTAAAAAAAAAAAATCAAAATGAACTTTATATTCTTAGGGACCACAAATAAAATTTTTGAACAAAGCACAGGGATTAATGATAAATTTACTCCAAAAATATAATTAAAATAATTAATTTTTTTCCCCACAAATATTTGGCGGTGGCGAAGAAGGAGAAAGAGCTCGCTGTTCCCCGGCGCCATGGACGTCCTCTTGGGATCCATTGACGTCCGAGAGCTCCTTTCCACCCACGACTTCGACGAGGCCTCCCCCCTCTCTGCCCCTGATCTCCGCCTCCTCATCGATCGCCTCCAGGTCCGCTCCATCCACATCCAGGACAAGGTCCGGGACTATGTCCTCTCCCACCGCCATGACTTCACTGACATCTTCTCTCGTTGCTCTGATGCTGCATCCAATGCCGACGCTGTCGCCGCTTCGCTTTCCGACGCTTTACGGGTTTTGTCTGACCGCCCGATTGATCTTGAGATTCGGGATCTGGTGGGGGAGATTAGGAGCAAGAGGAGGGAGCTGGAGGAAAGGAGGGAGGCGTTGGCGGTGGTTAGGACGATTTCTTGCCTCTCTGAAAGGTTGAAATCCGCGAGGGAGGATTTGGTGGCTGGGCGATTGGTTGAGGCTGCTGAAACCGTGCGGGATTTGAAGGGAGCGCTGTTTGTTGGCGATGAGCATGGCGAGCAGGAGCCGGCTGTTTTTGGGTTGTTGAGGGATGATTGGAATGGATGCTTTGATGAGGTTGGTTTTGGATTTTAATGTTTTAATTTTTCATGATAAATTTGTTATCTTTTTTTGTGATTGTTATGTAATTGATCTGCAGCTGCAAAACGTGCTTTCACGGAGTGCGGAAAATGCTGTCCAATTTGAAGTGGAGGATGGAAAACTGGTGTTGAAATGTTGGTGGAGCATTGGTGATCGAAAAGATATCAAACTACATACGGTTTTGGAGGCAATGGAGGTAATCTCACTCAATTACGTGGACTCTTCTTGTTTTTATAGGTACTCCAAATTTGGATAGAGAATTCTATAATGCGAGTTTATCCTTGTTTGACTCTACTGTTTCAAGAGTTGGTTCATCCTATTTATGCCTTGTTAGTGCTTGGGTTTCCATTTTACATTTGTAACTTAACTATCCATGATAGCAAATTGCCTTCGGTTTCCAACTTCCTCTGCATCAACTCTATGCATGCAATCCTAGATAGGGTGACAAATAGGGCAATTCAATCATGGGAGCTGCTGATGTGAGCTAAAAAGGTGGGCACACATGTTTATAGGATGACTTGGTTTTAAGCAGAACACTCGAAAGTGTTGCTAGTGATAAACTTTTGTTTTTTAAGTTCAGGGGCATGTTAGATGGAATTTTTTCTCGGCAATGCTTTCAAAATGTATTTTTGTTTTTTTTTAAAACCATCTGCAGAAATTCAAATTGAAGGTTATGCCAGAAAATTCATTTTTCATGCTTTGGACAGTTCTTGTACGGAATGTTAATTTTATGGCTAAAATAACTTAGGTGCGAAAGAGCTTTTCTCAAGTTCCTATCATAAGAGCAAACACATGCAAAGAATCCTAAGTTTAACCGCACATGTCAATTTTCACCAATGTGTCCTTTTCCTTTGAAAATCAAAAACTCTTTCATGCTGGTTCTCTTTGCGTATTTTATCTTCTGTGTAAGGTTTCCATTCAGTTAATATGCTTTATTCATCTATGAAATTTGCATAAATGAAAATTTTAAGTCATGTAGTGAAACGCAAGACCAAACTGACAGAATTGAGCCAGACTAGAAATTTAATTGGTTTGTTATCCAAACCAAAATCAAGTTATATCCATTATAAATCATAGCACTTGTCTCTCTCTTTCTCTGCATCTCCCCCCTCTCTCTCTTGCATACACACTCATTTATTTCGTCGTGGATTTTCCTTCGGGCATTTGCAGGTAGTTGGTATTCTCAATTATGGATTAGCAAAGGTTGCGGACCTAATGATCAAACATGTCATGAAACCTGCTGTAAGTAATGGATCAATGAATGTTTTTGTTGAAGAGCTTAGCCAAGATGATGTAGACAAGCCTCAGGCAATTCTGAGCCTTATTCCATCATCTGATGCTGAGGTAAGTAGGATCTCTTTCAATTTTAGATCCTCATTCTCTCTTAACATCTCAATTCTGACAGTCACATAGTATATATTAACTGCCTTAAAACAGAATTATCGCCTTGTGTTTAAATTAAATTTGGGTGATGGTGTATAATTTGTTATATGGATAGTTTTTATACTATTCATACAATTAGGGAAAGCTGATTAAATTTGAATCTGTTTATTCTCCATAATTTTGTTGGCTATATGGGCAATAGTAATATCTTACTTTGTTATTACTTCCCACAAGTTCTTTATGGCATTTTGCATGCGACGATGCTGACAACCTTTTCTTGGTTGCATGTTCAGTAGATTGTTTCTCTATGTTGTTCATAAGAATTACAATGAAAATGCAAACCTTATTGTTATGGTATTTCTATTTGTTTTAAGGAATGAATGTGTGTTAGATGTTATATCAGCGTTAGTGCTTCCTCTCAGGAGGAACAACTTTGTATTGTTCATCATCAGAACCAAGTTTGTCAAGGTGGCTGTGCAGGATTTCTTAGGTGGTGGGAACCTTAACCTCCTGGGTGCTTAAGCATTGGTGAATTTTTAGATTACAAAACTGATCAAATTAAGAAAAAGGCAAAACACACTTGAATCTTTCTATAAAAACATGCAAGGTTAGTAGCTTAATTTAATTTTCTAACGTTTCTCTTAGCTTTAATATGAATAGGCATCAAAGCCAAGGTATGCCACTGTGCCATTGTTCATGACAGTATCTATTCAAAAGCATATCTCCCTCCATTTTGATAATCCTTCAATACATGATAGTTTTTATTTTGAGCTTATATCGTTGTTATGCATAGAGGGCTTGGATTCTGAATTGGATCAGCCTCAACTGGGCTAGACTGGAATGAGACTCCGTTAGATTGATGTATTTGCAAATAATTGATCTGTCGGTGGTACTTATACACGATACAGTAGTGTTTAGTGATCAATCGGGCAACTGTAGGAGCTGCCCCCAAATTTTCTATGGCCTAGGTAGCTGGTTTTGAAGCACTACTTATAACTTAGAATTATAATATATTCTATAGGCTAGCAGGCCATTTTTAACTTGGTTTATAATTTGTTCTTTTACTGACTTAACCTCTCAAAGTCCATCTTGCACTTGATCTTGTATTTTACATGTATCAAAGCTTGGCATGCAATTTTGGTACCTAAAAAATAAAATAAAATAAAAAATGAATGTAGATTATTTGGAGACTATAGCCCGTATCTTTTTTTACAAAAAGAAAATTTGTTGTTTGCAAAACCAATTTTTTTTGCTGAAACTAGTCACTCTTGGAACAAGCTTCAAGCCATGCTAAGAAATATATTTTTTAACTAGGAAAAGGGAAAGGGGAAAAGAGGGGGATCAGATTTTGAGGGGGAATAGAAGAAATCTATGCAGTATGATATTGCTCTGCTGCATAGGATTTGCTTAATTTATGATTCATTTATAGGATACCTACATGAAGAAAATTTAATTTTTGCATGAACGATTTTGTCTAGTTTTAAATCATTATTGAAGCCAAACTTACATAGAGTTATTTAGCTAATTGAGGAAGGCAAATGTATCCTTACTATCCTGATACTTCTCGCTTTTCTGATTGATTGTAGAATGAGGCCTTTGCTAAGCTCCTATCCTTTTTTTTTTATGTGAGTTAGTGCGCTTTTTAATATACCCTAGTGGCAGCAGGACGGTCCTATGAAAATGCAACATTAGTTTCACCAAGCTTTGTTTATTTATTTATTTTTTGTTTTAAATACATTGGATATTTATATGTAATGGTTTTTAGTGCTGTCACATCTTTACATTGACATCATACCACAAACTTTTTTTTTCACTTTTTTCTTTGTTGTAGGAATGTCCAGATGGTTCTGCTATTTATGCAAGGATTATTCAGGTCATAAAGTTCATCTATAAATTCATCTGCCTCCAAAACGGTTCATGGATACATTGCTTTGGAAGATTAATGTGGTCAAGGTTGTCAGATCTTATAATCTCACATTTTCTGTCTAAGGTATTATAACTTTTCATATCTCGAAATAATTTTGATGATTGATGCTTCATGGTGATTGGATATAAAATTTCTTGTTGAATGCCCTAGGCTGTTCCTGAAGATGCTTCAAAGGTGGTGGATTTTGAAAGTGTTATGAAACATACTGCAGAATTTGAGACCATGCTGAAGGAAATGAAGTTTATTTCCAGCAATGATAGCAGTGAAGAAAAGTTGAGCCATTTTACTCACAATGTTGAGGTCCACTTTGCTTCAAGGAAGAGGAAAGAAATTTTGTCCAAGGCCAGGAATATACTTCTGCAGTTTGACCATGAATTTTCTTCTGTGAGTCTACTTAAGCATAATATTTGTTTTGCAACTAAACCTAATTTATTTTTTCTAAGATAATTGGCCCCTTCATTCCCAGGAAAGTACTTCAAAACAATTTTCTCCAGCTTCTGGCTGCACAGAAGGCTTTTCAGAATATGAGGTTAATTTGCTTTTCCAGCCTGAGAAGTGCTTTATATCCAAAGCAGCATCTCAACTCATGAATTTAGTTCATGAAGCTCTAAAGGTACTTAATTACTATCTAATGAAAGTTTTACTTCCGTGAGTTTTCTTCATGTGTACATATAACGTTGATGTACATTAGCATCTGCCATTTGTTATGGTGGTATTTCATGCCATCCCTTTGGCTTTGCTCACTTTTTATCCTTGCAATTATGGTTGATCGATTCTATATTTCTATGCTCTACATCATAAACAGCTTTTGAATCTCTTGTGTTCATATTATGTGGATGGAAATTGAGAAGTTAAGTTCACAATATTAGTTGGTGTAGTCCATGGTAGGAAGGATTAAGAGAGAATGATTGGTAGGACTATACTAAGTAATTGAGATGGCAATTGATAAGTAATTATAAGAGTTAGAAACTTGATTTATTTGCATGGCCAATTTTTTTATGTTGCTCTTGAAATGTCAATGCAATTTGTTACTGAAGGTTTCAGAGAACAAGGTTTCTCTCTTTTTTCTCTTAAATGAAGAATACAAGGTAATATATATACTAAACAATTGATATTCTCAGCCATAAAGTCAGACCTTAGTGGCTGACATTTAACCATAAAATCAGACTTAGTGGCTGATATTTAGCCTTAAAGTTTTTCATAAAATTAGGCAGCTGTTTCATCCATAAAACCTGGCCAAAAAACAAGTGATTGCTCTAACTTTGACTAAGAATTCTACACTCCCCCTCAAGCTGGGCTGCAGATGTTGTTCAAACCTAGCTTGTAATTCAATTCTTCAAAGCTAGCTTTTCGAAGAGCTTTCATGAGAATATTTGCAGTTTGGGATCTTGTGGGCACATAGACCAGCCGTACAATCTCCTTTTCAACCTTCTCTGAAATGAATGTCGATCTATTTCGATATGTTTTGTTCTATCACGATGAACGGGGTTTTTAGCAACACTTATTGTAGCTCGATGGTCACAATATACCTTAATATGTGGTCATTCTGTACTTATACCTAATTCTCCTAGTAATCTTTGAATCCACATTCCTTCACAAATACCAAGAGCTAGAGCTCTAAATTCAGTTTCATCATTGCTTCTTGCAACTACAGATTGTTTCTTGCTTTTAAAAATTTCCCCAAATGTAGGAACAATATCCTGATGTTGATCTCCAATCTGAAATATCTCCTGCCCAATCTGCATCTGAGAAGATTTACACATTTCTTGCATCATTCTTCTTGTATAATAGGCCTTTCCCTGGAGTCATCTTAAGGTACCTTAAGATTCTATTCGCAACTTCCATGTGTTCCTCTGTTGGATTGTTCATGTATTGACTTATAACACCAACTGCAAACCCAATATCAGGTTGAGTGTGTGAGAGGTAGATAAGTCTACCTACAAGTGTCTGATTTCTTCCCTTGTCCACTGGTACACTTTCTTTTTCAGACCCTATCTTCTTGGTTGAGATCCATTGGAATATTTGTTGCCTTACATCCAAGCATACTTGTCTCTTTTAATAAATCTCTAAGACGTATTTGAGTTGAGAGATAAATATTCCTTCCTTTGATCTAGCTACCTCCATCCTAAGGAAATATTTGAGCCCTCCAAGATCCTTGATTTCGAACTCCCTGGCTAAGAGTTTTTTTAATCTTAGTAGCTCTTCCTCATAATCACATGTTAGAATGATATCATTAACATATACAATTAAAAGAGCTATCGTCCTGTCACTTGAGGATTTCACAAACAATGTATGATCTGCTTGACATTGTGAATATCCCCATATGATCACTGCTTTAGTGACTCTGTCAAACCATGCACGAGGAGATTGTTTAAGGCCATAAAGGGATCTTCTTAGCTTGCATACTTTTCTGTTACTGAAAAAGTTTCTATTCCTGGTGGGATATCCATGTAAACTTCTTCTTCTAGATCACCATTAAGGAATGCATTTTCACAGTCAATTGATGCAATGGCCAATCTTGTTGGAGCAAATGTCTCTGGATAATCTATTATATAAGACTGAGTAAAACCCTTTGTCACAAGGCTCGCTTTTAATCTTTCAACACTTCCATCAGCTTTATGTTTAACAATGAACAACCATTTACAACCAACTGGTTTCTTTCCTGAAAGTAGGTTTGAAATCACCCAAGTACCATTCTTCTCTAGAGCTTTGATTTCTTCAGTTACTGCATTTTTCCTATCTGAACTTTGGAGAGCCTCCTGAATTGAATTAGGCACTTGTATGCTATCAAGAACATAGACAAAAGCTTGATATTGCAGTGACAATCTTTCATATGAAACAAAATTGCCAATAGGATGATTAGCGCAAGCTCTAACACCCTTTCTTAGAGCAACTGGAATGCCCAAATCATCAATTAGTGGACTCACATTCTTAATGTCATAAGTTTCTTCACCTGAGTGAATTGGAGTTGGTGCACTTCTCGGTTTAGATTCATGGTCGTGTGATGAATGTGTTAAAAACTCTACTTCCTTTTCTGGTTTCTTCCTCCTTGTATAGACACGAAGCTTAGGGCTTTCAATTTGTGGTAATTTGGAGTGATCATGAAAAGAAATTTCTGAAATTTGATGAGTTATTGGTGGAATTCAATGAGGCTGAAAATTTTCTGGAATTTGACTAGACAGAATTGGATTTTGATGAGATTGAGATGCTTCAGGTTGAGTTGGATTCTGAATGTGTTAAAAACTCTACTTCCTTTTCTGGTTTCTTCCTCCTTGTATAGACACGAAGCTCAGGGCTTGCAATTTGTGGTAATTTGGAGTGATCATGAAAGGAAATTTCTGGAATTTGATGAGTTATTGGTGGAATTCAAAATGAGGCTGAAAATTTTCTGGAATTTGACTAGAAAGAGTTGGATTTTGATGAGATTGAGATGTTTCAGGTTGAGTTGGATTCATAGGTAGATGAAATGATGCTTGAATAGGGGACGGGGATATCTCAGGTGATTCAGAATCACTGGAAAAATCCCACAACTGATATTCTCTCAAGTTTTTCATTTGAACGTCAGGTTTGGGGTAAGAAGGCTAGCCTTAAAAAAATGTCACATCCATGTAGATATACATCTTTTTGGTGAGGAGAGCAACATTTATAACCCTTTTGGTTAGGTCAGAAACCAAGAAAGATACATTTAATAGATTTAGGATCTAATTTACTGTGATGTTGTAGATGAATGTGAACAAAGACAATGCATCCAATAATTTTAGGTGCTAGTGAGGAGAGAATTTGTGTATGGAAAGCTTTAGAGAAGAACTTGACAAGGGGTTTGAAACTTGAGACTTCTTGAGGCATTCTATTTGTAAGGTAAGATGTTGTAAGAAGTGCTTCTCCTCAAAAATGTTTTGGAACATAAGAGGTAAAAATGAAGGATCTAGCAACTTCTAAGAGATGTCGATTTTTTCTTTCCAGCAATTCCATTTTGCTGAGGTGTATCAGCGCAAGAACTCGAATGGACAATGCCTTGACTCAAGAGATAACTACGTAGGAAATTTTTGAAGTATTCTTTGGCATTATCAGTTTTTAAGACTTGGCTTTTGGGACTGAAATCGAGTCTGTATCATGAGATTGAAGTTTTGAAAGATTTGACCAACTTCAGATAGATTTTTCTCTCATGAGAAATATCCAAGATAATCTAGTGTGATCATTAACAAAGGAAACAAACCATCTAGTTTCAATAATATTCTTCACCCTTGAAGGTCCCCACACATCACTATAAATCAATGTAAATGGTTGAGAAGGGGTATAAGACAAACTTGGGTAGTTAGGGCAAGTGTGTTTGGCAAGATGACAAATTTTACAATCAAAGGACTTTGGACTTTTATTGCTAAATAAAGAGGGAAACATCTTTTCAAGATACATGAAATTTGGATGACCAAGATGAAAATGCCATAACAATTTAACTATCCTTGTTGACACTAGGATTTTGAAACTAACTGACCTTTGAAAGACACAATTTGCACTTTGAGCTTGTCTACTCATAGAAGTTTGATCGAGGAGATAGAGTCCAAAATACATCTCAACATTGCCAATCTTCCTACCCGAATGCAATTCCTGAAATTCACAAAAATTTGAGAAAAACTTAGACACACATTTCAAATCTCGAGTTAGCTTACTAACTAAGATTAAGTTGCAATCCAACTTAGGAACATGAAGTACAGCCTCTGTGATTCTGACTGTGCCAATTTCTTCAACTTTCAATAATGAACTATCTGCTATTTTGATTGTGTAATTCTCATTACACATGTTGTATCCATGAAAAAAAGAAGCATCACTTGTCATATGATTTGAGGCTCCAAAGTCTATGATCCAAGGACTCGAGAAACCTTGGTTGACTTTAAAAGCCTTAGAGAATTTGCCTTTATATGTTATCATGCTATTTCCTGACACAATAGTGTTTGGCTGAGATGGAAGATTCTAACTCGAGAGTTTTTGGAGGGCTTCAAGTTTTTCCTTAGTGAGGGGACTTGTCTTTATTGAAGTTGACCTTTCATTCTTTATAACAACATTAGCATGTCCTTTTCTATCATTCCATGGGTGTGAAGGCTTCCAATCTGTAGGTTTTCCATGAAGCTTCGAGCAATTTTCTTTCATATGTCCAGGTTTGCGACAATGGTGACACCATTGTCTTCCTTTTTCTAAGTCGACTTTCATTGTTGTTGATTGTGAAGGGTCTGCGAGTAGCACGAGCAGAACCTTTAAGGGTTGGAGTTGAATTTTGAGATCCCAACATCACCTTTCTTCTCTTTTCTTCACGTCTCACTTCAGAAAAAGCTTCTCGAACACTTGGTAATGGTTTAATTCCCATCACTTTTCCTCGAAATTCATCTAGATCTTTGTTCAGACGAAGAAAGAAATTTTAATGTTCTCGTCTACTCCACAACCTTTTTATATAAAGCAGAATCATGAGAGCGTTTCCACGAATAAGTTTCAAACATATCTAGTAGCTACCAATGTCGAGTGATGATGTTGAAGTATTCAGTCACAGTGAGATCTCCTTGACGCAGATCATGTAGTGTTGCTTCAATCTGAAATAGTTCAGATGTATTATTAGGACTTGAGTAGGTCTCTCTAGCTGCTTCCCAAATCTCCTTAGCAGTTCCATATATAAGAGAAAATTCTCACCAACATCATTGTTCATTGAGTTAATTAACAAGACATCACCATGTGATTCTCAGGTTTCTAGGTTCTGAATTTTGGATCATTCTTCTATGGAATAAGAATCTCCTCAGTAAGATATTCATCCTTGCCTCTGCCACAGATGAACAACATTACTAATTATGACCATTGAAGAAAGTTGTGCCTATTAAGTTTGTGACTTGTGACGAGAATAGAAGGATTTTCCACTCCACCATGATTGTTGCCACCAGATGTTGTTTCTTGCTTGAAGATTTTTCCGGATGATGAGGTTTCTTTTCCTACAGCCATGCTGTATTTAGTCATAGAAAGACTATTAGTATTTTTAAGGATAGCTCTGCTACCATGAAGGTTTCAGAGAGCAAGGTTTCTCTCTTTTGTTCCCTTAATTAGAATGAAGAATACTAGGTAAGATATATATACGGGTCAACTGATATTCTCAGCTATAAAGTCAGACCTTAGTGGTTGACATTCAGCCATAAAATCAGACTTAGTGGCTGATATTCAGCCTTTAAGTCTGCCATAAAATCAGGCAATTGTCTCATCCATAAAATCTGGCCAAAAAACAAGTGATTGCTCTAACTTTGACTAAGAATTCTACGGTAACAAATTTCTAAATCAATGATTTTCTGCATATTATAAGGTGGACCCTTTTTCACATTTACTTGAGGAAATCCTCATCCATGGGTTATCTATGGAACTTCTGATTTTAACCATAGTTAATATCCTACCATCCAATTCTTTAATCTAGTTGAATGACTGTAGAGTAATTTTGACTCCTAAGGATAAAGGGAGCAGTTAAGACCTACTTCCCAACATCAACATGTCAATTGTGATGTCCCCCAGTAATTTGGTCTATCAGATAACTCTAATTGAAATGGGTGCTTCCTATCATAGTGATGCTTTACATCTAGGAATGTCTGTTCTGTTGCAAACTATCCAAGTTGTTCGTAAGAGTTTGTGAAAAGAAGAGTTAAAATCTAACTTGCAAGTTACTAAAATGTATCAGACATACTTTTGTTTTTGAAACTAATGGTTGAATCTCAAGGGGCTTCCTTAGACCTGCCTATCTAAATGAACTTACCTTACATGGATGATCTTTGCTCTGAGAATAAAGATCAATGTAGGTATTAAGAAAGGAAATTGTCACTTACAACATTGCAGAGTCAATAAAAACTAGATAGTAGACCTCACTTTACCAACCTGCAATACTTAAACTAAGTTGCAGAATATTCATTGTCCATCCTGATAAATGTTTGAGAGTTTTCTGCTCAATACTGGGTTCAGTTCGGCTATTAGTTTTTATTTTATTTATTTTATTTTATTAAGTTATAATATTAAATTTGACAAAGTGAAACATCACAAGGATTTGCATTGTTAGGCCAATGGTATGACTATTTTATTTATCAAGGAATCTATTGTGAGATCCTATATATTGGCGTTATATTTTTGTTTGGACATTGAATAATTATACGGTCAACCTGTGATATTCCAATTAGGCATCTCTATTGATGCACAACTTCACCATTCATTATATTGCATTAGTAGGGTATATCCATGGAGCCCTCTTGTTCTCATATTTTCTTAAGCAAATGCTTTGATGGATTTTTTAATTGACTTGGGCTTTATTAGATATAATTGTCTTGGGAAGATGGTGTAACTGTTAACCAAGTTATTGTAAAATTTATAAATAACTCCTATTTTTACTAAATAATGTTTTTTTTTCTTAAATCATATTTATCTGCCAACACAAATTCTACATGGTACCCTTTGTACTTCTTCTCTCCGAATTCTAACCCAACTACTTAAGTTGCTGCTTAGTATGTACCTGTGTTGTAATTTAAAGTACATGTAAGTTGTCCTCGTGGGTGTTTGATTGCGTTTTATTTAAGCACCATAAATGCAACTGGAGTCACACCAGCTACCCTACATGTTTTTCCCCTTGTCCAAATTAGCTGTAAGTTGAAAAAGTTCATCTTGGTGATGGTGAGTATCAGAGAAGAAGTATTTTTGACATACTTACCCTAGGAAGAAATTGTGTGTGTGTCTGTTTGAAACTGTTATTTTCTTTTGTATATTATGTAAGAGCTAATGTGAAAAAATTTTATCTAATGTGAATTCGATATAGTGTTTTCATTACATATTTCTGTAAGACCTTGAAGTTTCACTCATAAAATTTCTTCGTTCATACATACCCCTTAAAAACTGAGGTTTTTCATACCTATGTTTCTCATGGTACAGGTGCGATATGCCACTTTTGAGTAACAATTTAGTTAATCAATTTATTTTTAATACACTGGGTTTGGAGGCAACATGTCGTTATAAGAGAACACCCTGCCTTAAATCGATTTTAATTAGATGTGGCATAGTTATATTGTACATGGTGTGGTAAAATCACCAAATGAAGGTAACAGCATTCATGATAAATTATGAACTGTTTCAATTGAAAGAGATGATTGGATCTGTGAGCCATTCAATATAGTTTGACAATTTACACTGATAGACCTACTAAGGCAACGGTATAGATGGGTGAGACGATGAGAAGGGAACATGAAAAAAAAAGATAAAAGAAAAAAAAAGAAGTAATTTATGGATATGGTGGGGAATTATATTAGTGCAAAGGAAGTGATAAGGAGATGCTGTTTGTTAGAAATGAGTAATTGAATGTTTAAAGATTGGCTGTAGCATATTTTTCGGAAGTTTATATAACCAACATGATTATTGTGGTTGTTGTATTTTGGTAGTAAGTACTTGCTTGCTTTGCACTTTTGGTATGAAATGAAAGATCTTCAGCATCATGTCTGGGAGATCAGTTATTCCTACTTTTAGCAAGTTAATGCCAAGAGGTCTTCAATCTCACATGCTGTTTGGTAGTGTTTTGCTTTGTCAAATCATAGTTTCGAGGAGATGAGTAGACAAACGTTTGTGTTGGAGATTCAAATGCCACATCAATAGTTGTAAGTAAGTAAATCTTAGAAGAAGCTGTATGAATTCTAAAGAATGCCTGGGATTTTGTGCATGCTTTTGGCATCTCATACATCTTCCTTGCGGTACCTTTTATTCCAGCGTGCATTTTATTGTTGAAATTGTCATAAGTGAGGCCAAGATAATCATTTTTCTTTGCCTATGGTATGTTTTTCGTCATATTTGAATTATAATTTCTACTGTATTCTTGTAAAATATTTTCATACACAATTTTTGATTTCTGAACACTCAGTGCAGGATGCTTGTCTCTCATCCACTAGAGTTGGAAAGGAATTCTATCATGCTGCAAGGGATTCTCTTCTTCTTTACAAAGCTATTATCCCCGTAAAGGTAAGTGATGGATATCTTTGGCTTATCTCAGCCAAATGTTATTTCTCATTGAAATTTAATTTGACTGGAATAAATTTAGTGCTTATTAAGGCAACTGCATTGATTTTATAGTGACAAGTGTCTCACCATAAAAGTGCAAGAATATGGTACTTCCTTTTTCTTTTTCTAATGTTTGAAAACCAAATTTGTAGATATGGCACACAGCGCAAAAACATAGATCTAGATTCGTTGCATGTCATAGCTATAGAGCTACTTATATGTACAATGTATGATATGAAGATTAAAAGAGAAAAGACTGAAATAATGGAAATGCGATCACCTTTACCTTCGTGAATATTTAAGTTATGTTTTTTTCTTGCATCCCTGAAATTCATTTTTCATCATTGATTGCTATTGGAGGATGATAATGGAACATTGGCTAAATGTTGTGCTTTGTTTTGCAAGCATGTATTTTGTTACAAACTTGCAGGTGGCGTGTGGTTGGGGTTGGAATAAGTTGAAATATGGGATTTGGAGTTTGAATTTGGTGTTAAAAGGAAAGAAATTACCTCAATTTGTCAATATTATGGTATATTACAATGAAATTTTTTGGTGAATATAATAACCTGCCAATTGCCTGTTTGCTAAATTTCTTCCTGAGCTGTGCATGTTGTTGTTGTTGTTTTGTTTTAACTACTAACCCCTGTCAGAAATTTCTAGTGCTATGTTGAAGTTTAATAGCAATTGCATAATAGCACATGATGACGATGTTAATTGCTCAATTTCTTTTTTATGTGCATGAAGCTAGAAAAGCAATTGGATAGCATAAGCCAGTCAGCTATGGTCATGTACAACGATTGTGTTTATTTGGCCCAAGAGATTCTTGGTCTTTCGTTTGAGGTACATGCTACATTTTTTATGATATATGCTACATATATTCTTTATATCTTACGAATTCTTATGTATGGTCTGTTTAATTGATTATCTGAAGCCTTACACATTTAGTTGATCATAACTTAACCAGAATTTCTAAATAATCTTCTTCTTTTTTTAAAAAAAAAAAAATCAATGTACTGGTTGTTTAGCTTGTGGATGCACAAAACAGCTTGTGGGATGAAAATGTTCACGTTTTGGTCTCACCCTGACTTTGCTAACTATCTGGTACTTTTCTATGAGCAAGCGCTTCTGCTATCTTGAGGTCTTTTGCTCTCGGCATGTCATCGGCACACTGTCTCTTACTGAGCTCTGTATTTTGATTCGCCTCTTTCCTCCCTCTCTCCACTCAAGCCTAGGATAAATAGTATGTATGTGATATTTTATCAAACAATATTAAAGTAATTTATGCTTATCATAAGGAAGACAGGATATAGTTTGAGTTACATTTTTATCGTTTCATTCCAGGGATAATGAAATTTGTTGCATACTTGCTTCAATGTCACCTCACACCTGTACTTAGCCAAAAATGTTGAGGGTCTTTGCTTTGAGAGAATTCCATCTTTACCTAATATGCACACACACACACACACACATATCTATTAATCTAGTAACCTCTATTTCAATTCTTTTGTAACATAAAGAAATAGTAAAGTCTGTGATGCGCTAACAGTATTCTTAAAGTGCTAAAATTTTTATAGTCATCTCTTTTTCTTGCTCTTCTTTCCACTCATTTTTCTAGTTATAATAAATAGCAATCCTATTTTGAGTGTACTTCATTGCAGCTTCCAATACTTTGTTGAGGTTTGTAACTATAGTCATCATTGGGAGAATCCAGACAAAAATGTTTATTTTCCATTGATCTACAGTGATGGAACTCATTAAACATTCAACTGAAGTTGTAAGGATTTCAGTGATTCTTGGTCTTATGGATTTTCCTGACACAATGAAGCATTTTGAAATCTCCATCATGCTTCGGTGTTATCTTAATTGCAGCACAATTCTTAAATTTTCTTGTTGAAATGATATGCAGATTTTAATAATTTGAAGAACATTGCTCACAACTGCTTATTTATAAAGTTCATAATGGAGGAACACTTTTGCATTCTGCGAATGCTGCTTTAACATATAGTTTAATATGAATATATAATATTAATGGAATGAAAGTATTCGTGTGCAGTTTATTTATTGCTGCTGGGAGTGTGGTTCAGAATTTGAGCTTCAAAGATCATCTCACTGGTCAAAGTAGAACCTGTTAACCTATTTATGAGCTTCAGTTATTTTGCGTAAAATTCTACCAAGTCTATGAATGGTCGAGTAAGGTTTCTATAATTACATAACCTGCTTTAGTTTGAATATATTGCACTTTGGGTTAAGCTGTTTCTGAGAATGGTAGGGAATATCATTTCAGTGAGGATGCAGGTTATGTACTTCTTTGCATGATTTTTCCTAAGGATCAAACCATTGTGTTTCTAGAAAAAAGATTTGATGTTCATAATTTGTGATGTGTCATAATTTAAAAGAACGCTAAGTTTGTGTTTGATTTGCAAGTGTGACATGAGCTCTCTATATATATTTAGTATCGTGCAGGTCTGCCTAACAACTTAAAAGAGCAAGTGGTGTTTGTGGATCTGGCGTCAAATTTTAATCAGATGGCAGAGGGAATACTACTAAAGCAAGTCAAATTAGTAGATATTAATCTGGAGGAGGTAGAAATTGTTATTTAGTTGACAACAATCTGGTCTCCTTTTATATCGGTCATTTTCTCATGATATTTCTAATGCTTCTTCAGGCTCTACTCGGTGCCAATGGCTTTCAGAATACACATCAACCTCAACAATTTGAATTAGCAAAATTCAGTATAGATCAGGTAAAGTTTTATAAAATTGAACTAATGTAGTCATACGATGATATTTGCCTCCTAGTTGTTAATGATCTTCGTCGCCAGGTTATATTTGGTCCTTTATGAAAAAGGAATAAGCAACATGTTGCTAGATAAAACATCTGACTGTATTTTCCAAAAAATGTAGAGGCCACATATTATTTTTTTATCACTTTAATTATTAATTAATTATTTATTATTAAAGACTATTGCATCCTTCCAATCTATCAAAGCTATGCCTTAGGCGCGCTTGAGGTGCAAGCTCCCCTAGGCTTCTGCCTAAAAGCCTCATCACCTCTAAGGTGCACAACATTAGAGATTCGCCCTAAGGTGCACCGCTTCCCTCAAGTCTCAAGGCGATTTTAGGCTCATCTTAGTAAAATACAGCCTTTTTTTATTATTTTTTCAGGTTTTTAAGAGCTAGACATATATAAATTATTAGATGACCATTGAATTAAATCTCAACCATTAAAAACAGAAAGGTTTTTATTTTTTTAGTTTGTAAGAGCTTGATATATGTAAGCTATTAAAGCTGAGAAGTTTGAATCTGAAGAAGAAGAAGAATATTAAGATGAGAGGATAAATATGAGAACGAATAGGAGAATAATGATGAAGAAATTGATGAAAGTTATTGGATTTGATAGCAATTAGGTTCTCCTACCGTAATAATATTTCTTAGTAGTAGCTGAGTAGTAGTAGTTGATGATTTTCTTGCTATGCTGATAATATGCTATTCATGTTTTATTTTAATTTAAACTTTAAACTTTTATTTTTTTATTTTATGAAATTTTAGTATGCATTATGAATTTTATAATTTTTTTAACTATTTTAATTTTTTTGTGCTTTACTTCGGAAAGTTGTGTGTTTGAGCTTTGCACCTTGCTTCTAGGCAATTTGAACCACTGGTGCCTTAATGTGCCTTGCGCTTTTTGCAACTATGGTAGAACATGCTATTATGGAGTTGCATTTATGGTATCCATGTCTCTTGTAGCATAAGATATACAGGATAACATTGCCTGGCCAAGATTTATTGATAGCATGTGTCCTATAATGATCCTATAATTATAGGATATCCAGCATTCCAATTCATGGTAAAGGTTTATTGATCAAAGTTGTCCTTTAATGATAAGATATTCAGCGTACCTTTTCATGGCCGAGGTTTATCGATTACATCTGTTCCTATAATGATGTGGGTCTTCTTTGATCTACTTTTGATATTAGCCTGTTATTAGATAAACGCATAATATAAATGAACTTGAGCTACAGGCAACCCATTTAATCATTGTTTTTTTTCTTATAGGCACCTATTAAAAAATTATATACTACTCAGTTCTACCAAGAAATATGATAAATAGCTAGTCAATTCACCTGAAATTCTATGGTTTTTAGTTAATGGGGCATCCCAAAAGAACCAAACTGAGTAATGTCCTTGTCAATAAACTCAATGTTGCCTGTGGCATCTGAATTAGCCAGATGTATTAGATTATTTAGTAAACTGAAGTGTTTTGTGACTCCGCAAGTCAACTTGTTCTTGGTTTTTTAAAATGAACCCAAATGAACTAAAGAAGTCTAGTAGATTGGAAGCTGGGTCACTTCAATGTCATTATTTGAGGAGTCCATAAGGATTTGGGTTTATAGGAAAGAAAATCTTGGCTTTCCTTCCCCATGATAGTTGCTAACCACCACAACCCAGAAGTGCTAGATAGTGAACACTATTGAGTTCTGGAAATAGCTGCAGCCTACACTATACATCTTCATTTCTAGAGTCTAGCTTTTAAATCATGGATTTCTGATCTCTTCACATTTCTCTAATTTGTGTGATTCATGGACAAAAATGAAATCACATTCACATGTTCCTTTATCAAATATATGCACCACTATTCACATTGGTTAATACCCAAATCTTTATTATATATACAAATGATGATAATCAGACAATTGTGCTTTGTTAAAAGGACAAAATGAAAGTAGAAAAGGAAGATGTTACTTGTCTTCTATTTTCATCCATGGATTTTGGCAGTGTATTAAATTTCATCAGTAAATGTTGGACCAATCTGTGTAAGGTCACATGGTTTATATGGCTTAAAAAAGTAAGGCTTAAGCAATTCAATAAGCTTAGTGGAACTTATTATTTGTGCAAGTTATGAGAACACTCTGAAGGAATACGAATGAAGTCTCCCTTACCATGCATAATTCCACCTCAAACTTGAAGATTTCACATGGATGAATATTTACCTCCCACTTGTATGTCTAAACGCATCCAGGATGCATTAATATATTCTAATCTTGCCTATTCTAGCTTACAGTCCTGTACTGTCTTTCTACTTTGATTTCCCGAATTGCTAGATTTCTTTTTTTGTAGCAGATGAGAAATATTAGAAAAATTGGAAACAGCATTTAGCCGGTTGTCAACTCATTGCTTATGGTCTTTTAAGTGACTACACTTGATAAATTTTTCTTTTCCATTTTGGTTTGATGTTCTCATCAACCACAGGCTAAATATTTTAATATTGCAGCAAAGACTTAGAATGTGTTTTTTTTCAGGTTGTTTTCATCTTGGAGAAGATACATATAATGTGGATGCCTCTCATGCCAGCTTCGGTCTATAAACGAACAATGTGCACAATACTTGATTTTGTCTTCTCTGAGATCACAAAAGATATGCTCCTTTTGGATGACATGGCAGCTGAAGAAACTTTGCAGGTTTTTACCGTCTTCCCTGGAAACCTTTAATTTATAATTATCCTTCAAATTCAGAAGCTAATAACCTCTTGAATGCACACAGCTCCAGAGACTGATACATATAACATTGGAGAACTTATCCTCGTTGTTTGATTCCATCACTGCTGATGTTAATGAAAGGGAAAAACCATCGAAGAAACATATATGGGACCAACTAGATAAGATGATTCCATCCTTGAGTAAATTTCGCAAACTTGCAGGCATGTGCTCTTAATACAACTAATAGTTTTTATCAAAATTTTCGTTGTAACCACTGGTAAAACACAACTTGAATTACATCTTTTTGTCTTTCTAGATTTACTTGATATGCCTTTGAAATCCATAACGAGCACATGGGAAAGCGGAGAACTGGCAAATTGCGGGTTTACATCATCTGAGGTATGCATACCTATATCTAAATGGTGTGCGCATACAGCTCAGGACAAACTTCTGCTATTTTTTCATTTCAGCAAAAAGTTCATTTTTGTGAACTTTCTTATCGTCTTGCCTGCTTCGCCTTGTCAATCGTCTTGCTGATACTATGTAGTCGAACCGTTTTCCCATTGTAATACTTACTTATCTTTTGCAGGTAGAGAATTTTATCAAAGGCAATTTTTACAGATTCACCGCTAAGAAAAGAATGTTTATGGAGGATACAGAGCATTAACTTTTAAAACTTTACAAATTCCCGGATTATAACCGGATTATAAGTATTATTCTATGGATTCCATGTACAATAGTAGCACACTTGTAAATTTTTCTTCATCTGATAAAATTTATATATATCAAACTGTTCTAAGGCAAGACTGTGTAACTGTGTTATTGACTTTCTTTTTCTATCTAAACTAGTCTATGTCAATCAATTGTATTATTAGTAATTTCTGATTTTACTGCACTGCCTATGATAGTAAACCTCTACTTTTTAGACCACCAATTTTGTTAATGACTCTTTTTGTTATTTGTTTATTATGGTTTAGATTTGTGTTTTTCTTATTGTGTTTTTATTATTACAAACCATTTTCATTATTTGTTTATATTGTATGTAATGCAACCATATTGAATATTTTATTATTGTCCTATAATATATAAATTTCTATTGCCTTTTATATATATGGAATTTTCCAAACCACATGAATTTGTTAGTCTCTTGAATGTTGCTTTTTTATTGATTTTTTTAAATTTTAAATTTAAACATTTAATTATAAAAGAAAATCTCTTCCCTAAACTTAGATTGTAATGATTTATTATTTAGGATATAGGGCCTAGGATTTTGGATTTATAATTTTAAGGTTTATGATTTATTATTTAGGGTTTAAGTTTTTAGATTTTTTGTATAGGATTTTGTAGTATTTGGGTTTAAGATTTTTGATATAATTTTATAATTTTTTTAAAATTTTTTTAAAAATTTTAAGGATTTTTTTTGTTTAAATTTAAAATTTAAATAAAAAAAGAATGACATGAATGATGATTCATTCAGAAAACTTTTATGGAAGGATGATGTTTTGGGTTTGTCATTTTAAGATAATGTGAGACAATAAATAAGAATAACAGATAAAAAAAGGCTATAATAATAATAATAATAATAATAATAATAAGCTGGTATAACATTATTGATATTATTGACAAGATGTTACAATAGTTCCAAACCATACATCCAGAGCTCGATTTTAATAATATACACACACAAACAAATGAACAAAGACAATATATAGAAACAAACATGGAAACCCCTCTTCAAAAGCCTATGGTTGTACAAACAGCAGCACTCTTTTTTTTACATACTCAGGTATACTTCCCCTCCAAAGAGGGAATGGAAGGGAAGTGTGAAAGTGAAAAGTGAAAGTGAATTCACAAGTAGAAAAGAATGAATGGAATGGAGAAAGCCAAAGAGGCATTTAAGAGATACCAATAGTTTTTCCCAAAACCCACAAGAAAAGGGTGAGTTGGACCATGAAATATTGTGTGAAGCCATGCTCTGTCTAGCACAAACCCAAACACTGTAATACCTGCTTTGTTGTTCTCCAAGTATGTCACTGCATTGTTGTTAAACAAATTTCAAGTTATTAATTTATGTTCATTAGATCTATACATTTGCATGATACAATTCTCAAAATATTGTATGCAAATTTTCTTGAAGTTGGGTTAAGATAGAAATTTTGAAGCATATTCTTTATTATTATTTTTTTAATATTAAAGATTAAAATAAGTATAGATGCATTTTCAATGCATTAAGCTTTTCTTTTTATATAGGATTTAGTAGTACAGTAGTAATGCTATTTGTATAAATAAGACTACTAAAATTAAGGGGATTTATTTATATACGCTGGATAAAATTATAATTACAACCTTGTAAAAACCACCATATTTATTATGTACATAACCTCCCAAATAATTGTCGTTGTTGGTGTGTATATATATATCACTCTGACCAAAAAATCTAAAAAAAAAAAAAATTATATATATAAAACTAGTCATCTACAAACATCACTCTATCAATTGTTGAATTTGAATTCAAGAATTTCATATCATCTATTCCAATGAACATTGATATATAAACAATACTAGCAACATCCGTTAATTTTTATTTGCAACTTGCAACTCCCTATTTGCGATATCCGCAGATGAACTATTACCAATATATATATATATATATATACTCTTTATTTTTATTATTATTATTATTTTTTTATGTTCAGTCTTGTAAAGATGGCAAGACACAAACTGACCATGACATATTTAACCAAATAGAAGCATTTTGCATAACAGAAATGATTTGTACAGATATACAATTATCAGTTACCCAATATTACATGGTCATATGAACGCTTTTCTCTAAATTAAGTTTCCTACTTTTAGGTTAATGTCATTCATTATGAAAATCACTTACGTGACCAGTATGTATAAAAATATATAAAATCTATCTACACCAGATAAAAGTCTAGTGTCAAAGGTAATTTTCAAAGGGCGGATCTTATGTACCCGTTTAGATTTTAATTTTAAATTTAAAACCATGCTTACTAACAAACATGTATTCTACTCCATAAATAATATAAATAAATGAATGATTAATAATAAAAGTTTTTGGGGAAAAAGAAGAAGAAAGGAAGAAGAGAAATAAAATAAAAACTTACCAAGAGCTTGTCTCTTCTGAAAAGAAATAGTGTGGGCATGAGGTTGAACAAGCTTGGTGCTATCAAGAACATCATCATCTTCATCACAACAGTCTTCATCTTCCGATTCTTGCCCAATATCGTGTATTGAACTGACGTTTGAGATTTGATTTGGGGGTGTCTCGGGATCAGTTTCAAATGATTCGATGGTGGCGCACACGTGCCACTTTGCCGCGTGGCTGGTGATGGCTTGTGCTTGATGTGTTATCTTTGCCGCGCTTCTTAAACATATTAGCAATCCACTCACCAGCCCCACTGAACAAAGCTGTCACCCATTTTTTTCACATAATAAATCTCAAGTTTTAATTTATCTTTATAGACAGACAAATGTTGTAAATTCATAGCTGTCAAATAATAACCCTAGATAACAAATATAATTTAAGGTTCGTATTTGATCTATAAGATATTCCTAAATTAAATTCAAAGCAATCTCCGTTTATTTCCTGAATAGAAATAAAAAAATCAAAGTAAAAATTTAATTTTGACTAAAATTAAATTAAATTAAAGTTCGATCTTAATTAGAAAGTCTGGATGCTCATATTTGAAAAACTAGTACATGAAAAGATAATTTATATATATATTTTTAAAAAAATAATTTAAAAAAATTACGAGTGTTTTTTTATACATAAAAATTCTAATTTAAAAAACAATATGTAAAAAACAACCTCAATGTCCTAAAATTTAGTGCTAACATTTTTTTTTGTTGGTATAAAAGAGAAAGGTATTTCTCATTCAAACATATACATACCTATTTTTAAATATTTAATTATTTAAAAATATTTAATAATTAATTTTAAAAAACCATGTTAATATCAACAAAAGCTTATTATTATTATTATTATTATTATTATTATTATTATTAAAAAAATAAATTATTTAATATTATTATCTTATATTATTATTTAATTAATACAAATTAAATCAACTCTCCTTCACCAAAAAATCCTTTTAATCCGTAAAACTCAAAAAAATCCTTGCAACCCATCCTATCCCGCAATATCTATTATTCCCAAAGACCAAATAATAATAATAAATAAATAAATAAATAAATAAATAAAAAGAAAGATGAAGATATTAATAATAATAATAATAATTATACTAACCGCAAGCTCGCCGGCATTGAAGAAATTAACGTCGGAGCGAGGTCTAGTGGTGAGGAAAAGGGCGGCGAACTGGCTGGCTGTGACGAGCACCAAGAAACAAACAATGAAACCTCTGAATCGATGGCTGATGATCTTCAATTGCCTTCGAATCCTCAAATGCTCACTCAACACCAGCTCCACATCCGATTCTTCTTCGAAAACTCCGGCGAACTCTTGCAATCTCAGTATCTGAAGATAACACGTCAATCGAAACATCACACAAACCAAGAACATCAACCCCGTTCGGTACATCCACGAGGCCAGTTCCAAAAGCGCAGGCGGCGGCGTCGATGGCCACGGAGCTGCCGATGATGGGGATTCGGCCGGGGCCGGTGCAGTACCACCAGATCTTGTAGATCGACTCGAGAAGGAAGCAAGGGGCGACGAAGAGGGAGAGGAGACGGAAGGATCGGTTGAGCTGGGTTGTGTAGCCGAGACGGATTCGATCGCTCTCACTGTGGACTTTATCGAGGGCGAGGAAGCGGCGGAGGCCGTAACGGCGGATGAAACGGGAGAGGGTGAGGTAGGAGAGGGTGGAGGCGGCGGTGAGAGAGAGCTCGACGATGGTGTCGAAAGACCGGCGGGTTGGGGAGTAGGAGAGGAGGAAGTGAGAGATCGCTGGGACGATGATGGAGAGGATTAAAAATAGAACCCAGGATGTTAGGGTTCGCCAGATGCCGACGCCGCCGCTGCCGGAGTTTTGGTAGAGGCACAACAATCGGAGGCAGAGACGGAAGCTGCAGAGGTCGTCGTAGGTGGATTGGGAGTGGGATTGGGATCGGCCTGGCTTTCTTCTCGGAAGCAGCGGCGCTGATTGAAGGTGGTCCGCCATTGTTAGGGTTTCTAGGGTTTTTGGAGTGGGAGAGGGTTTTTGATGGTGAAGAGGCGGTGGGAATGAAAGAGATGGGTTTGATGAATTGCGGGAACTTATTGAATATATATATATATATATACTACAATGGAAAAGAAGAGAGAGAAAGTGAGTTGGTTGCTATTTGGTTTCCGTGAATTAGGGGGTTTAAAAATTTAAAATTAATTAATTAATTTAATTATTTGGAGTTGGTTGTGGGTTTACTATGATAACCCTGTATTATTTTTTTGGATGGACTATGTTTTATTTATTTATTTATTTATTTATTTTTTTTTGATAAAATTTTAAGTTTTAATAATATGTTGAAAATTACTTAGGGTTCTTGTAAAAAACCATAGAGTAATATAAATTAGGGAGGTATAAAAAAAAAAAAAAATGTCATAGCCCAGTAGTCAAAACATAAAGATATTTTATACAAAAAATCGAATATTCAAATCCCCTCTCACACATAAATATTATGTTATTATTTAATTTTATATATTATACACTAAAGTCTGAAATCCACGTGTTGATATAGGTTCTTTTATGAAATACACATTGATATTTATGTGTCTTGCTAATGATATTCGTGGCCTTTCTTAAAAAAAATACTTTGGATAATTCATTAAAAAAATTTATTGAAATCTTATATTTTGAGTTGCAAGAGTATTATGGTCATTGTACATGGTGTAGTAAGAAATGGACCATCTATCATCGATCATATATATATATATATATTATAGATTTTGTATATAATATAATATTATGAAGTGTTGAAATACAAGAGGGCAATATGGTCATATTAACTCAACGAGAAATGGACTTTTGGTGGTCATTAACAGCCACGTAGCGAAGGTTCGCCACGTTCTGAAGAAGAGTCATAGGCCAAGAAGAAACTACCACGTCAGCATGACATCTGTCCTCTTAATTGTATACACATATCTCCCTCTTTTTTGTTTTCATCTCGTGTGTGTGTGTCTGTTAGGTTATCTTGATAACTATTTTTTATTTAATCCATGTTTTCTAATTTAAATTTTCTTATCTTGTTTATAATAATAATAATAATAATAATATAAAATGTCTCTTTTTTATTTTTTTCTTCCACAAAGTACATTAATATATAATTTGCAGATTGTTATCGAAAATTCATGATACTTAAAAAAATTAGCTATTAAAAAAATAAATAATAAAATTCACTGTTTTCATGATAAAGATTTGATGACAGTGATGATCCATGTTGGCTTGAAAGGTACATGTAGTGAGTTCTATAATGATAAATAAATTAATTAAAAAAATGATAAATTAAAAAAATTAAAAAAATTAAAAAGATGGAATGACGTGAACTAGAGAAGGATGTCAAAGCATGCTTTCATGGGTCCTACTTTTAAAGCATTACAAATAACAAGTGGGAGAATGGCATCTTTATTAAAATTATAATTCAAGAAACTCTTTTTTTTTTTTTCCCTTTTTCTAAACCGGCATTCGTTGGTCGGTTACAAAAGAATCTAAATTTAAATTTTAAGTTTTTATTATGAATTAATTAATTAAGTTAATAAGGCTTTAAATGCAAAGTTTTAGGAAAGGTCATTATGTTTTCTTGGGGTTTGGTTTGACATTTTGACACTTGTGTTTGTGAAAGCTCTTTCTTTGGAAGCGCTTTGATTTTCTAACGAGATCTTTATGAAGCTGTCATTCAGGTTGTGTTTTTTTATTTCATCCCAAAAAAAATAAAGCATTTTTTCTATTTTAGTTTCAAGCATTGTTTTTCCTTTTTTTAAATTTTTAAAATAGTAAAACATTTAATTTATGATGTCAAAATGATTTTTTTTCATATTTAAATTATTTAAAATATCACAAATTTATTAAAATAAACCCAAAATATTATACAAAGCATGTCACCATAACCAATGAGCTCTTTAATCTATTAACACCAAACCCTCCTTAATAAAATGTTCGTGTTCTTATCGAGATGAATTAAAACTTTGCATATTCTTATCAAATCTTTTTATATAGAATGTTTCGTGTTCTTATTAAAAAGACAAATTAAAACCTCAAATAAATGCCCCAACATAAAATATTTAAAACCTCAACTTACACAAGATAAAAAATATAAATATATTGAGAGATGTTAACTCCACGTCTATACACACCCATTATTTGAATTACTCATTTTTAAATAAAAAGATAAAAAATAAAAATATGAAGACGAAAAAAACCGATCCCATTGTGTTTTATTTTGCTTAATTTTGAACCTTTTCCTTAAAACATAAATATTTTTTTTTTCTTTAGGGCAAGGAATAAAATCACAGATTTTCAAAACCGGCTTTAAAAGTCTTTTAAACCACTCCAATTATTAAAAGTTCCTACATAATAATATATTGATGTTATCAACCATTCTTCAGATGTGTCAATATTGGTAAAACAATTGATAAAACTAATAAAATAACATTACTTGCATACTACAGAAATTATCATTAGATTAACGAGTCAAATTTCATTGTCATACTAGCACTAGCAACTCAATAACACATTACAGCTGTTGACTGAACAAACAGCATATATATATCAAATTTATCTAGTCATAGTATCATATGTCAATACCCTTCTTTTAATGAAATAGAGTATACAGCCCGCTTGTTAGAGTTAATATTTATCTAGTTAAAATATCTTATCAATTACTCCTTTTATTATTTTTTTATTTTTGACTCACAAATCTACGTTTCTTTTTATGTCATTTTTTAACATTAAAAAATATTTATTATTATTTTTTAAAAATTATCCTTAACATTTTATTTAATATTTTTTAAATAAAATATAAAAGAAAAAAAATGACGATATAAATTAAAGATAATTTAAAAAAAATAACTAATATTTTATAAATTTTTTATGAAAAAACAAATTTTTTTTTGTACTTGAGATTCAGACAGATAAAAAAACGAAAAATACATTAAAAACCTTTTAGTAAAGGGAGTTATTTTTAAACAATATTAAAATATGCAATATGACTCTTAACAAACATGCACCTAAATTTGATAGGCCTCTAAAAAGGTGGCGGCTAGTAAATATAATAATGCTTGAATTTAAATTTTCAAATAATACATATTTTGCAATGCTGATATATTTTGCATTGTATAAATCATACAAACATTGTCGTAAAAAAACAACAAAAATTCAATCATACGTTTTTCTAAACAAAAGCTTTAGTTCATTCAAAAGTCCTCAATCATAAATTTTTATCAAAATGAAAATCACATTAACAGCTCTATTTGTCATATTAATTTTACAAATGGCTACTTTACAATTATTCTAAAACCAACAAAAATTCAAATAAACAGACCACCAAACTTATCCAAACAGATTTAAGATCACTTTCAACCAATGAAGGAGGCTAAAATTATAGGAACACAAATTTAATCTCATAGATATCAATGAAGACCCATATTAGAATTGTTGTAATCTATTTACTAAGAATGCATTAAACAAAACAGAATAGATTTCAGAGAAGAGTAAAGTAACACACATTCCTAAATTAAGCCTAAATCTATCCTTGCTTATTGTTTAGATATTGAAGATGTCATCAAATCACTCTTCATTCGTACGCATGATTAGAGACTTTAAACTCTTTAAAAGTAGAGAGATAAGTATCTTTTTGCAAGCTCAACAATCTTTTAGAAATTCTTCAACAAAACTAGTTCAATTGATGAAAATAATGATCAAAGAACAAGGGAATCTAAGCAAGTCTAACCCAAAACATGGATCTTTTAGACCTCAAAGTGAGAAAAGAACTCCTTCAGACTGCAGTGAAAGCCTTCTTCCCCCCTCCGCCAGTTGATCCAGCTGGAATGACCTTCAGAACATTGAACCGCACTGTCTTGGCCAATGGCCTGCACAAGAGAGATATATTTTAAGGACAAAATGGGTAAAATAACATAACCAGAAGGAATATAGTCACTGTCACCCCAGGATGCAATGGAAAAAATTCTTTGTTACTGTAAATGGAAAGAATGCAACAATCTTAGATCAAAAATAACTAGAACACTGTATTGAAGAAGCATGCCTGCACTGGCCGATGATCACATGATCTCCTTCCTTCACACGGAAGCATGGTGATATGTGTGCAGCAATATTTGAATGCCTCTTCTCATACCTAAACCCAAGATATTAGGTTCAAAATCATTATCTGCTGAAGAACAAACATAGCACAGATTCTTTTCGCTTACCTTTGATATTTCTTCACATAGTGAAGATAATTTCGGCGGACAATGATGGTCCTGTACATCTTCGCACTGTGACATGTCCCAGCCAAGATGCGACCCCTAATTGAAACATTTCCGGTGAATGGGCATTTCTTATCAATGTAAGTGCCTGCAGAATAAAAGTGTCTCAAACGAGATCAGCAACACATAGCATCTCAAGTCTAATGAAGAAATGATAAAGCCTTCCACATGGACCATAAATATGAATCATAATAATCTGTTGCTCTAGCATAACTAATACTCTTCCATGTTGAAATGATCCAAACACCAAGATATGCACACCCTTTATTTCTCTAATTCATCTCTTTGCAAAAAAGATATTCAAAACAGTGCCTTGAAAAAATAGATTGAAGCGAATATGAAGAGACTTTGACTCGCAGATTTGTTCCCTCAAAAAATGCTTGACATCCAAAACCAATTAATGGGCTATCAACTTTAACTATGCCTTCCCATAGCTTGCAACTAGTGTCAAGTCTACTTTAATGATTTCAGAACTTTCAAACATTTGATGATAGCTATCCAAAAAGTGGTCCTAAATTTCTAGAGTTCTTGACTATTTAATATAATATGAACAAATTTTCCATCATCAACTTAGTTAGCAGGGAAAACAAAATGGTGGGTTGAGTACATTCTGACAGTATGGAGTTAGGGAGGGCTAACCTGCTGATTTAGAACTGATATGGATAACACATTTGTCTGCACAGTGAGTGATTATGTAGTTTAACTAGTGGAGCCCTCACAGTTAGCACATCAATAAAATCTACCCGCAACCAAACCGCATTACGAAATATATGCATATCTTTGAATAATATATTAACGCCCATATCAAAACACCTGCCTCAATTGTCACAAATAAAACAGGAAGCCACATGAAAACCAAGATCACAATCCAAACATCATGCACATTTCCAATATCTACATTTCTAGTATAATATTATTTGCCTGTAATGTCAACATCCTCTGCCAAAGTAACATGATGAAAACCTTGATCATAGAAGTATTCTTCGAAGATTATACTGCTACCTTGAGTAAAGTTATTTTTCAAGTTACTCATCCAAACTGGCAATATAATGAAGGTTGAAAATCAATGCAAACAAACTCATCTTAGGCACTCAGCTAATCAGAGAATCAATTAACTCAACTAATAACATGGCCATTGCACAGAATCCTCTCAATTATTTAACCTACCTTTCAACACATGAATCACCCAGCAACGCAACAATGCAGTTACCTAAAGTTCTCAATCAACTTGGCAACACTACTTAAAAACTTGCATAAAACTAGCCATCAACTTTTGAAGTTTGAATAGAAACAGTCCCAAAAGATCACATTTTTGGGTCAACTTCTCATAGTTTTAGATTAACAAAATCTAATTGTAGCATAGAAAACCATCACTACACCTCAACACAAGCCATCTACTTTTGAAGTTTGAATAGAACAGCCCTAAAGATCACATTTTTTGGGTCAACTACGCATAGCTTTAGATTGACAAAATCTAATTGTAGCATAGAAAATCACCACTCCAACTCAACACAAGCTACAACAAATCTACGAAATTGGCAAAAATAAAGCCAATAATAGAAAATCCTCAGATCAAATCAGAAAAAAAGAATCAAAGTATCCAGACCTTCAACGGCTTCCCTCGGAGTCTTGAACCCAAGGCCAATGGTCTTCCAGAACCGATTACCACCCTTTCCAGGCCTCTTCCCCTTCCCAGACTTCTTCGAACTGGCACAACACCACACCAAAAACTCATAAAACCAAAGAACCCCGTAAAATTAAACCAAAAGAAACAACAAACACAACACTATCAACGCGATTACCAAAGGAAGACCTTCGATTGCTTCAAGTACGCCTTCTCTGTCTGAACCAAAACCAAAAAATTTAGGAAAATCTAAACGCTAAAAGACTTCCAGTGCTAAAACAACTAGATAATCAACAAACAGAGGAGATCCAACCTGCTCCGCCATTGCCGATCAGAGGCGCGACAAGGAGAAAAGGGCGGCGAGAGATGCCCAGATGCGGATTGCGGCAGCGAGGGTTCTAAATCTCAAACCCTAATTCATTATATAGTGGAGTGAGAGCTCGTGTTAACGGATCCGGGCGAGATCCAAATAGATCCGACCCGTTTTTTGAATCCGAACCCGCTTTTGTTCACAATTTTGTTATTTTTAATGAAATCTTTATCCATTATCATTCGTTTGGAACTAAAGTGGTAAAATAATCTCATAAAAACTTGTATTTCTCTCTGTTTTAAAAAAATTTCATATAATTGATTTTTGATTTTTTTTTTTTTTACAATAGCGACAAATGTTATATACATTTATATAACAGGTGAGTGACCATAAGCCAAGAAGTACGCGCAAGTCAGACTATGATGTCAATACCGTTTTTTACAATAAGGCCAGTGCACTGCTAGACTGTGAGACATTTAGTTAGAAGTCGTTTGGCATTGTTTCTGTTTTTTGTTTTTTGTTTTTGTTTTGCTTTTGTTTTGTTTTTATTTTTATTTTTATTTTATTTTTGATTTTTTTTAAATAAAAACATGTTTGGATACACTACTGGTTGAGCATTTTAAAAAATGAAAACAAAAATACGTTTAGTTAGCATTATAATATTATGATGTTTTTTTATTATTTTTTCAAATTCATATTTTTAATTGTTTTTATAAAATTTAATTTTTTTATATTAATTTACTTGATTATACTATTAAATAAAATTAATAATATAAAGTGGTATTTTATGGGTAAAATATATCTCATAAACATTGTATCATTTGGGGTTTGCCTTAAAAAAATTCATATATATATATATATATATATATATTGTATGTTTTATCCTAGTTTTTAAAAATTAATGGTAAAACAATAATTTTCATAAATACATTATAAAAATATAATTTTATATACTATATAAACTAATTTGTAAAATATCAAGTCCAAATAATAAATTTTTATTAATATTTTTATTAAATATATTTTTTTAAAATTATAAGTAGTGATTTGTAAAAAAATGATATTTTAAAAAAATAAAAAAAAAAAAAAAAAAAAATAAAAGGTATTAAAAATTAAAAGGGAAGAGAGAGAGAGAGAGAGAGAGTAGAAGATGAAGAGTTTCACAGTGGAGGAAGAGTTTTGAAAACATTTCCAAAAAAGTTGAAAACATCAAAATCTTGTTTCTTTTTATTTGGAAACGTGAGGATTGTTGTCAAAATTTTTTAAAACAAAAACTAGATGTCAAAACATGTTTTTTTAGTTTTATTTCTAAAATATAAAATTGAAAACAAAAAACAGTAATCGGCAACAATGCCAAAAGACCCTTAGTTTTTAAATTTTTATTAGAATATCCAATCACTTTTAAGTTAATTAGTTTAAGTAATTGTTTATATTGATTGTCAAAATATAATTATGATTTGTTGGCCTCATGGGCCTTACTTTGGTTGAAAATATTTTTGGGCTTGAGCCCAACCAATTTTGAATACTTAAAAAAACTCATTCAAATAAGTGCATAATTACTTCTAAATGCATAACATTTATTATTTTATAATAAAAGTTATTTTAAAAATATGCAAATATTACAGAAAAATTAAAATTCTAATTTTAGTTTTAAATTCATTTAATAATCCTCACTTGTATTATAAACGAACCCCATCATGTCACTTTCCTATTTTAACCCTATTACTTTTTAATATTGACGAAAACTCGCCAATGTTTATTACTATTTATTTTTATATTTTTTCAAAACACTACAAAATATTTAAATTTACAGTATATTAAAGTAGACAAATGTGTGTGTAATGAAACTGGTTGATAAAATACCTTATTTAGTCCATCTAATGTAGTAAATATATCCTTTCGTTCCCTCTAATATAATTTGTTTTTAGGAGGTTTTTTTATTCTAATATTTGGGAAATACAAGTCCCTACCTCTAATATAATTTGTCCTTATAAAAAATTTATATTTCTTAAATGTTAAAATAGATGGATCTTATAGGAACAAATTATATTAGAGGGACCAAATGGATAAATTGACTATATTATAGCAACTAAATAGAGCATTTTACCTTTTTTTAAATGTTGAACAGTGGTCCAATACGAAAATTTGTGATAAAAAATCTAACATTTATTTTTAAATTTAAGCATAATGTTTTCTTATACCAACTTAAATTGTGATTATTATTTGATATATGCACATCATCTGGGAGCACCCCTAGAAAACATTATCTATGGACACTACAGTGACCGTTGAATTTGTATTTGACAATTATGATGATTTATATATAGTAGTAAATAGCGTATAACAATTTAACACAGTAAAAAAAACACTAAGAGCCATTGGATCAGTGAAACATACTTAAAAAATATTATATAAATACTTATTTGATCTAATGGCTGTCAATGAAACATACTTAAAAAATATTATATAACTACTTATTTAGATGATGTTATATATATATTTGCATGAAAGCAAACAATTGATTATATAACAATATGATTTAGTCCTTTTTTCTTTCAGAATTATTTAAAATATTATCACCCTTAAATCCTAGCCTTATGTCAATTAGATTTAAGTAGGTCAACCTAATTTGTACTTGATTAAAATTAAGTTAATTAATAAATAATGTTTTGAAAAGTTATTCCTCCCGATTATAACTAGTTTGGAAGAGGTTTTATTATACTGTTTTTACAACTTTGATTAAAGTGAGAGGCTTGTCCATAATAATAAATTTAAATCAATTATAAAACATGAACAAAAATAAATGATTTCTTCGTTTGAATTAAAAAAGTATTAAATTTGATTAATCTTGTCACAATTAAATGTCACTCAAAAATGAATCAACCCATGGACAAATCTACTCATTTATGATTGTTTAAATGTATTGACTAATTAGAGAACTTTATCACGGATCTAATTTTTTATCTTTCTAAATTATCAATATAAGGCTTATTTGATGGAATATATATTGTACTCTAATAAAGATTTCATTCATCTTGTTTGGTTTGGAATTAGTTGGGATAAACACCAACCTATCCCAACTTCCCCAACTAAACTCCATAATTAAAATAATTTTCAATAGGTTTAATGCTTTTGCATAATTTAATTTAATAGATAAATATGTTCATTATGTAATATTTTGAAGATCATATGGAAAAATATAAATTTAATCATAATATTAGTAAAAAGTATAGCCATGTAAATTAAATCAAATGTCACATGCAATAGGGAAAACCAAATTGAATTGAGTGATGCTGAAAAAGGTTGTATTCTTGTATACCCTCCCAAAAATGCATACTTGATTATATTCTCTTATAAAAATGATGTTTGCTAATATATCTCACATACATTATTTTTATTTTATATATCTTTCCATTAAAAGTAAGATAAAAAATATTATGAAAATAAAATAAAATATGTTTTACTCACTTCATTTTATTCATCTAAAGACATAATAAAAAGGAAAAAAAAATTAATTTATAAGATTTTTGAATTAATTATTAATCATGAGATCATATAATAAATAAAAAACATTTCGTAGCATATATACTCCAAATATGATTTATATGAAGATATATTAGTATTATCCACTTTTATCGGGGTGTGTAAATAATTTTCTCCAAAAAAAAGTTGAGTGAATTTTTTTTAGAGGAAATTATAGTTTCAACCTTATAAATTTTTTTAAATGACTATTTGTCCTCAAAAATTTCAAATAGATATAATGGTTATTTTTTATTTTCCAAGACTCATCTAGTCACACATGAGTTAGTTTTTGTGCTAACAACCTGTTGATCTACTGACATTGGGTCTCTTGCATAGAATGTTTGTTTTAGTGATAATCTTAAAACCCACGTAAAAGTAAAAGTCATAGATATATTGAAGTATTAATTTTATGCTTCTGGACATCCTTGATTTTCCTAAATGAGTGGAACTTTTCTCATGTTTGTAAAAAACAAAATTCGGGTCTTTGGGACTGGGTGAGCACATTAGGCCGAGAATTTAAAATAATAATAATAATAAATACAGGTCTGGACATAGACATAAGTGACCATGGCCTATCTATCCTATGCCTAGGGCTCCACAACTTTATAGGGCCCCAATAATTGTTATTTTTTAAAGTTATATTTAAGATTTTTATTTATTATTTTATCCGCATAATTATCATTTTAAAAATTTTTAAAAGTTTTTTTAGACTATAAAACTTAATTTATAATAGGAAAAATTACTTATAAATCCCTGTGAAGTTTCAAACTTCTCGTTTAGTCCTTCTGACTTTTCTATATTCCATTAGGTCACTTCTTTTTTCAGTCAAATTCTTTTTAGTCTCTGCTGTTAATTCCTTCAGTTAAGTGAGTGGCAAATGTCATAAATGCTCATGTGAGATAAAAAGAAAAAAGTGGATGGAGTTTCCCTCCAAGTTTTGTCACATTAAATGTGATGTGTGGTCATGTCTTTTTAAAACCTTTTTTGTCATAACTTTTACCTTTTTCACTTTTATTCTTCTCATGCTTCCGTAACTTTCTTTAACTTCTTCTTTTTCATTTTGTGTTGGGTTGTCGATGGAGAATATCAACACTTCAACTTCTTTTTCATCTTGTTTGAGTTGCCGATGGAGAATATCAACACTTCAACAACTTCTTTTTCTTCTCGTTTGGATTGTCGATGGAAAATATCAACACTTGAACTTTTTCTTTTTTATCTTCTATGAGTTGCCGGTGGAGAATATCAACATTTTAACTTCTTCTTTTTCATCTTCTTTTCAACATGTAAGTTTATTCTTTTGTTTCTTCTTCTTCATTCTTTCGTAGTTGTGGAATTTTATAAACTATTGGAAATTTTATGTAGGTGTCTTCTTCGTCTTCTTCTTCTTCTTCTTCTTCATTCTTTCGTAGTTGTGGAATCTTACAAACTCTTTAAAATTTCATGTAGGTGTCATCAACAATGAAAATTTTCTATGTTGTTGCGTGATACAAAAGAGAAGGACATGTGCTTCAATTCACGGTCTAAAGCTCATAGGAGACATTCATGGGTGAGATATGCGCTTGTCGGGCCTTGGATGTTTCTTAAGTGAGACTGAAATTTGTGATGCTTAACTCGTGTAAAACGCTTTGCTCAATTGAGTCTGACACTGCCTTTCAATGCATGTGCCATATATACCATACTTTCAACAAATTTTGTCGTGGACATTACCATCGAGGAAGTGAGTTGGTTTGCGGATGAAAACTTGGGCTTCTTGTTCTCATCGTAAAACAACAATAACTACAATTACTGGTTACTTTTCATTTATGTGTTCTTGTATATTAGACATCTTTCCCGTGTATTACAATCATTCCATGTGTATTAAAGATGTTTCCTGTGTATTACTAGTTGTTACTATGTATTAATTAACGTTCTTGTGTATTGTGATTTCTATTTATTGCCACGTCCAGAGTCCTTAGCTTTGAAAATTCCAATGGTGACTGCATGCTCCATAAAGTTATTCTCCATATACACCTACAAATATTTTTTGTGTAGTGTCATTCATTACTGTGCATTTATATGTGTTTGCATGTACTTTTTTTAAGTTCCTATGTAATATATTTTATTCTTGTGTACGATATGCATTACTGTGTAATAAATTTGGTGTGTATTATGTTCATCCGCAAGTTTAAACTTATGAATATACTTGCCAACAAACGCGAACAATCAAACAGGCAGGATACACATCTCTGCCCTGAGATACTTAAGAATGTTGAACAAATTGTTGAGGATAGTCATTTTCTGAGGATGGACTGATCCGCTAAAGACAAGTACAAAGTTAATGACAACCACAACAGTTCAGTCAACCTCTAGTTTCAGGGTTGCTCTTGCAGAAGATGAGAAGTACATGGCCTACCAAGCAAGCATGCATGTGCTACGATCACGCAATAAGACACGAATGTGCATTGTTACGTAAAAACTTCACTGACGACAAGCGTGATCTCCGAATTTAGCTGCCAATTTCAAAGAAATGCCCTGGGCGTCCAAGAAAGAAGGGAATCGATTCACAAGCCTTCGATATTTACGATTTATATTGTAGCCGATGCCATCAACCAAGTCATAACCGTAGATCATGTAATGCAGTCATAGTGGACTAAGTGAGCTATCTATAATGTGAACGGAAGTTCTTTATTTTTATTTTGGCACGAACTTTGTATGTTTTGATGTTGTTGTGTAGTTAATTGGGTACCTATGTATTTAATTCTCTTTTTTATGTATTGTTTCCATTTTTTGTGTAGTAATTGCATTTCTTCTGTATTATTTCTGTTGAGTGTGTAGTAGTTTTGTTTTTTGTGTATTATTTCTATTTGGTGTGTGTTATTTTTGTTTACTGTGTATTGAGTATGTTTCCAGTGTATTACCTTCTTTTGGTGTGTATTATTTATGTTTCCTGTGTATTGTCCATATTTTGCCTGTTACGCATTTCATTTGATGTGCATTATATGCTGAGTACATTTTGGATTTATCTAAGGTAATTACAAACAACAATATTAGTCACTTACAAACAAAAAATGACAAGTAATAATATGGATACTGATTTATCTGAGGTTCGGCGTTTAAGTCTACAGTTGTCTCCTTAATCATGTATATCACACCATTAAAATTAAGAAAAACCTAAATTTATATAGTTAGTAAACAAATATATATATATATATATATATATATATATATATATATATATATATATATATATATATATATATATATATATATATATATATATAAAGCTACGGCTACTAGCTCAAGTGCTAGTGAAATTCACTTTATAGGGGGCTCGTAAAGCCTTTATAAGCCAAAGATATAAGCCAAGGTGCAGGTTCAAGAGAAGAAAGATAGATTTTCTAAGCCCTTACGCGGAACTAGTGCTTCCCTATCCATAGACCGGGTCGAATAATGACTCCTAAAAAAAGAAGACGGGATAAAATAAAGCTCTCCTACGGAAGAGAAAGGGAAAAAGCAACGAAAGCTATGATGTGAGGTCAGACTGTCCATCGAGCGCATACAATATCGATCAAAGTCGAATTCAGCTGTAAAGAAAAAGGCCTTTGAACTCTTGTTATATATATATATTTGCATAGACCAATTTTTCAAAATTATAAGAAAATAAAAACTAAATTACAAATTCAATAATTCTTCAAAATTGTGGAAGAGCTTAATATATATTTTGGATATTTTTTTATTAATAACTTTTAGATATGCAATGAAGTTGAATAAATCATAATTTTCATTAAAAAAATTATAAAAAAAGGAAAGATAGTATGACAAGAAAAAAGCAGAGAAATTGGGATAGATCATCAATAGTGATTGATATTCTTACAACATTAAATACTTTTTATTAACCAACTTAAAAACCATTCCATTAATTACTTATAAAATAATAATTAAATATTATTTAAAACTATCTTAATCTTTAAAGAAAATTAAAATACTATAAATTTATATAAAAAAAAAAATTAAATTTATTATCTTCAAAATAAAAAAAACCAAAGTTTCAAATTCAATTTTTAACAAGATAATAATAATAATAATAATAATAATAATAATAATAATAATAATTAATAATAACAATAAATTACATGTTATTTTCATCATTTTAACCGGTTGACAAGATGTGAGAAGCCGCGATTTCATGTGTCTAAGATTAAGGGCATTGCTAAAACAAAAAAGAGGGACTTATAAGGAAACCCAATAGTTGTAGGGATTTATTGGGATTATACAAACTATGGAGGGATTTTTGGGTACTTCCCCATTTATAATATATTAATGACTAATAAATTTGGCGTTATAATAGGGCCTCTAAATTTTTTTAAGGTGCCACAATTAATTTTTTAAAATTATATTTAAAATTTTCATTTACTATTATCCTATTACATAGTTATAATTTTAAAAATTTTAAGTGTTTACTAAACTATTAAACCTAATTTATAATAATATCACTATGCAATAAATTTAATCTTACAATAGAACTTTTTTTTAGAGCCCCACAATTCATGTTTTTTTTTGCAAAAAAATTATATTTAAAATTTTTATTTATTGTTATACTATGCACGTAATTACTCCCTCTGTTTTTTTATCTGTCGTGGTTAACCGAATCTCACATACCAAGAAATTTAGTTATTTCACAAAATTTTATAAAAAAATTGGTTATCTTTTTCAAAAAAATACCCATAATTTATATCTTCACATTTCTCTCTCATATTTAATTCCAATAAGAGAATTGATTAGAGTGTTATGGGTAATTTTGAGAAAAAAATAATAAATGCTTCTTGATGTTAGGAAATAATAGATAAAAAGAACAGTATAATTTGAAATTTTTAAATGTTTTTTAAACTATACCCCCCTCCGTTCTTTTTTACTAGTCGCATTTACTTAATTCAGACCGATTAAGAAAAGTTGGTTAAAGTTAGTTGATCACCTATATTTTATAAAAAAAATTATATTATTTTCTAAAACTACCCCTATTTAAAACTCTACTAGTGGGGTATATAATTTAATGTTTAATTGATTATGATTTATTGAAAATTGTACTAGTACATTAAATTAAAGGGTAAATTAAGAAAAAAAAATTATTTAATGATGCACAAAATTTCTTATGAACAAGTACAAAGGAACAAAGAAGAGCTTCAAAAGCATGACAACTATAAGAAACGGAGGGAGTAATACTTAATTTATCATAATATCAATATTTAATAAATTTGGTCTTATAATAGGCCCCATAATTTTTTTTTAGGACCTGTAATTCATGTTTGTTTTAAAAAAAATTATTTAAAACGTTTTATTTACTATTATATATTATAATTCTATCTGCATAATATTATATTCATCACTGAATTTTTGAGTGTATTACAAGCAATTAAACAAAAAATTAAAAAATTCTCAAATCTCTAGATTTTTTGGATCATTTTTTTTATTTTTATTATGTAATTTATCAGTTAATAAAAATATTTTTTAATGTAATTTATCCCGTCTAAGGCCCTATTTTCTTCACTGAGACCGTGGAAAAATAAAGATCAAGGCAATTGCCAAGAAAGGGTATTTTAGTCATTTCATTATATATATATATACTCCATTTGAAAAAGCCAAGAGTTATCGAATAAATTTTTTTTTTTTAAAAAAAAATTAGACCTGTTTAACACCCACCCCATCACTCCATTAGTGATAGACTAGTGTCGTGATGGTGAACACAAGTAGACAACAAACACAAACGAGGACAACGCGTGCGAGCGCGCGGCAAGCCCACTGAAACTTCGCGCGCGCGCGCTCACGGTGTTGCGCGGGAGATGAGCGTGGAATTAAACGGTGGTTCCTCGGAGCGCGTTTGCGGTCAAAAAGATAGCCTTGGAAACGTATGACATTTAATAATAATAATATATATATAATAAATATATAAATATGAGAGAACACGCTGTCCATCCCATGTCCTGCGCTGGCCCAAAGTGTGTTGTCCTATCTATTTGTATTTATGTAAAAGAAGCAACCTCTCTCTTTCTTTCTTTCTTTTCCTTTTCTTTTTTTTTTTAATTTCAAAACACGCACGCCACACTGCCCAACCTTTTAACCTCCGCTATCTTAATTAATGTTTTTATTATCTTTCCATTTGCTTAATTCCCTAACTTCTGAGTTTTTCTTTTTTTTATTCTTATTTTTTTTAATAATGTAGACAAGCGCAACCGAAGTGATAACTTGGAAGTTAAAACACTCCCTCAAACTCTTTTCGATCCATGATTGAAGTGTAATAATAAGTGTGTATTTGCAATGGCTTATCCATATTGTCAAAAAAAAATATTTATAAGCATTTGATTTCATGCATGGATAAAGAATGAATAGTGTGATTTCATTGTGATTGTTTATTTTTATCAAAGTAGCTTTAGTAAGTCGGAGGTCACCTCTATAATAAAAAAAGTAGTAGTTCATTTTTATTTCAAGTAGAAAGTCGAAGGTTTAACTTCTTTTTAACTCAATAATTGAGGGTTTGTTAAAACTATCTTCATGGCTAATGATGATCTTCATTCTGCTATCAAGGCTGGTTACTCTCAACAAGCTTGGAGACTTAATCCTCTGATCTCTAATATCACAGATTATCTGATTTGTTTCGGTCGTTCATCCATTTATATCATTCCCAATGAATGGTTAATTGTTGCCTCCAGTTTAGCCCTCCTTGGCGTTAATTCACATGCTCTCACATTTTTTCATCAAGGCAGGGATCTTCCCTACTGGTTTATGAAGCATTTTCATCATCTAGGTGTTTGTTTGTAATTCTTTTTGTTTTTCTAGTTGTTCAGTATTTGTTTTTGTTTTTTACATCTCTATTGTGTTTTGTTTTGCTTTGTTGCCTTTGGGCTTTGATTTGTATATGTATTTCTCCTTTTTATTTGAATAAATTAGCTCTTTCCCTCAAAAATAATTGAGGGCTTGTCCCTTGTTAGCATTTGTTATAAAAGGTTTTTGTTCTTAATCCAACATGTTTTTAACATTTATTGAAGTTTTTTTAAAAAATATATTATTTTTTTAAATGTAATGAATTAATTAATAGTTTTCAAAGCAATGGTTGCATATTTAGTACTAATTTTTATATTTATATATGAACTAATCTATTCTATTCTCTATTCAATATTAAATAATAATTAATTAATATGATTTAAAAATTGTTACGTGCGTAAACAAACTCAATTATGGTTTTATACTGATTTTTTTAAAAAAATTGAAACAGGTATTTAAAAACAATTAGGATTTTTTTAAAAAAATGCAGGTTAGTCGTTTTTTTAATTAAAAAAATAACATTTGCTAAAACAAATAGATTTTAAAAAAATAATAAAATCTAATCTATTTAAAAAAATAAAAATTAAATCCAATGGATATTTTTTTTAAAAAAATGTTGGGATGAAAATAAAAGACCCAGAAGAAACTTTTTGATGCCGAATTTGGGCCCTTGACATGATGTATCTGCATAAGGCCATTGTGATAAATTTTTAAAAATAAGGCTAAGTTGTTTTTAAAAAAAAAAACCCTAATTTGTTCTCCTCAAATCTTATTATTTATTTATTGTTAATGTAGACACTTGTCGTAATGTTTCTTTATATTTGACTTCAAATGCATGCTACACCAATCACTCACTTTATGATTACATAAATGTTTGGTTGAAAAATAAAAATAAGAAAATTAAAAATAATTTTTTTTATTAATACTAATATATATTAACTTTTAAAATTTAAAATCAAATTTTTAAAATAATAATAAATATTTTTAACAATTATTTTTAAAAAAATAATTGTTTTAAAAATAATTGTTAAAAATATTTATTTTATAAAATTGAATTTTCATACAAATAAGTTTATAAGTTATTTAATTTGTTTGGTGGGGAGATAAGCAGTATTCTCCCAACTAAGCATGCTTTATTGATTATCTCCTATCTAACACTTCTATACAAATGAAAATGCATTTTTAACATGAAGTCATTGTTAAATTTTCATCTTGCTTTTATGATGTTAAATTTTCATACACAATAATAATTTAATGATTTTTTTATATTTTAATAATTGTGACCGAATTAAAGACTTGCATATTTTTTTTAATTTTAAATATGACTTTTATTTATAAAGAAAAAAATAAAAATATCAATCTCTGATTACAGGGTTGATCTACCTTTAATTTGTAGTGTGATTTTATTAATTATAAATTTTCATTTTGAAGTATACGCCAATATTATAAAATTTTGTTTATTATTATTTTTAACTTTCAAAGTATATATATATATAAAGCATTTATTTTGTCTCATGAAATACATGAAACTGCCATTTAGGTCCTTGTGTCTTATGTGGACCATTTGTATCATTTATTTACTCACATCATATACCATGTTGGACAAAAGGGTAATAAAAAAAAAACTCAAAATAAACTGTTTCATCCATAAAAAAATGGCACAAATTTTATATAATCCATGAGTTTTAAAATATTACCAACCAAAATATTGTAATAAATTTCCACATTTAAAACAATATAAACTCATGTTTATACATATTGAAGTACTAAATATAATATATTTTTTTCTATAGTAATATTGAAAAAAAGATAGTTCAACTAACAATAGACTTTGATATTAATTGTACTATTATTATTGTATGTTTTTTTCTTAACCTTGATAGGTTTGGAGGCCTATAAAAGGTATAGATAGAGTCTAGATCCCTCCCATCAAATTACTTATTTAAGCGAATCCCAGCTCTCTCGCCAACGACTATCTTGGCCTCATCGACTCGGGCCCTTCGGGATAGGGGCTGCTCACCCTCGAGCTGTCGAGCGCGGCTCCCAAGCTCGATCCCCATCTCGCTGCAGGTGAGGGCATGGGTTCGGGTGGCTGGCGTTGCCTCCCACTGCTCGTCCCCGAGCTCCGCGTGCCACCTTTCTCAAAAAAACCTCTCCCATCACATTACTTATTTAAGCGAACTAAGCTCTTTATCATTTAGATAAATCATTGTTGGTATTAATATAAATTTTTTTTATATATTAAAATATCAATCATATTTTTAAAATTAACAAAAAAATAAATAAATAAAAGAGGGAAATTAAGAGAAAAGTAAAGTGAGAAAGGAGATGGGATTCCGTTTGGTGTACATGAGAGTGCAATGTATATTGATGGAGAGAGTTTGGTGAGGATGCCGATGCTTTTTATATGCATCTTTGCATTCATTCATGAAGCCAAGTAACACCACTTGCCGGTGCATCTCTTTCTCTCACTTTCTTTCTTTCTCTTCGATTTTTTCCGTGTATTTTTGAACTTGTTGATAAACCAAGTGTTAGGAGTGTAAGCGAGTTTTTATTTTTTTTATTTTATTAATAAAATGAACAAATCACTATTTATTTTATTCATTATACATAAAGACGAATTTGAACCACCAATCACTCTCATGGGACCCTTTACCATTGAGTTTATACCTATATTAGATTTTTCATGTTTTTTCATACCACTCCTTCAAATCTTTAATTTTTAAATTTGTAAAAATAATAATAATAATTCCAGTCTTCTCATAGTTGTTTATTCTTGAAATATTTGCTATCGATGTAAGAAATTCCCCAATAATAGCTTGAATCAAAATTAAAACTATAAATATTTTTTTATGAAAAAAATAATGAGTTCACTTAAAGTAATAGTTTAGCACGCACTAAGTTAAGAGTTTGACTCATTTTCCAATACATAGTTAAGATATAATAATAAAATGTGTGTGTTTAGGGTGGCTTATTTACATTGTTAAAAAAACCTTAATAGATAATTTTAACATTTAAAAATATTGTTAAATTTTAAAATCAATGGATGTTTTTAGAAATATTATTTTTAATTATTTTATTTTTATTTTCTATATTGTACTTAATGTTGATCCATGACCCACCACCCATATTATTATTATTTTTGAAATATTGATTTTAACTTAAATAAATTATTAATTACACATTTTTTACATATTATTATTAAAATTTTTGTTTCTAAAAATTTTCAATACTGTCTCTGTTTTTTTCTTTTATTTATTCAAAATCAATAAAACTAGCATGAAATTTAGTTCTAAATATTAATCCATGTTTTTATTATAAAATAATTATTTTTTGATGATGTAGATTATGAGTACCACATGGCAGACACACATACTTCAATTTGAAATTTCAAAAAAAAAAAAAGAAGAGTTAATGTGTTATTTTTTGCCAATTAAATTCCATTTTGAAAAATATATTTTCTAAAGTGAACAATGATTATGACTATATATACCTTTTTTTATATCAGCTCTCATTTATAATATATATATATATATATTTAAAAATGAGAATATTTTATGTTTTAATAATAATTTAATAAATTTTCATTCAAATTAATTATATATATATATATTTAATATCTCATATAAAAATAATTCTATGTAATTACCAATTCAAGGCAAAAATCTAACTACACTGTTGTCACTCTAGATGTAAATATTAAAAATATTGATAATAATAATAATAATAATAATAATAATAATAAAACAAAATCTTCAATATTATTTCATCAGTATCTAAATTTCTAATCACGCCAAATATATTAGGCTGCCAGTTCTGACCAAATATTTTTCTCTTAAAAAAAAGGAAAATAAAAACATTAAATAAGTTTAACAGAATATCCAAGGGAACATTCCGCTTCTTTAAAATATACTGAAAATTTTCAAATTTTAAAAAATAAAGGATATTTTGGTAATTTGAAAAAGGTGGATGGTGTGGGCGAATTAATCGAGAAATGGTCAATGACATGGGCCCACTGTAGCAGTGCCACTTGAAGAAATAAGTACATATATATAAATAAATATATTATATTATATTATTTTGGGTTAAGAATTTTTATATAATAAATGTTTTAAAAAAAATGAAAATTTCTCTACTTATACTTATTTTAACTGGAAATCAAATAAATTTGGTTTTTTTTAATTTTAAATATTGACCAATAGAATGATAAACGAGTAGATACTGGCTTGATCCTCATATTTCTATGCTTATCTAGTATTGGGCATATGCTTTACACATGTGCCCATATTTAAATAAAATTACTTTGTTAAATGATTTAATAAAATAATAAATTTGTGAGAATATTATTAAAAAAGTTTAGTCAAATTTAAATGTGAATGTTATAATTTGGCTTATGTGATAAACTAATTGAAAGAAAACCGAAAAGAGAGAATAACATGAAAGAGGAAAGAGGAAAGAGGAGAGAGGAGAGAGAGAGAAGTGGGGAAATTTTTTGATAGGCAACCAAATTATGGATTTTATTATTTTTTTATTTTGGGGTCCAAACTTTAATTTAAATCAAAATAATTATCCAACTTTAATTTTGTTTTGCCGAATGGTCACCTAAAAAATTCAAGCTTATTTTTAATGATGTATATGCCCGAAATTCTCTGTCATCATATATATGACGTGTTGCTTGTACAACTAATAATTCTATCTCATCTGCTAATAGATCATTTTCTGACATTACATCATCAAAAATAGCCTGGAATCTATCAGATGATCTTCTAGTGAAATAAAATTGAAGTTGAATAATCATTTTGATTCAAATTGAAGTTTGGACCCCAAAATGAAAAAATGTCATAATTTGATGTCTTATCAAAAAAAAAATTTCGAGAAAGAAGCAAATATCTTTTTTTTATAATTTATAATTTATAGTTTTTGGATGATCGCAATGCTTTTCCAAAGTTTTTATTAATATGTTTTTTTAGAGAACAATAATACTAATATTTATAAAATAATAATCTCACTTGATCACAGATGTTAATCTAGGTAAAATCATCATGCCAATCTTGTAAAATAATGATATCACACTATAGAATTTAGTCAATGAACATCTATATAAAATCTTATATTTATGATAAAGGTAAACTAGCTAATTATAGGGTTATTCATATTTTCGCCACTGAACTATAACAAATTTTAACTATGTCTCTAAACTATTTATTTCCTTCTAATCAAGTCACTTTGACGGACGACGTTAACGGCAAGTTGTTGTGGCACGCCACGTCACTGGCAACTTTTCATGTCAGTTTGCTTCAAATGTCATGTGACTTCCCTTCCATGTTTCTTCCTTCCACAATGAAAACCCTTATCTCTCACATTTTAAACCTCAAAACCCTTATCTTCTTTCTATCTTTCCAACAATCATGATGCCAGGTGAGGGAGGAAGTGAGCTGTTGAAGAAGAAAGTGAAGGTAAGAAGAGAGAGACGGAGAGTTGAAGTACTAGAGAAGGAACAAACCGGAGTATGATGCCCTCATGTTGAAGGGGAATATTCGGCTTTTAGTTATATTCCCATTTTTGTAGTTGAGTTATGTAGTAATTTGTTGAATTTTCAGTTTTAGCAATAAATTTTTGGAATTTTGATGCATATTTGATGTATTTCTTGTATGGTTTGTGATGTCTATAAATAAATTTTGTAACTTATTGTAGATGTGCTCCATTAGAGAAGCATGTCAATTCAGTGTCTAGTTTTGGGTTGACTAACATTACCATAAGACATGTAATCATTTCTTTGCAAATAATTTCAAAGCATGAGCTATCTATCTTCATGTCTAGATTCTTCTCCATTGATCTCTAATTCACTTCACCTAGTTTTTGCAAGTTTTCAAAACAAGCTTTACAAAAATCAAAATCGAAATCAAACACCAATGAACTTCTAGAGCATGGGAAGAGAAAAGGAAGGGCTCGGGAAAGGGCACATGCCTCAACCTTATTTTTCGCATGCTCACCAGTCTGGTGATTGTTCAATCTCTTGCCCATCGCCTTTATGTGCCTTAACCTTATTCTCAGCATGCTCACCAGTCTAGTGATTGCTCGATCTCTTGCCCAATGCCATGAACATCAAGGTTCCATCGTGGATGAACGAAAGGGAAAATAAGAACTTTAGGAAGTAAAAATTTTCATTGTGGAGGGAAAATAAAAGAAGCTGTGTGGCGTTTGAGGCAAGCTGATGTGGAAAGTTGTCAGTGATATGGTGAGGCATGTTAGCTTGTCGTTAACACCATCCACCAAAGGGACTTGATTTGAAGGAAATAAATAATGTATGGACTCAATTGAAATTTTTTAAAAATTCAGTGACCAAATTAGGGACAACCCCATAAATTAAGTACAACCTAGGTAGTTTACCCTTGTAACAATCCCCATTAGATATTAATTGATAGATAATGTGGATGGAGTGTAACATTATCATATTTGGTTAGTTAGAAATCTATATTATCAATTACCATTTTACTAAATTACCCTTATCTACAATGTGCCAAATACATCCAAGTTCATGATATTTTGACGCAAATATCTAAGTTGTATATATATATATATATGTGAAAAACCTACAATCAATGATTTATTTTCTCTCTCATAACTAGTCGCCTCTATAAAAAAACCAAATTAATTAGAATCAAAATTAAAAGTAGTAATATATAATTTTTTTAATAAGCATAAACATGAAAATATTTTATTTTCCAAATTCTTGACAGGTAATATTTTTGAAATTTGAATGAATTTGAAGATTTTTTTAATTAAAAAAAATGTAAAATCAATGAAGATATAATTGGAAAACATTCTGCTCAAAGTTATATTACCATCTATTTAATCGGTCATCATATTACCGATAATATTTAAAAAGTTATTAGCTTTGGAGAATGTAATATTCTCACCCTAAGCAACTAAATAATGAAGAATATAATATTCCAACTCCAAACAACTAAATAAAATAATCTTACATTATCTTATATCGATCCAAACACCACCTAAATGTCATTTAAGATCCTCTCATATTAAAATGAATTTTGATATAAAAGCTAAAGCACTAATATGTATAAAAAAATGGTTAAAAAAATAAAATAAAATTGATATCTAAAACAAGCGAATTATATATATATATATATATATATATATATATTGTTACATGGTCCCAACAAATCCAACAATAACTACTTTTATATGTATTAAATGTGCATCATACCGCAAAAGTGAAAACAATAAGGTATATGCCAAACAATACACCGGAAACACTAGACAAGAAATCCATTCAACTAAAAATTTTCATGTAAAGTTATATTTTTCATATCTTACAACATTAGAGTTGTAAATTCATACATGATGCATAGAATTAATCTTACCGAGGCGAAAAGCCAATGTTTGGGCCAACCTGTAATCACATAATATTCTATGGCATGATTTGAGAATCAATCAATCACACATTCTTTGGTCTGATTTGAGAATTAATCAATTATAAATTCCTTAGTATGATTTGAGGATTAATCATTTACATAAAGAAAGCAATTGTAATATTCTCCTTTATTTAGTTTCCTATTGTAAATACTAGACTCTTGTATAAATTGGTATATGACTGTATTATTAAATATACAATCAATGAAAAATATTTCTCTACTTTTGTTTTTATCATGGTATCAAGAGCTTCTTAAATATGTTTTTTTAGGTCCTTTTCTTCTCCCACCTCTCGCCTAACAACAAAGTCAACTCCACACACAATATTTTTCAAACACAATTTCCCCAACCACTCTAGAAACATTATACACCCCAACCATACCAATTTTGAACATCAATTCTTTCATTATTATTACTTTAGACTCTACAAACTACTTGACGTGGCGAAATCAAGTCAAATCCATTCTCCTTACCTGTGATCTTACTTGACACATCAATGGATCCTCCTCGACACCAGACCTTTCCACACTTGACTTTCTTCAATGGCAACAACATAATCGTCTTGTTTATAGTTGCATTACTGCAACCTTATCATCAAGCATCTCCTCTTTAGTATTTGGATGTTCCACAGCTCGTGCACTTTGGGTCAAATTTGAGCAACACTTCCTTCAGCAGTCTAGTACTCGCCGTTCTTTACTTTGTCACCGCCTTCACACAACAACCAAAGGCAATCAGTCTATTACAGACTATTTTGTTGGAATCTCGGCAATTGTGAAAGAATTGACAGCTGTTGGAGACCACATTGACGATGAAGACCTTGTTCTATTTACAATCAATTGCTTACCCTTAGCATTTGAAGCTTTCATCACTGCCATTGAGAATCTATCTTCTCCTCCTTCCTTCATCGATCTACGTGCCAAGCTACTAGTTCATGAGCAACATCTTCTTGTTTTCCACGACTAATGCCAACTTCGCTTGAAGTAGCTCTTGCCGTTCATACCCAACGAGGTGAAAATTACATGAGAACTAGGCAAGGAATCCATGCCCACACTACTGCTTCTCAATCATCTCCAGGTAAAATGTCTTTTAGTTCCTTAAATTTGTAAAACTAGATTGTGCCCTCTAGTTGGACTAGCCTAGAACCAATCGCTTCAACTCACGAAACTTTGTATCTCCAACCGAAAATCCTACCTCGCATTACTAACAACCGATTTCCAATAACCCTTATACTTACACATCATCCCAATTTAATAGCCATAGAAATTTCCCACAATGTCATATTTCAAAAAAATGGGGACATATTGATGCAACTTGTCGTTATCGATATTTTGAATCCCGTAATAACTCTAAAAACCAAAACTCCACTTACCATGAAAAGGCCTTTTCTGCCCTCACCACAATTGTAACGCCTATAACTCTACCTTCACCCCCAATTCACTACTCGAATGGCTTCCTGACACTGGTGCTACATCTCACATGACCCGATTTGTACTATTGTTGATGTTTACCTGTATTTAGGGTCTCTGGTGTGAGGGAACCCTATTATGCCTTCGTTGTTGATATTGTCCCCTATTTTAGTAACTGTGATAACAGGTTTATATTGAGCCTTATGACGGCATGAAAGTGGGGACCATTGTGGGTCCCACTTCTTGTTGTTGTGGCGGTTGCCATGTGCTCGAGTAGGTTCTAGGCGTGATAATTTTAGTGGTATCAGAGCCAGAGGTTTACACTGATCTTAGTTCAAATTCTAAACCTGTTGATTTCTATAAAGACTAGTGGATCCAATTATTGATTTGCATTTAGCATAAGTGCATATAGGAGTTAAGTCTAAAATTTATTTTTCTTTGTTCTTTTCAGTTAGAATGCACTGCACAACATCCACATACGGGTCAAGGAGCTGGTGTTCCTTTTGGGGAACCCACTCCTGTTTAGCCTGCTTCTCCCCCTAGGCAAGAGATCAGTTTAATACATGAGCCTGCTGTGGCAGCCTCAGTGCATGCTCATGGAATTCTAGGCCTTGTACCTAATACTGCAACTCCAGGAGTAGCACCACCACCTGAAACTCTCCAAAGCTTTAAGGCATATTGGGATACCTAGGGTTGTTAGCCGATATATTAGGAATACCACGACTTCCTTGGTTATTGGAACCTGTTTGGGGGACAACCCTATACTGAGCCAGTGTCTGTGCCACCACCACCACCCCCCAATACCTTCAGTTCAGCAAGCACTAGTGGAAGACAACAAGATTTGTCATAGCCTAATTTTGTCCAAGCTACTAAAGGAAGCAAGACAATTGGGATGTAATGCTTTTTGTATGGCTCAAGTGATGCTATGGTTGCCAAGGAATGGTTGAAAGGTTGCTTGCTACTTTTGAGGACATGGGCATAGAAGATGAGTCGAAACTAAAAATTGCAATCAGACTTTTGGAGAACAGAACAAGGATCTAGTGGGAAACTCTCAAGGGCCATTCAGATGTACCACCGACTTGGTCAGATTTCCTACATAAGTTTGATGAAGAATACTACACTTGATTTCACCGTGACCAGAAGTGGCAAGAGTACATGAAATTGGATGAAGAAAACAAGGTAGTGGTTGAATATGAAGCAAAATTGAAGGAATTGGCAAATTTTGTGCCTGAAATTGTTGGTGGTGAAGAAAGCTCTATGTTCCAAGTTTGAGGCAAGACTGAATTTTAGCATCAGAGAGAGGATGGCAGTCACTGGGAATCAAAGTTTCAAGGAAATGGTTTAGTTGGCTTTGAGGGTTGAGAAATTGGTCCTTGAAGGTAAATGCCTTTGTGAGAAACTAGCCAAGAGAAGAAACTTAGATTTTTCAAAGGCGTCCAAATGCAGCAAGAATGAGGATACTTTTTTAGGTTTTTCAGGATCCAGCTCATTCAAACCGCCATTAGGGCAAGCTGGCAGTCAGAAGAGTGCTACATCTGCGAGTGGTATTTATGGAGGAAAATCAACTGGAAATGTTCCCAGATGCCAAAACTACAATAGATTTCATCCAGGTCCATGTTGTGAGCCATGCAGATGCCATCAGTTTAGGTAGACAAGTCACTTTTAGTCCGCATGTCCAAAGTTAGACTGTGGACCTCTAGGGTCAGCACCTTTTCTTGCGAGACGACAGAGTCAGTCCAAGGGTGTACCACATACTGTTTCTATACCTGTTTTCCCAACCAGATTAGTTGCTGCTAGTAATATTCCACAAGGTGGAACACTGCGACCTTAGATCTGTTCTTAGATCAGAGTTTTTTCCATGACCAATGATAAAGCCGAGGACAGACCCAACGTGATTACAGGTAATGTATCCATTTTTCAGCATGATGCATATGTTTTGATAGACTCATTGTCAGAGAGATCTTTTATTAGTACTGCATTCTCATGTCATGCCGTTAGGATAGCCTCTCCATTAGATTGTGACCTTCTGATCCAAACACGTCCGGGTGAAGAGATTGTCAGAGAGGTAGTTTTTCAAGGATGTCCTATTAAGGTGAAGGGTATAGATTTTAAGGCAGATCTGATTCCATTGGAAATGCGAGATTTTGATGCCATACTTGGTATGGATTGGTTGAATAGGCATAAGGCTGTCATTGACTGCTTCAGGAAAGAAGTGACTTTGCAAATCTCTCATGGACCTAGTATTGTGTTTGAGGGTGAAAGGAAGGTTCTTTCGAGATGTGTCATATCTTCTGTACAAGCAAGGAAACTTGTGCGCAAGGGATGTGAAATATACCTGGCTCACATAGTAGATACAAGAATTATTGGACCAAACCTCAAGGATGTCCCCATTATTCAAGACTTTGAGGATGTATTTCCTGAGGAATTGCCTGGATTGCCTCCAGATCGAGAGTTTGAGTTTGTTATTAATTTGATACCGGGTATTACTCCAATCTCCATTCCACCATATCACATGCCACCAATAGAGCTAAAAGAGCTAAAAATATAGTTACAGGATTTAGTGGATAAATGGTTTATACGCCCGAGTGTGTTACCCTCGGGTGCGCCAGTTCTCTTTGTGAAGAAGAAGGATGGTTCATTTAGATTTTGTATAGACTACTAGCAGTTAAACAAGGTGACTATCAAGAACAAGTACCCTTTACCCAGAACAGATGATTTGTTTGATCAGTTACGTGGGCGAGAGTGTTTTCGAAGATTGACCTCCGGTCTGGTTACCATTAGTTGAAGGTCAAGGAGAGTGATGTACCGAAGGCAGCATTCCACACGTGATATGGGCATTATGAATTTCTGGTCATGCCTTTCGGTATGATTAATGCCCCAGTTGCTTTTATGGATCTAATGAACAGAGTCTTCAGACCTTATCTCGACAAGTTTGTAATTGTCTTCATCGATGACATTTTAATCTACTCAGCAACCGAAGAAGGGCATGCGCAACGTTTGCATATAGTATTGCAGATCCTTCGAAAAGAGAAGTTGTATGCTAAATTCTCAAAGTGTGAGTTTTGGTTTAATGAAGTGGTCTTCCTAGGACATGTGGTATATGGAAAAGGAATCTGTGTGGACCGAAAGAAAGTTGAAGCAATTATTGATTGGGAACAACCAAAGAGTGTGTCTGAAGTTCAAAGTTTCCTTGGTTTGGCGGGTTATTATCGGCATTTTGTGGAGGGGTTTTCTCAGATTGCTGCACCTTTACCATGGTTGACTAGAAAGGAGGTAAAGTTTGTTTGAGATGAGAAGTGTGAGAGCAGCTTTCAAGAATTGAAGAACCGCCTGTCTTCAGCGCCAATGCTCACTCTGCATACTAATTCATATTAAAAAATATATTAAATTGGAGAAAAAAATTATATTTATTTAAAATAATTAAGTTTGACTTAATTAATATTAATAAAAATTAAATATTTTGAAATTAAAAATTATTTTTTTAATAATAACTTATAATTAGTGTTCAACGATGCTTCACGATAGGGTCTTGGCTGTGTATTAATGCAAGATGGGAAGATAATAGCTTATGCTTCACGACAATTGAAGAAGCACGAGTTGAATTAACCTACCTTTGATTTGGAGCTAGCAATAGTGGTTTTTGCCCTGAAGATTTGGCAACATTATCTTTATGAAGAGAAATGCTTGATTTACACTGATCATAAGAGTTTAAAGTATTTGTTTACTTAAAAGAAGCTGAACTTGAGGCAGAGAAGTGGCTAAAGTTGATCAAGGATTATGATTTGGTGATTGACTACCATCTAGGGAAGGCCAACGTGGTAGCAGATGCTGTAAGTAGGAAAACTTCAACTTCTTTAGCTTCTGCTACAACATCTTATTGGTATCAACTTGCAGTTCTTCGAGACATGGATGTGAGACTTAAGATCGAGCCAAAGGGATTTCTATTGGAAACGTTTTTGGAAAGACCATTATTACTGGAGCATATTCAAGAATCTCAAAGAACATATGAAGAGTTAATGAAGGAAATACAAAGGCTGGAAAAAAAGGTGAACCTAGCGATTTTGGGCTTCACAGTGATGGTATTATGGTATTTCAAGGAAGAGTTTATATTCCAAGGGATGCATGAATCAGAAGTTCTATTCTAGAAGAAGCTCACTCCTCAAAGCCTATGCTATACACCCAGGCATCACTAAAATGTATCGTACGATCAGGGAAAATTATTGGTAGTTTGGAATGACGTGTGAGATCACAGAATTTGTAGCAAGATGCTTAGTTTGTCAGCAAGTAAAAGCAGAACATCAACAATCAACGGGACTATTACAACCTTTGCCTATTCCAGAGTGTAAGTGGAAGCATACTACTATGGATTTCATGGTTGGGTTACCGCGTCTCTTTAGAAGCATGACGTTATGTGGGTTATTGTAGACCATTTGTCGAAATCAACCCATTTTCTAGCCATTCATACCAAATACTCTTTGGAGGGGTTAGCGAAGCTATTTATAAGTAAAGTTGTTAAACTCTATGGAGTACCTATTTCAATTGTGTCTGATCGTGACTTGAGATTTACATCTCAGTTTTGGCCTAAGTTTCATCGGGCTCTTGGGACAACTTTGAGATTCAGTACGGCATGCCATCCTCAGACAAATGGCCAATCAGAGCATATGATCCAGACACTTGAGGATAAACTGAGGGCTTATGTTCTCAATTTCCAAAGAAGTTGGGACAAGCATTTACCTCTTGTGGAATTCATTTACAACAATAGTTTTCATGCAAGTATTGGTATGGCTCCTTATGAAGTTTTGTATGGGCATAAGTGTTGAACATCCCTCTGTTAGAGTGAAGTCAGTGAAAGAAAATTGCAAAGTGTGGAAATAAATGAGGTAACCATCTGAAAAAGTTAAGGTAATTCAAGACAGGTTAAAATTAGCCCAAGACCGACAAAAGATCGATGCTGACAATAGGAGAAGAGATTTAGAGTTCCAAGTTGGTGACAAAGTTTTCCCGAAGATATCACCTTGGAAGGGAGTAATTCGGTTTCGTAGCAGGGGAAAGTTAAATCCTCGCTATATTGGGCCATTCTTGATACTTGAAAGAATTGGGCCAGTGGCTTATAGACTACAGTTACCACCAGAGTTAGAGAAGATCCATAATGTTTCCATACTTTGTTGTTAAAGAAGTATGTGCCAGATCCGTCGCATACACTTGAAACACCCTAAGTGAAACTTCGAGAAGATCTGACTTTTGAAGTGAGGCATGTTCGTATCCTTGATCAACTAGAGAAAGTGCTTCGGGGAAAGGTGGTACTAGTTGTAAAAGTTCTTTGGAAAAGTAATCGGATTGAGGAGTTGACTTGGGAACCTGAACGGTTCATGAAAAAGAAATATCCTCATTTATTCAGTGAGTTTGGTAAGCTAAAATTTTGAGGACAAAATTTCTTTAAGGAGGGTAGAATATTGTAACCTGTCCTCATCTAGACCTCGGACCTCTTTAGACTTTTGTGCTTGCATTAGGGGTAATATGGTCGTTTAGCAGTAGTGGCATCTTTGCATAATCATGTAGTAGCGGTAGTGTGAGAATTAGCCAAAAACCAAGGGCAATTCAGTCTTTTGGACCATTTATAATTTATTTTTCTATTATGAGAGCAATTAGGTCATTTCCTATATATATATATATATATATATATATATATATATAAGAGGCAAAGTTAACCAACCCGGCCTTCTTCCTTTCTTTCTTCTTCTTCACTTACTCCTTGCCTTTGGCCGACCATTAACCTTAGAAACAAAATATTTCCTGCGAATGAAGCATCCTTTCCCTTCCTCCTTCACTTGTGAATAAGGTAAGAATTCAATCCAAGCTTTTATCCCGTATATTTCTCATATTTCCTTGTTTTTAGAAATTTTTAAAAACTTAGATTTCTTCATTGATTTGGTTGTTTATAGGCTCAAATTGAAGCCAATGTCTTGTTATTCATGTATAAGAGTGTTCTTGAAGAAATTTCTTGATTTAGTGTTGTAAATTGGGAGAAAATCATAGTATAAGGGCTGGGTTTACTGTAGCAATTCAGAAGTTACTGTAGCACCAAAATTTTTGACATTTTCTTGTACTTGGTCCAAATCGAAGCCTTCTTACTTGGAATTCATTGGAATTAGTTTTACTCCAGTTTAAGGTCATTTGGGTCTAAAAGGGCGTCATTTTGCCCTAAACCCCTAAAGTTTCATGTTCGATATGTATAATTGCATTCACATGCATTTTAGTTCTCATTCTTGTGTTCATTAGTACTTGAATTCCCTGCTTGTATCTAGGTGGCAAAGCATCCTCCAAGGGGAAGGAACTCGTTGATCAGTGAGCGCGTCTCGTGGCGAGACGACTGGTTCTATAAGTGGTTAAATTTATAATTGCATAGATTTAATAAGAGTACTAGAGTATTTTCTTTTATGTGTTTTATTACATAAAATTGATTATAAATCAGTTTTCCTTTGACATATATTTTGAGCATGAAGTTACTTGAAATGGTTAAAGCTAGAATACTTATATGTATTTATTTTGGAATAAACGTGTTTTACATGTGTATGTATGTTACATGCAAATAGATTATGGTTTGAAGCACATTTCCGTATTCAAACATTGTATGATGGATTTCTTGAGTTGGAAATTGGAAAGGATTTTATTCTTGCATTTGATTTTAATGGTGACTATGGACTATAGTCCGATGCTGCAGCATAGGGTTCCACGGTCTGGCTTGATGGGAGGTGGCGTGGTTAACCCTGAGTTTAATCTAGTCAAGAGTGTGTGGAGCTATTGATTGGGGGTTCTTTTATGTGAGAAATCCGGGGTCACCACACGGGAATCTCAGTGGCCAACACTAAGGAGGATAACATTTTATATTTTTTTTAAAAGGTTTTAAAACACCTTGGTGGTCCCGTAGTTAGTCGCGGCACCGATTAGCTTGAAAATTATTGGAGGCCAGCCTATATTTTAAACTGTGTTCATTATGTTTTAAAATGTTAATCGCTTTTACTAAACCTTGTGTTATCTGTTAATCTGTTGAATACTATTTGATCCACTAGACTTGACCTTTATGTATTGATCTTATATTTGTACCTTCTGGTTGTAACTGGAAACCCCGATTTGTACTATTGTTGATGTTTACCTGTATTTAGGGTCCGTAGTGTGAGGGAACCCTATCATGGCTTCATTATTGATATTGTCTCCTATTTTAGTAACTGTGATAACAGGTTTATGTTGAGCCTTACGGCGACTTGAAGGTGGGGGACGTTGTGGGTCCCACTTTTTATTATCGTGGTGGTTGCCACATGCTGGGTTAGGTTTAGGCTGTGACACACTAAGCCATGGTCAAATGGATTTTAAGTTACTTGCATTCTACACCATCTCATGGGATCGACCTCACTCAACTCTCTTGCCATAAATGCTTAATCCAATGCTGATTAGGCTGGATTGCCAGATGACCGCGCTCTACCTCTGGTTATTACATCTTTTTGGGGTCCTAATATCATATCTTGGAGTGCGAAAAAGCAACCCATAGTTGCTCGATCCAGTACTGAAACTGAATACAAAAGCATTGCACTTGATGTTGCTAAACTTTGTTGGATTCAATCATTACTTAATGAATTGAACTTTCTCATCTCATCCCTATTCTCTGGTGTGATAATGTTGGTGCCACCTTTCTTGCTACAAACCATGTTTCACATGCTTCTAACATGTATAATTGATTGATCCTCAAATCATACCAAAGAATGTATAATTGATTGATTATCAAATCATACCAAAGAATGTGTGATTAATTGATCCTCAAATTGTTGATGTTCTCACAAAGACATTATCTATCACAGCTTTTCTTCGACTTCAAGACAAGCTCACAGTTTTCACTCATGAGATTGAGGGGGATGTAATCACATAATATTCTATGACATAATTTGAGGATCAATCAATCACACATTCTTTGTTATGATTTGAGAATAAATCAATTATACATTCTTTGGTATGATTTGAGGATCAATCAATTACATATGGAAAACAATTGTAGTATTCTCCTTTATTTTGTTTTCTATTGTAAATACTAGACTCTTGTATAAATAGGTATACGATTGTATTATCAAATACACAATCAATAAAAAATATTTCTCTATCTTTGTTTTTCACAACCTAATGGTTAAAACATTTCGTTTTCTTAAGAGGTCATGCATTCAATTCAACGCATGGTGAGCAAAATCTCTATACACGAGCAGTGTAGGATACCTTTATGTACAAGATAAGAGCATATGGTATATTTAAGATAAACCCATATATGCCCTTGCCATTGGTTCATCCACTTTATATTAAAAAAAATCGCTCTAAAAAAATATAAAAAATAACCCCTTTGTTCAGACAATCACTTATAATGGATAAAATCATTTTATATTCTTGTCCTTTGCCCCAGATATTCATTTCCATCTATATATTTTTAAAATTTTTAATATTAGTTTCAAAAGAAAGATTATCATCAACAAACAAAAATTAAGAGTGTATACACGATTTTACCAATTACATAAAATATATATATCTATAAAAAAGTAGTGTCATTTAGATTCTTGTGTAACTTCAATATTAATTGAAATCTAATTCAGATTTAAATTATTTTAATGATAATTTTAAGAGGAATAGCTTAAAAGGTCCAAGCAACTTTACTGTTGGGTCAAAAAGCCTTTGATTTTTTCAACTCCCTTGGAAGTCCCTCCTTTTTTTCCCGAATTACTTTTAAGTCTAATGGCTATATAACCTCGGATTTACTAGTCTTACATCACGTTCAAATTTTAATTTTGCTCTTTAATTTTTGTGTATCCGCTTACTATTTAACGAATCTATTCAAATTTGTGTGTGATCGAACAGAGTTTGAATTTTCAAAAGTGACGGGAGGATGAAATGGAACTGGTTGTAAAAAGTAGGGACTGCAGAGAATAATATTTTGTCAGAAGGACTCATTAGAAAGAATAAAAAGTTCAGAGACTGCAGAGTAATTTTCTCTAATTTAAATTAAGAAAATTTAAATAATTATAGTAGTCCATAATATTATCATTCGAGTCCTATATTAATTCTAATTAGTAATTTTGATAATAATCTACTTTAAAATTGGAGTTAATCTCTTTTGATAAATAGGATCATATATATAGACCAGCAACAAGAGTCACAATATAACGTTCTTATGAACACCCACCTCCATCGATGTAGAGAATATGATAGATTGGAAGAGCCATTGATTTCTTCAAGTGTAAATTTCAGTCTTTTCATTGTTTGGTTTCATTCATTATGACTGGAGTTAAATGATAATGCTTTCACTATTATTTAAATATTCAATCAATTCAACATATTAGTTATTGTACTATGATTTTATAACACTATATATTTACATTGTTTTGGATGTCGTATGTCATACTCTAACTATTTCTACCGGTGAGAAACACTTAACATATTTAATAATGATACTCATATCTAGACTTCATTATGAATGTTATATAAGTGGATTTTTTTTTTAATAAATGGGCTAATCTCTATCAGGGCATGTGCATGGGCCAAAAAGTGGATATTTTGGTTTAAAATGAAATCGCTAATAATATATGCTTAAAAATATTGGGAAAATTTTGCTTAAATTCTTTACCAATTTGGAATTTATGATTTGGGGTTGTAACATTTTAGTACATTGTAGTCTAAATCATTTACAAAAAAGTGCCAAAATGCTTACCTCCGTTAATTCTTCCTGACGTGGCATACAAATATATTTAAATTTATCTTTTTGCACTTATTTACATTATTAAAATATGCATTAATAAAAGCTATTCAGGTCTATTTACATAATATTTAAAAACCATTCAAGTTATAATTAGAAGTAGACTTGAATAATTCTCAATTAGTACAAGTTTTAGTAATGTTAATTTCAGAGCAATAAAGTAAATTCGGGTATAAATTAACGGAGTTAAGCCTTTTGTCATTTTTTTTGCAAATGGTTTAGACTACATATTATTAAAGTGTTACAACTCAAACCACAAGTCCCGAACTGATAAAGAGGTAAACCACATGATAGTTTTGTAAAATTATAATTAATAATGACAAAAACATTAAATCTCATATAAATCAATTTGATATGATAAAGATACAATAATTATAATCATAATTAATAATGACAAAAACACAAAATCTCATATAAAAGAAATTAGTAGTAAAATAAGAGAAGCATTTGCTCGGGTAATAAGCATTGCAAATTGACTCTTTTATTTTGATATAAATCAATTCTAGTATAAAGTGAGATTGTTACATGTAAATAATCTCTAAAAACCTTTTCTTTCGCCTAGTGCTTTTTCATATCATGTTGTCATAGATTATATATATAATATGGATAAGCACTCACTTTGACTATTGTGAGAGGAAAATGATATCTCGACCTCTCACTAAAAAATAAAAAGTTACCATTTTCTATTACAAGATGGTTTTTTAATGCATAAGTAGGGGTGTAAACGAGCCGAGCCGAGGCGAGTATTAACATGCTCAAGCTTGGCTCGTAAGTAAAGCTCGAAGCTCGAAGCTCGGCTCGAGCTCGTTCGAGCCTTAGTTTGCTTTGCTCAAGCTCGGCTTGTGTATTACTCGAGCTGCTCGAGCTCGGTTCGTGAAGCTCGACATCCTATTAGTTCTACTAGGCTCGAATCAAACCTCGTAAATATAAGCTCGACTTGAGCTCGTTTAAGCTCATATATAAGATATATATAATGTACTTATATATAAAATTATGATATAAAAATTATAATATTATATATATATATATATTTATTTATTTAATTTATATTGAAAGCTCGATTAGGCTCGCGAGCTTATCGAGTTGGGTATTTTGAGGCTCGAGCTCGACTCGTAAAACTATTCGAGTAGCTCGAGCTCGAGCTCGAGCTCGGCTCGCAGAATTTCGAATCGAATTCGAATATTATCCGAGCCGATCTCGAATAGCTCACGAGTAGCTCTGCTCGCTTACACCCCTATGCATAAGTAGGTTCAATTAAAAATTATTCAATGTTAATAATTTAACATGCGCTTTTTTTTTGGGAAAATTGCTTGCATACCCCTGCAAAACTATGAAATTGCTTAAATACCCCCATAAAAATACTATTTGCTTGCATATCTCATAAAACTAATTTTTTACTTATATATCCCTATCGTTAGTTACTATTAGCCACCGTTAGGGTTTATGAAATTAACCATAGTTCCCACTTAACCTAAATTAATAAAATTATCCAATTACTTTTAAGTTTTAACACCATCCAACCTATGCCATCTGAGAAAAATTCTCAAACTTCTCAACCACTCAGCCACCATCTTTTAAGATTCCCTTCTCACCAATTTCTTCAAGCCACGCCATCTCACTCACCAGTTCTTTCAAATCGGCGTCAGAGACATCTGCGTTGTCTCTGGAGGTTTCAACTTAACCCTACTGGACCATCTTAATGCCGGTTACGCCCAACACCGTGGTATTTGTGCATATGCCGTTACCTTCACAGTCAGAGGTCTCAGCGTGATCAACGCCGTTGTCGGAGCTTACTCGAAGAACCTCCTAATCGTGTTCATCTTCGGCGGGCCAAACACCAATGACTACTGTACTAATTGGATCCTCCACCACACTATCGGATTACTGGACATTCATGTCATACTCATTTTTAACAAAAGAAATATTTTATTTAGGGGAAGATCAAGATCAAGGGGAGGATACCATGTTATATGCCACCAATAGTAAAAATAAGTGGGAGGCCTAGGAAAATTAGAAGAGAGGATCAAAACCAATGAGTTGGATGTTCTATTGATACTTAAACAAGTATATCTTCATTTTCTCATTTTTTTTTGTTAGTTATTGATTATGAGTTTCATTCTTTCTTTATGTTATCTTTCCTATAATGATTTTATTTATTTTTAAGTTCTAATTGCAAATTCATCTCCATTTTTCAAGTTAATGTTGAGAATGGAGTTTGAGGTTGTTATTTGTGTTATTTGGAGATTGTTGTTTTTTAGAAGTTTAATGTGTTTTTGCATTAATGAACATATGTATTATTTTAGTTGATGTTAAAAAAATTTGCGTTGGATGTAATTTGTTTCAAAGAATTTTATGGAGAACTTGCTTGTTCAAAAAATTTGATGTCCTTTAGAGAACTTGATAGTAAAAAAGTTGATATTGGATGGATGTTCAAAAAAAATTATTGGACTTCTTTCTTATAAATTTCATATGTGATTATATTTTGAGTAGGTGTATGAAATTATTTGTTATATATTGTTACATGTCGTAATTTTTACCTATTTTTAGGTTGTGAAACCTTAAAAATATGAATTTACTCAAAAATTCATAATTTTTAATAATTTTTAAAAATAATCAAAGTGTATATAAAAAAATTACATTGGTTATCTACAATTTAAATAATTTAAAGTCTATAAAATATAATAAATTTTTTTTGATAATGTATATTAACAAACCCATAATGGTCATTTGTTGAATGAAATGAGTAATGTCTACAAAATAAGAAAAAAAAACTTAGAAGGGTATAAAGAAAACCCATTTTGCTAATTTACCCTTATTCTATCTATTAATTTAACACCATTAAGAGTCAACTTAACCATATGGGCATATAAGCAAATATAATTGATTTGTAAGCATATACAAGCAAATATTATTTTTATTAGGGTATTTAAGTAAATTCATGAATTTATGTGGGGTATACTAGGGAAAAACTTTTTTTTATTTTTTAAGTAATGTGTCATTTTATCTAGCACATAATTGGAGCCTTGTCATCTGTCAATGGTTTCAAATAAAATTCTATAATAATGCTAGTTTGCCTAGCATCACAATTGAAGCATGTTACCATCACCCCTTTCGAAGTAAAGTTTAGGAAAAATAATTTAGAGGTCTCTTGATATTTATAAATATATTTAAAATTCCTCTAATACTTATAATGACCAACATATCCCTATTTTTAACTATAAATCTTCAACAATAATTACCAACATCAAATCATTTAAAATTCCTTTATTTTTTATCATCCTTTTTCCTTTTCTCTAAACATTCCTCCTTAATTTTTTTCTTTGTAAATGTTTTTTTTTTCAGAAGATGATGAAGATAGTGCTTATTCTTTCGCAAGACTTGAGATGGTAAAGAAGAAGTAGAAGAACAAGAGAAATGGGTGGACTAGATTAGCTAGCTAAGGGCTCTAAGTGACAAGGTACATAGTGAAGGAATATAAATAAGGAAAAAATAAATGAGTTAATGGGTATAACAATGATAAATTAGGCCGAATAGCTAATGACAAACTAACTAGGTAATTTAAAATAGGAATACCAGCTAGTGGATCTAACTAATTGATTAGTTAATGAAGAAATATAAACAACAAATCAATAAATGTGGGTTAATGGATCTAATAATGATGGATTAGACTAACCAGTTATTAGTTGTAAATGATTAATTAAGTAAAGAAGGAATATTAAATGTTCAAATATATTAAAATTTAATTTTAAACAAACTATATAGAATATTTTCGTATTTAAGTTGTTGGGGTTTCAACCAGGTAACCATAGATTGATGAGCAACTTTTTTTCAGGTTGTAAACTGAAAAAGGTATAGGTTTAAATATATAAAAAATTAATTTTAAACAAATTATTTTAAATAGTACTTGGTAGTGAAGATGTTGAAGTTTCAATCAAACCATGATTTAAATCCCCACATTTACAACCAAATAACCTAATTTTAAGATAATTGACCAACTAATAAGGTGGCTCTAATTGAACCGGAGAGAAGAATATGACCAACTAGTGGCTCTAATTGTTATATTAAATAGCTTAGTGGTTAAAATCTGGGTTTTCAACTAGTTAACCTTGGTTTTAATTCCCAACATGAATAAATATGAATTAGAAAGTCTAATAAAAATAGATCATAATTCACAGCTAGTTGCTCTAAGTGACCAAGTAATGAAGAAGCATGAACAACGAAGAAAGGAGGGGAGCAAAGTCACATAATGAATCGTGTAGTGAGAAGATCTCACAAAAATTTTGGAAATATTAATCATATTATTATTATTATTATTATTATTATTATTATTATTATTATTATTAGTAGTTCCGCCGGTATGGTTTGTGGGTTTAGAAAACACTTAAACACGAATAGATATCTTATAAAAACCAAACAAAAAGGAGACATAAAAAATTGGTAACCCAGTTCGATGTCAACTCGTCTATTTCTGGGGGGCTAAGCCCGAAAATAAACAATCCACTAAAAGAAATGAAAATACATGAGTACAAACACTTTGTCACTCACTCTCACAAATAAGATAACTATCCTCTCTAGATTATCTAGTACACACACTCTCTCTAGCTCCGGTTGCACACCATAATCTTAGAGCAAGGTAGTTTATATAAACTCCTCAACATCCCAAATATAGCCCATACCTCTTTTATAATCTTCGTGGCTACTAACTTTAAAACCTTCCAAAATTAGCTATTGCAACTCCTGTGGTAACTGAACTTGCAACATGGCTTTGAATGCTGACTTGAATGAGTTTTGGTTCCATGGCGAAGTGACCTCAAGACCCATCAACCTCTCAGTCATGCTTAATCCGAGTCTATGCAGCCAGATCTCCCAATCCCAACTACCGGCAACATAGCCTAACTCCTCAGTTCATCATTACGTAGTCCCCTTGCAAGGGCGCACGACTTCGTGCGTCTTCATGAAACTTTTCAAACTTGATCTTCAATTCACCCAAGTCTGATCCTCAAAGATTTTCCAAACTTGATCTTCAATTCACCCAAGTTTGGTCTTCAAATCATCCCAAGAATATATCTTCAATCAATCATGCCAATCATACCAACAATAGGTATCTTTCAAACTTGGCATGTCTTCAATCATACTATTAAGGTTCTTCAAATCATACCTTTAACGGATCTTAAAATCATACCAACAATAGGTATGTCTTCAATTAAGTAACTCTCAAATCATACCATTGATAGGTATTTTTTCAATTTGTTTCCTTCCATATTTAATCTTCAATCAAATCTCTTTAAATATGGTCTTGATAAGATCTTGCCTTCAAGTTGTTGCTTCCTTGATCTATTTGTCAAAAATACAAGTGTCTTCATTTAGCCTTCATGATGGTTATTCCTCAAGTTGTAACACGTACCAAAAATAGCTCCTTCAAGATCTTCCAAGATATTTTGCCTCCAAGACAAGACTCCTTGCCACATCATCATACTTCCCATGCCATCATCTCTGCCATGTAACAATGGTTGCCACGTCACCTTGACTTGGTGTCAAATCATGCCAATTAAAGTGATTTTGCACTAACAATTATTATTTTGGCAAATGTAGACAAGCCATATGCTAGGGACATACAGAGCGTGGAGCACATGCGCAAGCACAATAACACCTATGCCTTTATCTTACATGAGCTGAGGCTTGAACTCGTCTTCTCAGCAAGGACACAAATACTATACGCAAGGGACTTGGTGCTAATAGACCAAGCAATCGATGGCTAGTATTATAGTGTATATATATATTAAAAAAATTGACCCCACTAAATTTAAAAGTGGGTTTATATGCAATATTAAAACAATTTTATGAGCAACATGCCTATCAGTATACAAATATTAGAAGTTTTAAAATGACCAATATGTTGAGACCCACATAGTTTTAGGCAACTTTAAAACCTAAAACTAAAACGACTTTTTGTCTTCTTTGTTTTAATATTTTCTACCTATTATTTTAAATTTTATTTTTATGAGATGATCCATGGTACCTCATTCTTTTTTTAATTAAAAATTAAAATCACAAGATTTTTTTCCACTTCACCTTTCAAGCTATATCAAAAAATCTAATTATACTCTAAAATCAGTTTCCACTTTCAATCCTTTGAGGTATATTTAACAATGACATTCAATCGCTTTATTATGGACATTACATAAATGTATATTTTGCTATAAAAGTTAGAATACTTATTATATATCGTAACAAATACTGAAAAAAATAAATAAATAAATAAATAAATAATGCAACAACAACTACTACAAATCAATGAATAAAACAATACATGTAAACTTAGCCTGGTCAACATTGATTAGAAGAACAAGAAATCGACAATTAGAACCAAAAAGTTGATCCATCTAAATGCTAGTTGATTAAGAAGGAACATTTTCGCCAAATGAAAAATAAAACATTTTACACAAATTACCCCAATGCGCTATCCCGTTTTGTCAAATAATTTTTGCCATGTTTGATAATGCCACCATTGGTTTTATTTTGGACTTTACATATAAGGTAACTTTTGGTTGGGGGGAATATTAGATTTTCCCTGGAATTTGGATCGAGTAATGTAAGATTTTCTCATTTGTTTGCTTAGGGTGAAAATATTATATTCTCATAATCTGATAACTGGGGTAACATTACCGATAATGTGATTACCAACTCAGTTGATGGTAATGTAATATTTTAGACAAAATGTGAAGGTTTTTCCAATTATAGCCTATAAATTGAATAAAATCATGTAATATTAATTTTTTAAAAATTTTAAAATTAAGAATATTTTAATGTTTTTTCTTTCCGCCCATATCTCTACATGAGAATATATTCATCGAAATATTGGGTTAGAGATAAGAAAAATTTGATATTAAAATTCTTTTTCAAATATTAAATTGGAGAAAAAAAATTATATTTATTTAAAAATAATTAAGTTTGACTTAATTCATATTAATAAAAATTAAATATTTTAAAATTAAAGTATTATTTTTTTAATAATAACTTATAGTTGTTATTAAATAATTTTGATATTTATATCAAAATCTTATGAATTTTGATATATTTCCCACATCTTAATTAAGGGTATTTTAATAAAAAATCAATTGATAATATAAGATTTCTAGCATAATAATGTTACATTCCAACCACATTATTGTGTTGTTAACCAAATAGAAATTACATATATTCCTGTCAATATGAGTTGGGAATGTGATTTCCACTTAAATCGATAAGTATATATAGTGATAATATTGTAATAATGATAAATCAATACATAGGTTGAAGGATTTGATGCTAAATTGCTTGAGTTTTGGTCTTTCATTGTTAAGTTTTAAAATTAAAAGGGAGAAGAGAAGCTTTTATTCAAAAAGAAGGAGAGTGAAAGAATAAAAGCTGTTTAAAACATTACCAGGTCAACAGGGTTGTTATTCAATTATGTCACCTCAGTTGTGAAGTTAAGCCTCGTCAGCATAAAGATGGTGAGCTAGAGAGTTGGTTATTTCTATTAGACATGTCAACAATCAATTAGCCACATCAGCAATTAGTTAAATGTTTGAAAAACTGTATTTTTGTAAGCTCTTTATAAATAGGCTTACAATTGATCTCTTTATAACTTTTTTTTTTCATTTAACAATTGAATGAGAACATCTCTAAGGCTTCTCTTCTCTTCATTCTTCCCTTCATTTTTATTTTTCTCATGGTGTGATGAGTCCTTGTTGAAGTTGCAACAACAAAGCACTTCATCTGCAAAGCTTAGAAGCTGAAAAGAGTAATGAATAAAGGTTAGATATTTCTAATCATCTTGGTATCTTTTTCCAACATAGTATTAGAGCATTCATCCCTCTTTTAATATGATTTTTGTTTGTGTTTGAGTTTTTTTTGCTATAGCTGTGAAATTCATGGTTTAGAATACTATTTTTTTATGGTTGAAACTCATTTTAGTGGAGCTAGCTCACCTTTTGATTCTTCTAATGCATTTGTCCTTCATAATTTGGATAATCCTGGTATGATGCTAGTCTCCAAGGCTTTTGATGGCTAGGATTTGGATCTTGGAAGTGTGCAATGAAAATTGCATTAACAACCAAGAATAAAACTGATTTTTGTCAATGGATCTTGCAATAAACCAATTTCAAGTGATCCTAAATTGGCTAATTGGGAGAGATGTAATATCATGGTGGTCTCATGGATATTAAATGATTTATATAAAGAAAATATTTGAGAGTGTAGTTTACATTAATACTGCTAGTAAGATGTGGCTAGAGTTAGAGGAAAGATTTCGACAATTAAATAATCCACTGTTGTTTCAAGTGCAGAAAGCATTGAGTCAAATCTGTCGGGGACCAACAACATCATCTCTTATTTCACAAGGATCAAAAAATTGTGGGATAAAATTGAAGCACTGAGTAGATTACCTCAGTGTTCTTGTGGTGTTCTACTGGAGATGCTGAAGATAATAAAAAATTAATGCAGTTACTGTTGGAGTTGAATCAGAGTTATAATACAATGTTTTGGGGGTTGGGGGAGGGAGACATACTTATGATGAGGCACCTCCCTTCTATTAGACAGCTATATTCTTTGACTAATTCAGAAATTCCTGTTCTGGTTCTCCATATTTTACAAAGGCTTCTTTTTTTTTTGACCTAACAGCAATTCCACAAGAATACCCCTTATAGGCAATTCAAGAATAAACCATATTACAAAAGGTTGTCTTGTGATTACTATAAGAAGACAAGGCACACTAAAAACAGATGCTACACGTTACATGGGTTTCGAAGCAATCACAGAGTTAACAAAGTTAAGAGAAGTGCAACACAGCATCGAGTTTTATGGAAACCTCCCAAGCGCATATCCTAGAATTGACTGTATAATATACCAAATTGATGGATTTTTTTAATGAGTTTTCTTCCAAAATTTTTGTTTAACATCTAAATGCAAATATGGAGCATAATACTGCAAGTGCTAATATGGCCACAACTTCTATTGTAATAGTAGGTAAAACCTCTGAAACTCCTCTTTAATGCTAAAAGCTCTTATGTATTTAGTAGTAGTAGTAGTAAGCAACATCCTATTTTTAATGCATTGATCAATGACACTAGCGCTTCAAACCACATGTGTTATGATTTAACCTTCTTTAAAACCTTACATTCTTGTACCAAACCTTATCAAATTACTCTTCTAACTGGCTATGAAATCACAATTTCAAATATTGGCATCAGATGCCCTTTTTGTCCCAAAATTTTGCTATAACCTTCTTTCCATTGGCAAACTCATCCAACAAATAAACTGAAGAGTTTCTCACATGAACATCGTATCTTATAGGCTCCTTCACTAAATAAGCCATTGGTTCTTGGTAAAGGCTGCAAAGGATTATACCGTTTGCATTCTCAAAAGGGAGAACTAATTATATAGAAAAATTCCCCCTCAAATCTTTTGTCTATTAATTCCTAAAGCTATACTGATGTTTTACATTCTTTTTCTTCAAATTCTTATAGTGCTATTGATAGTTGTACATCTTTTAAATTGTGATATAACAGACTGGGCCACTATTTTGCAAAAATAAATGGTCTTTCATTACCGAATTCTAATTTCAATTCGATCACTACAATTTTCTGTGACATCTGTCCATAGGCTAGACAACACAATTTGCCTTATCCCCATAGCCAAAATCACACAGCTACAACCTTTCAACTAATACACATTAATACATGGGGACATTGTCACACAATAACACATGAGGGCTATGGGTATTTTCTTACAATTGTAGATGATTTCACTAAAGCAACATGGACAATTTTACTCAGTACCAAGAGGGATGCTACCTTTGCCTAAATTTTTTGTTCAAATGATTAAAACACAATTCTTAACTAGGATAAAATCAATTAGATTAGATAATGCTTTTGAGCTAGGAAACAATTTAGAATTAAGGGAATTCTCCATTGAAAAAAGAATCATTCAACAAACATCTGGCAGACACTCCCCGCAACTAAATGGAGTGGTAGAAAGGGAAAACAAAAAGGGGGTGGATATTTACTTATTGCAACTTATGTGATCAATAGATTTCCTTCAAGAGTCTTGAAAAATAAAACTCCATTTGAGATCCTGTTTGGAACACCTCTAATCTACATAAATCTCAAAACCTTTGCATGTTTGAGCTTTGTATCAACTATAGGAAAATATAGAGATAAGTTCAAGCCTTGAGGTTTGGTTGAAGTTTTTGTTGGGTATTTTTTTGGTCAAAAAAGGTACAAGGTTCTCATCCTTGATTCATTTCAGATAATTGTGTCAAGGAATGTTATCTTCGATGAAACAATCTTTCCCTTTGATAATTCTACTTCAAATTCTCCTATTTTAGATCACATACCCACTTTTGTCTAGGATAGCTCTTATACAGACTTTTCTTCCTTTCGTAATTTAGATACCACTGCCTTTACATATATTGCAACTCCACAAAATTCTTCTTCTCCAAATTTACATACCTTGGTTGATCAAATTCCTATTAGAAGATCTACAAGAATTCACAGCGCTTCCTCTTATCTAAATGACTACATCTGCAGCAATGTCATAACGTATCATAAACAATGTTCACTCACCTGTTCAGTTAATTGTTTTTCTACCATTTCAAATGATTGTCCTATTCCCAAACATGTTAGCCTTGCTTCCTTACAACACCATAACCAAAAAAATGCTTGCAACACTATCTACTCTAAAAGAGCTACAATTTTATAAAGAGGCAATTGTTGACCTTGCATGGAAAGCCGCAATGCAAAAAGAATTTTTAGCTCTGGAAGCCAATCAAACTAGGGGGTTGGTTCCTTTGCCAAAAGGAAAAGACCAATATCTTGCAAGTGGATTAAGGAGACATGCAAGAAGAAAAAAACATATGATAATACTTGATTTTCCGGGTGACCATAATATGTGTACCTAAAAGGAGATATAGCATTGAAGATGGTCCATATATCGAGGTCGGATTGGGATTGGGTGTTTTCACGTCTCACAGTAGTGCCCAGGTCGTTCCCCTTTCTTTTCTACAAAATTAAATACAAAGCTCATAGATGTGTTGAAAGGTATAAAACAAAGTTAGCTATCAAGGGGTTCACTCAAAAACAAGGAATTGACTACATAGAAAAATTCTCTTCTATGGTGAAGATGACCACAGTGACAAGCTTAATGGCAGTGGCAGTAAAAAAGAAGTGGAAATTATTTCAATTAGATGTTAACAATATTTTTCTATTCATGATAAAAAAAAAAATAGTTTGCAAGCTTATAAAATCTCTTTAGGCCATTAAACAGGCTTGAAGACAATGGTATTCCAAACTATGAGATGCTTTGAAGTCTAAAGGTTATCAACAATCAAAGAATGATTACTCATTGTTTTTTAAGAAGACAAATGAGCAACTAGTTTTCTTGTAATAATCAAGAGAAGATGAGCTGTTTAAAAGGATTCCTAGATCAACAATTCAAGATCGATGATCTAGGTGAACTACACTATTTTAAAGGCATTGAAGCAATTCGAGCAAATGAAGACATTATTCTAACCCAAAGAAAATATAAACTAGATTTGCTAACAGAATTAAACTGCAACTCCCACAATGCAGTATCCAATCTATTAGTTCCCTGCAGAAATTAACCTCTGAAATGGGTGAACCTTGTAGCGATCCAGCTCTATACAAAACAGAAGGTTAATAGGCAAGTTAAATTACTAACTAATGATACTAGGCCTGTTCTAGCCTTCTCAATGTAGCATTTAAGCTAATTGATGTCAGCACCTCATGCTCCACACATAAACGTAGCTTTGCATGTATGAGATTAGGCCTGGCATTGAACCGAACTCGAATGAGCTGAGTGCAGATCGAGTTCGGTTCAAGTTCGATATTCTAATATTTGTTCAAATTCGGTTTGAGTTTGAAATTTTAATATTCAGCTCAAGTTCGGTTCGAGTTCGATTCAAAAAATAATAAATATGTTAAATTCATAAATTTGTAACAAATCATATAAACTTGGAACAAATTACATAATTGCTAAAAAAAAGTAATTTTATAGAGTTCATTCAACACACATGTCTCTTCTTTTCCTTTGAGTGACTTCTCATACAAACAATCACTGGACTTGTTCTGAATTGAGTGTGATGAAATGAATGATACCTGATCAAAAGTTAGAAACCATTAGCAACAAAAACTTTAACATTCAGATTTAAAGATTATGGATTCAAAAGAAGGATGAACAAATATAAAGGTGAATTTTGCCAACAATCCTAGCATCCAAGTGTATAAAAAAAGTCAAAGTAATTGCTTACCAGTTACCATGCTCAATGGCATCCTCTATAGCAGCATCCAACATTTCAACCATAGAAGGATGAACAAATATACCATCTATTGGAATGCCTTCAGCATATCTGGACTACATTGGAGCAAATAGAAGAAAATAAAAAAGATGTCCAGGATACATATAATAGTGAGAAATTATCTCAATATTATCTCAATAACCAATATATAATAACAGTACTCCCTCTTACAAAAGAAATATATGAAAAAAATGGTAGAAAACAGAGAAAAGATAGAATAGTAACATGCTTCATAGTTACCTGCAAGTACTGTTTAGGTTGAGGGATTGCAAGCTTATGAAGGACATCATAGCTGATGAAAGAATTCTACCAAAGATGAGAATGAATATATTAGATTCCCACCAAAAGACAAAAAAACAAAAAGGATATGCACCAAAGCTGTGGTCAGAAGAAATCTTGTGGCAAAAATATTTTACTAAATTCATAAAGTTGCAAAGAGCCAAAAGATCAGTAAGCTGAGAAAATACCCTCAACTTGATCCAGTAGACAATCATGAGAGTAGAATAATGGCAATAATCAAAGTTCACAGGTATAGTAAAAATCAATTTTTGAGGTTCAAAATAAGGAAGATCAAGATATGTCTGATTATTGAAGAAATCAACACAAAATATTAAAGTGAAAAAACCACCGTGAAAGAACACCAAATTCAACCTAACTCTTGGCCATCAATTAATTTGTAACATGAACTTTATCTAGTGTGCTCACTGCTCAGTCATCACATCAACCTATCCATGTTCACTTACTAAAGTATCACCCTATCAAACAAAACAAATGCAATATTTTCAAAGTGGAGCACTACTTTACCCATGTGAATGATAGAAACAGACCATGAAGGATGCTTAAAGAGCGGCAAAGCTGTCAGGAATATCCAACTTTAGTTTTTCTTCATCTTCTTCAATGTATACAATATAAAAAACAATTAGATTAAGGTAAAAAAAAAACCTTAAATTAATATAAAACTATAAATTCTTCTAAATAAATACACTTAATGTTTTGGTTTTTGTGTTCTTTTGAGTGACTCTAAGCCAATCTGCAATACATACTAAAGCTTCAATAGTTTTCGGAGCAAGAGAACTGCGAAACTTATCTAGTACCCTCCCACCAGCACTAAAGGCTGATTCTGAAGCAACTGTAGTCATTGGAATTGTGAGCAAATCATGGGCCATTCTGGACAAAGTTCGAAATTTAAGAGAATTTAACTGCCACCAGACCAAAACATCAAAAGTAGCATCCTCTTGCTCCCATTCCACTGTCCCTTCCTCCAAGTAAATCTCCAAATCAGATTTCATAGGTTGTGTTAGATCATTTTTTTCATTTAAATTCAGAAAATTCAGATCTGCCTCTACTTTTTGGTTTTCTCGATGATGTTGCAACACTAATGGACGATTCTGAAAAACAACCAGCAAAACTTGAAGGTTGTTCATTGACATTTTCACTTGCATATGTTTCAAATACATCCATCATAACTTGTTTCAGCTGAACTATTTTTTCAATATGTTCAAAATCAGGATAAATACGAGGAAAACAAAAATTTATCAACACCATTTTTTATCTTGGATCTAAAACAGCAGCAATTGTCATAAGCATGTTGCAATCTTTCCAATATTTGTCAAACTTCTCACCCATTACTATTTCTACATTTCTCAAAAATAGATTTGAAGATTTTGAATGAATATTTAGAACTTCTTTAACTTTCCAAACCTCCGGTAGAAATGTATTTGCAGTAGGATACAAGCAACCAGAAAAAAGATGTGTAACATCATAAAAAATTTCCAGAAATTCAGCAACTTTTTTGGCATTTTCCCAGTCTTCAGAAGTAGGCAACCATTTATAATTTGCATCTCTAATAGCATACTGATCAAAAAACAGTTCTGAAATTAAAAGCAAAGTCCAATATTTCATAAGTTGAATTCCAACGTGTAGGAACATCAATACGCAGTCCTCTTTTTGTACAAACATTCAGCTGCCTTGCAACTTCGCCAAATTTAAATAATCTGGATGGTAATTTTTTTAAGTACTTGACAGTTTCTCTTATATTGTGAATTATACCATCGATTTCCTTGAGACCATCTTGGACCATCAAATTTAAAATGTGTGCACAACAAGATATGAAAAATATGACCTTTGTAGTGAAACTTGCCTCTTGATTCAAAATTAGACTTTAGACTTCTTGCAACTACATCATTAGTTGTTGCATTATCTAATGTGATTGTTGAAACTTTATCTTGGATCCCACATACTAAAAGACATTCTAAAATAGCATCGAAGATGACAATACCCATGTGAGGTGGTTCAAGCTCATAAAAACTAATGATACGTTTTTATAGTTTCCAATCCAAATCAATAAAGTGTACAGTCAAGCACATATAGCCAATTGTTTGATTTGAAATCCAAGTATCGGAGGTAAGGCAAACTCTTTCAACATTATTCAGAGTTTTTTTTTAGTTTTTCTTTTTCAATTTCATGGAATCTCAAGTAATCTTCTTTTGCTGTATTTCTTAAAATTCTTTCATATTAAGAGTTCATGGACTTTATTAACACATTAAACCAAAAATGCTCTACCATACTAAATGGGTACTCATGCATTGTAATCATTTTCGCCATAACTTCTCTAATCTTGCTCATGTCAAAAGATTGTGTGGAGAAAGATAAAACTGTTTTACCATCCCTGTTGTCCGAAGGTAATAAACTAATAATTTTTTTGATTCTTGTGTTGTTTTCTGTAACACAAACAATCATCTAAATGTCTCTTAAGATGAGTGGTTGTTCCTGACTTAGAAACTGCATATTTCTTCTTGCAATGACGCATTCATATTTTTGAACTACTTCATTTCTGTCCTGAATATTTATAATCTGAAATTTTGTCCAAACTTTGGAAACTTTTTTCCGGCCTCTTTTAATTTCATTATCTTCTATGTCACATAGAATTGTCTCGACTTCTTCACTATGAGTACCACTTTGTATAGGATTTAGGTTAGTATTGGCCATTGATTGTTGTGTGTCAAGTTCAGACATTTCTACAAATAGAAACAATGAAGTAACTATAAATAGAGATTTACATTCCAACAAAATAACTGGAAAAACAAACTTGGAGCATAAAACCAAAGTAAAAACCAATACAAAATCCAAGGGCAAGTAATTCATCATTTGAGTCCAAATCATCTCTCGAAAACCATTTTATTTCCTCATATGCAATACCAACATCTAACCAAAAATCCCATGATTTAGAATTAAATTCAAAGGAAAAAAGTTGGCTATTAATTAATTACATCTTAATGTCACATGCTCATACCATTTATATCAATTATAGAGAGATCATGCACTTAGGTCTTAAACCTTCTTTTGTGTCCAACATCATCAAATATAAAGTATTGCATGTTGTATGCTATGTTGTAATCCTTATGCTATAATATAAAAGGAAATAAAATAATTCAACCATACCCTACTCATGATTATGCAGAAATTCAGAAACACAGACCCACAAAACTTGCAGAAACACATATCAAGAAATTCAGAAAATCTCATGCAGAAAAAACAGAATTGAATAAGAAGAGTGTTGTTCAATCTGCATTTTGACTAAATGTTTGCAAAAAGAGAATACAAAATACTAAATTTAGTCCTACACTAGGAAATGGTTCCATTCTAGAGTTAGAAAATCCACAAAAACTAACTTAAATATGTAGCGTAGGAATGAAAAGTTTCACCTAGTATAAATGGAAATTTTGGAGGCAAGAATGGTCGCACTATGCCTTTCTAAATTTTCCAATCAATTGGATTCAAAGCTGCAGCTTCCACTTTCAACAATATCTGATCTTTCTTAGGATAAAGTATAGGAACCTCAACAAGCTGAATAGAACACATTTTTTCAATAAATAAAGCATCAATAAACAATTTAAACTAATAAGTATTAAACAAATAAGAAACAGCAACACAAGCAAGATGTCATTTTGATCATAGAAAAAGAAAAGGCAAAAGTAGAATTTCGATTACAAAAGCATACAAGCAAATGAAACACCAACAATCCATAATCCAATTAATAAACTTGAAAACTAATACACATGGAAGCATGAAAAAGACGAGCCATTTAACAATGTTTTAAGGTTGCAAACAAAATCACTAACATCAACTCTCCAAGAAAATTTCTCGCTCAAAAATTCATACATTTCAATTCTCACCCAAGAATCATCAAAAGAAATACCCCCAAAATTTCACAATTGAGCACCTTGACAAATAATCCAATCTTAAAAAAATCAAAAAGAAGCAAAACAAACAAGTGATGATTGTTCCTTTTCTCAAGAGCAACACAAGATTCAACCAAACAATATCACAATCCAAAAAAAATCAAGGTCTCAAAGGTATCGAAAGCAAAACCCTTATTCGAGTAAAATCAAGCAAAAACAAACAAGATCCAAAGCATCAAAACCCAAGTATAGATCTATTGAGAAAAAGGAAGAGGATGAGAAGGGAGAGTACTTTGGGGTGCCTGGCCAGGGATTGCTGACAAGCAGGATGGATGACGAAGAAAGTCAAACGAAAAGGGTTTGATGTAAGGGTGAGAAGAACAGCGGTGGGGGCGGCGAGGCTGGGAGTTCTGCGATGCATCAGGGCACGAGAGCGGCGAGGTTGGAAGTTTGGCGACACGTCAAGGCGAGAGCAGAGAAGATCTCTCTGTCTCTCTCTTCTCTCGCTCGCGGAGGAGAACAAAATAGTTTTTACCTGGATCTTTCTCTAGGGTTTCAAGATGGTGGCAGCGAGGATGTGGTATGTTGTATGCGGGGAGACGAGGGAGTGGGGACTGGGGACCTGGGAGTGGGGAATGAATTTAGGGTTTTAGATGATTTTTTATAATTTCAACCGTTAGATCAAATGATCCAACGGTTAAGAAAAAAATAATTAAAAAAATTGTTGTAATTTAAATTAATTTTTATTTTAATTTTAAAAATTAAAAATAAATTTAAAAACACGATCAATAATAATAATAATAATTATATATATATATATATTATATTCGAACTTCGAACCAAACTCGATCAAGCTGACTTTAGCTTGGGTTCAACTCGTTTATTGTTTGAGCTCAAATTTAAGTTTAAGTTCAGTTTGTTATTAAAATGATTGAATCGAACTCGAACCAATATCAAACCTAAGTTTTAGAGTTGAATTGTTAAGTTATATTAAAAGTAAGAGCTAGAAGAGAAGTTTTTACTCGAAAGAAATGTGAGTGAAATGTAAGTGAAAGAATGAAAGCTATTTAAAGCCTTACCAATCCAGCAGCAAGGTTGTTTTTCAGTTATTACCTTAGATGGGCAGCACAACATAAAGATAGTGAGCTGGAGATTTGGTTATTTCTGTTAGACATGTCAACAATCAGTTAGCCATGTCAGCATTTAGTTAAATGTCTGAAAACATGCATTTCTCTAAGCTCTTTACAATTGATATCTTTGTAACTTTGATTTCATTTTACAATTGAATGAGAACATCTCTGAGGCTTCTCTTCTTCTCGTTCTTTCCGTTGTTTTCATTCTTCTTATGGTGTGATGAGTCCTTGTTGAAAATGAAACAAGAAAACACTTCATCTGCAGCGCCTAGAATACGAAAAAAGTGATGAATGAAGGTTAGTTGTTTTTTATCATCTTGGCTCCTTTTCAAACAACCTAAAACAATGGGCGCACATGTGGCATAACTAATTACACAAATTATCCCAATGCATAATGTTTCACCCTGCACTATCAAACAATAGATTCAATAACAATAACAAAAAGCCCTCAATTATAATTAATAGGGAAAAGTACAAAAAAAAACTCTTGTAGATTTAAAATTTGTAAAATGGGGAATAAGATTTTTCTTTTTTCGATTCTATGACCTATGGTTTTCTAGATTTATAAAAGAAGAAAAATTGTTACCAAACTAAAAACAGTGTTAATTCATACAAGTAGAATTGTTATTTTATTTAAAAACTAATTTATATGGTTAAATTTATTAATCTCTTCTAAAATAATGCTAAATAAAAAGAAACTTAAATTTCAAAAATGAAATAAAATTATGTTAAAAAAATAGTTTTCATACTACATTGGGGTTTTTACATGAATAAACGTTTTTGCCCCGGCTAATAATGAAAAAATTAACCCTGTTGATTATAAGAAATATTAATATATATATATATTAAAAATAAAAACTAAAATACAAGCATCCGTACCTTCAAAATGCCAGCCACAGCCAGGGTTGATGATGGGTGTGACCCAACACGAGCTCAATCAATCACGGAATATCCCACTCCACTCCACTCCTCTCCTCCGTCACGTCCCCACGTCACTTCACGTTACCGTCACCGTCACCGTCAATATTACCGTCACCGTCACTGTCACACTAACCCACTCACTCCCTCCCCCACACCACACTTATCAATGCCAAAGCAAATCCCAAACGGAAACCCAACTCCACCGTCCACACTAACCCCAAATTTTACTCTTCCCCTAAAAGAAAACCATCATTTTTATTTTCCATCTTTTTCAAAAAAACAAGGGCATTCTTGTATTTTCACCTTCACAAAAACCAAAGCCCAAAAAAAATTCAAAAATACAAAAAAAGGTGAGCGATTGGTAGAAGAAAGCAATCAACTCAGGCTTGTGTTTGAGCATATTGCAAACATAGAGAGAAAAACAAAGAAACAAAAGAGAAAAAAAAAAAACAGAGAAAGAGATCGAAGAAAGAAACCCTACCTCATCACCGCCCTTCTCGATCTCCGATCTCCGCCCTCGGATCCCGATCGCACGGCTACGATGCGCAAGGCGAGGGCCGTAGCGGCGGCGGCGGCGGCAGCAGCAGCAGCAACGGCGGCGGCGGAGGTGAGATCGGAGCTGAAGGAGACGAGGTACAGAGGCGTGAGGAAGCGACCATGGGGCCGTTTCGCGGCGGAGATCCGAGACCCATGGAAGAAGACAAGGGTTTGGCTCGGCACCTTCGACTCCGCCGAGGACGCTGCCCGTGCCTACGACGCCGCCGCCCGCGCTCTCCGCGGCCCTAAAGCTCGCACCAACTTCCCTTCTCCTCCTTCCCCCGTCGCCGCCCCTCCTCCTCCTCCCTTCCCTCACCCCCAGTTCACCTCTCCCCCTCCACCGCCTCGCCCAACCTCCAGCTCCCTCAGCAGCACCGTTGAGTCCTTCAGCGGTCCTCGTCGCTCCACCCCTCTTCTCCGGCCACCGTCCTCTCTTCACCCTCGCGCTCCCCCTACTGATGCCGCCGCTGATGACTGTCACAGCGACTGCGGCTCCTCCTCCTCCGTCATCGACGATGGTGACGCCGCTGCCTCGTCTTCTCTCCGCCAACCTCTTCCGTTCCGCTTCGATCTCAACCTTCTCCCTCCGCCGGACGACGATCTCCAGGCCACCGTTCTCCGCCTCTGAGCTCGATCCAGATCTGGTTTTCCTTCTCGATCTTGGGTATTTTTCATGATCGATATTATGATCTTGGATGGTATAAGAAAAAAAAACGGGTTGGTTTGTGGTAAAAGATCCGATTTAGAGGATCTTAACGGGTCGGATCTGGTTGATGTTTTTCTATCTTTCTTGTAAAAAAAAATTGATGAACATCTATCTTTCTCTAATTCAACGAATGATGAAAAACAAAACCCAAAAAAAAAAAAACTAATTTACTCCATCTATTTTGTTTTAAATAATTAATTAATAAAAAAAGGAAGAAAATGAGATAAATTTTCTCCTTGTTTAGAATGAGTTTCTTATTATTATTTTATTTTATTTTTTCTTAAAGTTGCTTGTTGTTTAAAATTGTTTGCCTTGGAAATGTGGTTAGGTTTTGTGGACCAATTTAGCTCAAGGTCTTTAACTTTTTGAGGCAATGTATTCAATCTTTTGGATGGGAACAAGCAACCACCATTTTTCTCCTTAAAAAAATTTATTAGAGATAAATAAATAATAGTAGGTTAGGTTAGTGTTTGTATTGTATAATTGTTTTTAATATATGTATATATTATATGGTTTGTGACTAATGGAGTTTTTAGGAGCCACTAATTTTAAATTAATCCAAGTGTTAGTAATTATTATTACTAATATATGAATATTAGAAATATAGGTATTATATTATTATTATTCCAAGGTAGGACCAAATTCTTGGCCACATATAAAATGGTGTGTGGTTTATGATTTATTGGTTGTGGGTTTAATTAATTAATATTTATCTAAAGAAATTAGAAAAATAAAGAAATAAATTTGGCGTTGTGTTTGAGGTTGTGTATGATTTGGGGTGTCTCATTGAAGCTTTCCAAGTGGAAGCTAATCTCAATAATTTATTTGCTCATTATATGAGCAAATAAAGGGGAAAATTATTATTAATAATATTTAGCTTTAATTATTATTATCTAAATGACTATATGTTGTATATAACAATTATATTTTTGCATAGTAACATAGTTTTATTAAAAAAAAACTCAAATAATAAAAATTAAAAAAAATGTGAGTCCAATTTTGGTTTTGGTCCTTAAATAAGATTTTAGTAGGTTTAAAAAAGAAAAAAAAGATTTGATCTTTGGACTAAATCTAAATTTTCTTGGTTGGAACTCTAATAATAATAATAATAATAATAATAATAATAATAATAATAATTTGCAGATGAAATAAAAATCAGGGTGAGTTTGGAATTTAGAGAAGAAAATAATTAATTTAATATTTAAAAGAATATAATTATAATATTTTATATGACCTAACAGTGATTCTGACTTTAAATCGGTCATTTAATTAAATACTATATACATAATACATATATATTTATATGATCAATAAAAATTATATCCCTACCACAATGGGGAACATCAATTTTAAATAATTTCTAATTAAAAATAAAACTCACACTTAAAGAAATAAGTTCTTCGAAAAAAATACCTTCTAATATTATAATTCCTGTAATTTTGAGTAATTCTTTTTATTTATCATGAAATTTTTAAATAGATTATATAAAATTAAAAAAAATAAATAAATTTACAATTTTAATAAAATACATCTTTAATCTTATATATATAACGATTTTAAGATAGACGCCTATGCTTGTGTGTGTATCTATATTGAAATAATTGTATATGTTTTAACTCAAAAAAATTATTATAATGTCCTATAAAATATTTCCGTCAATGCAATTTTAATTAATTTTGTTAAAAAACTATGAAAATGTTAAATTCTCAAATTATTTTTATTTATTTATTTATGATTTCTAGGAGTACATATAAAATGTATAGTTATTTGGTAGGTATTCGTTGTTGCCTGAATACAACAGTGAATTTGTAGGGGACCTCAAATTGGTAGAATTTCGAACTTCGACTTGGAGATCGAACAAAAGGAGTTGGAGTCTCTTCCTTCTTCAGATGCCAAGACCTGTAGCAGTGTGGGAAGTGTTCCCCACAAACACTCCGATGGCTAAGTCAGTAGAGAAAAACACTTGTCTTCCTTTGCTCCCCTCTTCTTCTCCCCCCCTCCTGATGTTGGAAACTTCATTAGCAGATAGCTTGAAGAGAGCACAGCTCTCATGTCATTAAGCAAAGGTCTTCCTAAGATGGCATTGTAAGCTGGTGACACGGACTTAATTACCATAAAATTTGCCATTCTTGTAATGTGACGTGGTTCCTCTCCTAGCGTGATCGGCAACTGGATTGATCCCATGATAGGAACTGATTCTCCTGAGAAACTAAACAGTGGGGATGACACCTTCTTCAATCTATCACACGATAAATTCATCTTCTCAAAGCAGTTCCAATAGATAAGGTTTACAGAGCTCCCATTATCAATGAGAATTCTCTCATCGGGAACTTCATAATGGTTGCGGAAATAACCATTGCATCATCGTGGGGCATGACTACATCTCCTTGATCTTCGGAAGTAAAAGTGATAGGTTCTTCATTCTCTTGTGTTTTCATGATGTTGTTAACTTCATAAGCTTGCCTTGCATAAGCTTTCCTTGATGAAGAGGTCTCACCTGCTAAGGTTTCACCCCCGATGATAACATGTATTGCTGGGTGAGATGGGTTGTTATCTAAAGTGGGGGTTTTCTCCCTCGTCTTGGAGTCTTTTTTATCCTTCATCCCCCTGTTATCTTCAGATCTTTCCTTTTTTGAGTAAGTCGGTTTCTCGTTTCTCCATGCTTCTGAGTAGACAAATCTGTTAAGCTTTCCTTGGCGCACTAGAGATTCAATCTCATTCATCGCCTTCTGCGATCTATCGACTGAGTGTCCATGGGTTTTGTGAAACCCCGCAGTATGCGTCCCCGTAAACTTGCCCATTGTCTTGTTTGCCTTAGGAGGAAAGGTGAGGAGCCCGGATCCTTCTATACTTGCTAGGATGGTAGAACGTGGTTGGCTTAATGGTGTAAAAGTTCTCAAATTTGAGTTTTGGAACTTGTCTGTGTTCATTTCCCTTCCAGCTCTTTCTCCTTCATCGCTCGTTTCATCTCTATCTTTTCTTTTCTTATCTCTCGTTTCCGAATTGATGTGCCTCATAACATCTTCCGAAAGGATAAACTTATTAGCTCGACTGAACAGATCTCCAAGAGTGAGGGGTTGATCTAGGGAAAGGGATTTTTGAAAATCTCTTGACCTTGTCCCTTGAAGCATTCCTGAGACGGCCACTGTGGCTTGAAGATCCTGTACTTCTAAGGTAGCGGCACGAAATCTTTCAACATAGTCTTTCAGGCTCTCTTTCTCTTCTTGTTTAATGGTCAGAAGATACGAAGCGTCCTTCTTTCTCCTAGCATTAATGAGGAACCCATCTATAAATTCCTTCCTCAACTGATTGAAGTTTGAAATTGATCCTTCCTTCAGATTATTAAACCATATGCGTGCATGCTCTGTTAAAGTAAGCGGAAATGCTCTGCACATGATTGCGTCCTCCCATCCATGGAGAAGCATCACTGCCTCATAGTTTTGCATATGGTCATAAGGGTCCCCCTTCCCGTAATAAGTTGTTAGGCGTGGCATCTTGAACTTTTTGGGTAGTGGCTTTACCATGATTTCTTTCGACTGAAAGGTACTTTACTTCTCGTGGTGTTTCCTCGGAGGGAACCAGACTTTCTTCTGCTCCAAAGACTGCTCAATCATCTTTTTAGATCACTGTCTCCTTTTATGCTAAAAGGTAGATTCCTCCGCATCTCTCTCAAACGCTCTTGATTCTCCTTTGTAGGTGCTTTCTACCACCTCTTGGATTTTTTCTGTGTTTTTTCCTGCTAGTGGAAGTTCAACCCTTTCTTGGTTATGAGGACGCGAATCACCTTGCTCTTGTTGTTCCATAGCTTGCTTTCCCTTATGATAGAGGTTGGATGGGAGTGTTGCTTGAGGTAGAGCTTGTTGGACAAAAGTGCATTAAATCATCCAACTTTCTCGTTATTTTCATCGAACTTCTTTTTAAGCGCTCATATTCGCTTAAGGGAATCGTTGGCATTAGTATCTTTTGAGGGCTCAGGTGGAACTTCTAATTGTTCTTGAAGGTTGACACTTTGAGGAATCATTTCATCTTGAGTTGTAGCCATTTGAGAGCGTGATGTCTGGGACTTCTTTGGTGGCATTAGCGTAGACTGAAGAGACTATACGAAAGCAAGCTTGTGTGATGGCCTTTTGATCGGTGTCCCACAGACGGCGCCAACTGTTGTTGCCTGAATACAACAGTGAATTTGTAGGGGACCTCAAATTGGTAGAATTTCGAACTTCGACTTGGAGATCGAACAAAAGGAGTTGGAGTCTCTTCCTTCTTCAGATGCCAAGACCTGTAGCAGTGTGGGAAGTGTTCCCCACAAACACTCCGATGGCTAAGTCAGTAGAGAAAAACACTTGTCTTCCTTTGCTCCCCTCTTCTTCTCCCCCCCTCTCTCTCTCACTTAAATGAGGGAGGCTATTTATAGATGTATACACAGTTATGTAAGTACTTTACGTGTTCGAGATCGTGGGTGCAAAGGGAGATTGTGGGTGTAATGTGAGTAGTGGGTGTGATGTGAGTGGTGGGTGTGATGTGAGATAGTGGAGTGCTACGTGGATTTGAATTAGTCCACATCAGTAGGTATTCACATAAACCCCTAAAATGTATTATAACTGATGTTTCATTTATTAAATTATTTGAATAGATGGACAAATTATTGAGATTACATAATCAGAATGAAAATTTGTAGATAGCTTTTGTTGCAAGCTCAGTTCAGTCCTAAATCGCCTAATTGAGAGAGAGTCTATATGCATATATAAGGAGGTAACCACACCCTATCAGGCCAGTGCTTTCGTTGGGAGCATGTGGTGTAGAGTTGGGTGAGGAGCTGACCAGCGGAGGGTTATGACTAGCAGCAAAGGGGTTGACTAAAAAATGATTTTTAACCAAGGACAAACACTGAGTGAAGTGTTGTTGAGTAAAATGTCATTGAGTTAAGCTTACCTAATCCTATCAAGCCGGTCTTTTGGGGTTATGGGTCTTCTATTGTGTACAACATCTGGCCTAGAGGAAGGGTTCTGACCAGCAAAGGGGTTGATCAGGGACAAATCCTAAATAAAATACCCTGAATGAAACGCTGTTGAGTGAAATATCGTTGAATTAAGCGGGGACGTCATGTCTGATCGAGGGAGCAATGTTGCAAGCTTGGTTTAGTCCCACGACACCTAATTGAGGGAAAATCCATTCACAAATATGAGAGGAGCAACCTCACCTTATCAAGCTAGTCTTCTGGGGATGTGGATCCCATGTAATCGAGCTTACAACAGCTATCATCTATCAAATGTATATCTATCTATAGATATATATATATATATAGATACGTGTCAACATAAATTTTTATTTTATTGAGATTTTTTAATAAAAATTTTCATTCGGATGATTTAATCCTTGTGGTTTTTCCATTTAATCCCATATTATCAATATTTTAATTATACACCAGAAATAATTCTGCCATCGATGGTGGCGGGATATAGGATGACATTGCGCGGGAACATGCCAACGGAAACATGAAGAGTGTGAGCTCGTCCCTCTCGCTCCCCAGCAAGCACTACAGTGCAAGCTCAGTCAAGTGTGAGACTTCAATTTAGATCTAAAACTAAAAAACTTAGAAACCAATGATATTTTAAAAATTTTAATAAAATTTAAGAATTTTTTAGGAATTGAAAGCATTGGCCGGACTTGCTATTTCTTTTTATTTAAATATATAAATCTTATACCAATCTATATAACAAGAGAGTTGATATTTTATTTTATTTTTTTAAATCATAGATTTTTTTTATACAATAGACGACAAGCACCCCCCATTTAAAAATAAGTCAGGAACATACACATATAAAGAATAGAGCTCAATGCCTATCCCGTGCACTCACCTTGCACGGACATGAGATTTGATTTCAGGTTCTCCCGAAATAAATGCCCTACACAAGTATCCGATTATCAATCATAGATTAAAAATTCAAATTCTTTGTAACTCGGAGATTAACCGCAAATTTTTAAAAAAAACAAAAAATTAAAAATGAATAAAATAAAATTTATAAAACTTATTAAAATTTGCACACATTTCAATTGAACGCATGTGGCCTCACTGGGCCAAGTTGAAGCACTGCTGATTGGTGAAGCAGAAGCACAAGTTCAAAGTTTATATATCTTCTCCTTTTTTTTTTCTTCCAAATATCAATTCATTTGAATACTTAGGTATATATATTATTCACTGATTTCACTAACGGTCTGTTTGTTTTGCAGGATTTACAAATACTTGGATGTGAAAATCCCTGGATTTTAAAAATTCCCCGTTTGTTTGAAAGGATTTCAGAAGTCCATGTATTTCCAGATCCCAAAAATGAGGGATTTTGGAATTCGGCCAAAATGGCCGAATTCCAAAATCCATGAGTTTTGAATCCACTATCTCCACTATAATCTATGTTTAAAATAACTAACCCACTATCTCCAACATTAACTTTATCACAATTAAATATTTTTAACTTTATCATAATTGATATATTTAATTAATTAAAATTTAAAATAAATAACTATAATTATTTAAAAAATTTAAAACACATTTGAAAATTTTATATAGTGAGATTTTATCTTTAAAATTTTTTTAACAACCTTACCTATTAATATAATATAAAATTGATATAATTATTATATCCATCATTTTAATAAATAATTAATATATTATATTTTATTAGAATAAATTAAGTATATATTAATTATATTAATTATATAATATATATTAATTATTGATATAATATATATTAATTATTTATATTAATTATTAATATAATATAATATTATTATATCCAAATTTACAAATCTCTCTAACCAAACACAAAATTCTGTGATCCAGTATTACAAATACATCCAACCAAACACTAGATTTGACTCTTCTGAATTTAGAAATCCAAGGATTTCTAAATACAAATCCACTGCATTTTCAACTACATCCAACCAAACGCCCCCTAAATGCTTGATGGTGCTAATTTACATAAATACCCTCAAAATCTCATACATTAGTTTATGTCCTACTATCCAGACTGATTTAACACTTAATGATCATGGTTAGATATCAAAATAACAATTAAATACTTTATATATATATATATATATATATATATATATATTTATATTTATTTATAAAAAAAAATCTTTGACCCTCTGCCTATTTATAAAATTCAAATTAAAACATTTCTAATAAAATAATGTTCAATTTTATTTTAATATAAAATAATAATATAATATAGGACATTTGAAAAGGAGGAATTTTGTATATTTATATTTATTTATTTTATTAAATAATTTATCTAAGTGTACAACAATGGGTTTTGCATATGCATATTTATATATTATTTTTTTAGATATAAGCTTATATGCACATTTATATCAACATAAGCATGTGTGCTCAACCTTGTCAAATTTATTTATACATCATATATAATAAATATAAAAATAAAAACTAGATTTATTACTTTAGATGTAAATCTTTCTGTGCTTACATACAACAAAGTTGTTTATGTTTTAATTTATTTATCTTAATTATGTTTGGTATGTATATAATATTTTATTAATCTCATTAATTTCATAGTTGTCCAATTATGTACAATATAATAAACCCAACCACCATTTCCTAAGGTAATTGATTAGCCTATTTTTCTTCCAACAGGGTTCGAATGTCTATATATATATATATATATATATATATGTGTATACACACTCATAATAATTTCTTTGAAGTGGTTCATAGACTAATATTTTTTCTTTCACATTTTCTCAAAGGTTAGATATTTTTAAATTATTAAATTGTATCTAGAACAAATTTGGGCATCACAAAACTAATGAAACAATAATAATGAAGGAATAGATGAAAAGGAGTACAGTAGTTCAATGGAAAATATCGGTTACCTCAAGCTTAATCTAGGCCTTGCCCCCTCATTCTTTCTCTAGGACTTTTGTGAATTTTTCAAGATATTTTGATATGTTTTGTTTTGTTGTCGGTGTTGTTTTTATTTTAACTTCATATCTAATAGATATTTTTTTGTCTCTATGATTTTTGTTGTTTATTTTTTTTTTGTTGGTGTGTTGTTTTGTGGACTCTTAGACTCCTTATTTTCTATTAATGGTGGTAGTGTATTCATATTATATATATATATATTAGTTAAATGTGAAAAATATTTAATTATATATATTTTTTTAAATTGAATAGGTTTCTTGTAGGACCTTTCCGGCCCATTTATTATTTGATAGAGATCTGTCAAGACTGTTCAGTATTTTCTTGCTCATTTTTTACAAACAATTCATTTTTATAGTAAATCTTTACATATTTTCTTGTTGACATAACACATGAAAGTTTTAAATTTATCAAAAACTTCCTTCCTTTAATACACACACATATATATATATATATGTACACAAATATATATACATATCCCCATCCCATGTTTGGCTGCGGATAAATTTGGTAAGCATTTTTTTAATTTTATTATATATATATACTTAATAATTAAATTTAGCAATTTTATTAATATTTAATGATATTTTTAATATTTAAAAATTACAAAGTTTTATTAAAAAATATATAATTTTTATTATGATAAATAATCTAAATATTTCCATATCTTTTCCAGCATTTCTATATCAGTCAGCAAATTTTAAAAAGTTTTGATTTAGTCCTCTATATTTAATTTTTGTTACAATAAGATCGCACTCACCTACCGTGTTAACAACTAGTACACATGGCTTATTGTATTATAAATCATGTAGACCTTTAGGTGTGATCTTATTGTAAACCACGTATAGTCGTTGTTAATACCGTAAGGCTAGGGACCCTTATTATAACAAAAACTAAACATAGGAAATCAAAGCAGAATTTTTTAAAGCTGAATGATCGAAATAAAAATGTACAGAAAGATCGGTGACTATTTAAGTTGGATACCTTTATTATTATTATTATTATTAATTCAGTCGAATCCTAATATTTTAAAGTTTGTAATTCTTTAATTTTTATTATTATTAACTCTATGGTCAACAATAACATTTTGAATAAACTTTGAACATATGTGTGTGATGAGAGGTATGCACAATACACTATTTTCATCTGAACTGACCTATAACAAACTTTTATAAAAATCAAAACACCACCCATGAACTCATCTGTGTCTATGTCTTTCTATCACCTAACTGTTGCCAGCTGAACGTTTTACAAATTGTCCGTAGTTGATGTATCCACTATATATATCATGTATATATTTATAATTTAAATTTCCAAATTTACTCTTTTAAATATTTTTATTATTTACACTTAAATTTTTTTATGCTCTAATGGTTAATGTCAAAATATCTGCCACTAATAGTGTGTGTGTGTATGTATACATATATAATTATTATTATTGTTGTTGTTATTAATGCTCATTGTTCCTTGAAACTCTTTTATGGAAGTTCATGTAGTACAATGTACACCAACACCCACCTCAGTCCACACCATTTATATGGAGATCTCAGAATCCAGAGTCCATAACTTTGTACTGCATCACTTATTAATATTAGCACTGATCATTGATCTCTCTCTTTCTCTGCATGCTCTGCCAGCTAAATTTATTATAATGATCAGCCAAAGAGGCACACTTTCTAATTCCATGTCCATGTTTTTTATTTTTAATTTTTTAATTTAATAAATTGGTGACAAGCATCTTTTTTATGTTTTGCATTGTACTTAAAAGATTTCGAACTCGAGACCTCTCAAACACAAGCAAGATAGAAAACTACCAAAGCTATACTTTGGTTCCTATGTTTTTTATTTTGTCTCCAAAGTTTCTCTCATTATAATTATTATTAATTTGCTTCTCTTCATCTCTACCTTATTACTGTACTACATGCATTAATTATATATACATGTAACATATATGATATATGTTAACTTGGGAAGACATATTCTTGATTGAAAAGAGGAAATTAAACATAGAGACCAAACTACATCGTCACTCAAACATAATACATGCATGATAGTAACTAAAGACACACAGATAATTAGAGCAGAAGAGCATGAACTTCCAAATATTCTAGTTCTCTTGTAACTCTAACTCCTTTCCATTCCATCCATCTTCCATGCTTCATCCAATCCTGCATGAATTATCAGAAGTAGAATTGAAGTTAAATGTTTATAGTACCAACCTCTTCTAATATAATGTTTATTGTATAGGAAAGTGAAAAATTAAGAGTTAGCTTTATGAAGCATATATAGAAGAATAGCACTGGGAAAAATATATAGAGAGAAACTAAAGCAAGAACAAAGAATGATATAAGGTAAAATCAAATGTAACAAATTAATTCTTTTAATTAGAAGTGGTTTATCCACCTTTTCAAAAAAAAATGTAACAAATTAATAACACAAGCACTTAACACAGAGAAAACCAAAATCAGGTACTGTTAAAATAAAGAATGGCAGTGAAACAAATATCAACTAGAGCACTGAGAGAGAAAGAGAACAAAATTCATGATCATAGAAGTTATAAAAAGTTCTAGAAAAATAATAATAATAAGACAAATATAAACTAGAGACCAGAGAGATAAGAACATAATATTAGTAGTATTAGAAGAAAAAGAAGAAGAAGAAAAATATCAATGAAACAAATATACACAAAGGTAACCAAAATCAAGAGTAAGAATAACAACAAAACAAATATTACACACAGAGAGGAGAAGAAGAAGAAGAAGAAGAAGAAGAAGAAGGAGGAGGAGGAAGAGGAGGATAGCGGTTAAATTAAGAATAAGCATAAGAATAAGAATAAGAATTCCAAGTATTGGCAGTAGAACAATACAAAAAAAGAAGTAATAGAAGTATTAGAAGAAGAAGTAGAAATTGTACTAGTATTAACTATATAAAGTAAAAGTGGAAGAGTACTCCTATATATACTAGAACAAGATCAAGAAGAAGCAGAAAAGGAAATAGTAATAGTACATAATAGTATAAGAAGAAGTGGAAGTAATACTAGTCCTAGAAAAAGAAGAAGATAGAAGTATATGTTAGAAGAAGAAGAAGAAGCAAAGAATAACAACGGAACAATTATATATCTACAGAGAGAGAGAGAGAGAGAGAGGGTAAGTTTACATGGAGCAGTTGACATTAGAGTTGATAGAAATAGTAAGGTTGAGCTTGCAAAAAGATGGCAAATTTTTAGCTCTCTTTGGGTTAACTCCAAAAGAAGGTCCAGTATCCTTGAAACACTGACAAAGCTCCCTTCTTGCCTCCACCGTTTTAGCCATCTTTTTCAACCCTTGCGCACTCGCACAGCACTGCGCGCTCGGATCTTCAGCCCCGTCTCCGATCAGGTACGACCCACACGGTATCAGCGCGTTCACTGCATCACCACATGACACTCCCTTTGCATGCTTTGCCATTACCAACATTCCCACCATGCATGCCACTGCCATGCAACCCCACCATGATAATGATGTCGTTGCTGCTCCCTTCATCTTCTTCTCCATTCTCCAAAACCCAAACCCTCCCTAACCCTAATTATGGTTATGAGAGAGTTTTGTGAGTTATCTCAACCTAAGGAGCTATTTATAGTGGTTTGAGTCACAGTGTTTGGTTTGAGACTTTAATGCATTTTCCTTCTTGGAATTTGTAGTCACAAATTTGCTCTATTTAAATTTTAGGGTTTTTCTTAGTGATTTACTTAATATGGATTTTTATTTGGAAAGCATGTATTTGTTTTAAAATAAAATAATACTCCCTCTGGTTACTTTTATTTATCTATTTTAATTATTTTATATAAATTTAAAAACTCAGTTAAAATTAATTCGTAATCTAAAATTTATAAAAAAAAATTATATTATTTTTTTAAAAAATACTTTTTATTTAAAATATAATTTAACAACATGTGTAGTTGAATATGATTTATTGAAAGTTGTAAAAGTACATAAAATATAAAATATAAATTTTTTTTTAAAAAAATATTTAATGTCCATAAATTTTCTAATTTGACAAATAAATTAAAAAAACATAAAACTAAGACAGATTAAAAAAAACCGAAACTAGTATATTAATTTATTTCAATTAGCAATGAAGGAGTTGACATTTTAAATGTCAAAATTTTATGTAGGGTAATTTAGGGTATCCACCCCTAGCTATCATCTTAGATTGATAGCACACCTCTGTATTATTATTTGTTTTGTGATAGTTTTGTGTTAACTTCACTGTGTTCACTTCAATCGCTTGTAATGGTATTTAATTTTTAATGATGTAGTAGTTGATAATAATGTGAAGTCACATATAGAAAAATAATTATTTTATGCTTGCATTATATATATATATATATATATATATGTTAAAATTAATTATATGACTATATAGTAAAATTAAATAAATTAATATAAATTAATAAAATATTATTCTCTCCGGTCTTTTACTTGTCCCAATTTAGAGTTTTTTCCCCTATTTACTTGTCTATTTAGAAAAAAATATTGTTTTTTCAAATTTATCATTTATATTTAATATATTTCTATAACTTTAGTAAATACTCCCTCGGTTCTTTTTTATCTGTCGTGATTAACCGAATCTCACATATTAAGAAACTTAGTTATTTCACAAAATTTTATAAAAAATTAGTTATCTTTCCAAAATTACCCCTAATTCATATCTTTATATTTCTTTCTCATATTTAATTCTAAGAAGATAATTGAATATTAATACTAGAGGTAATTTTGAAAAAATAATAAAAGGCTTATTTATGTAAAAAAATGACAGATAAAAAAGAACATGGATTTATGATAAATAAAAAGAAATGGAGAGAGTAATATTCAACTGCACAGTTTATTAAATCATATTTTAAATAAGGATAATTTTGAAATATTAATATAATTTTTATAAATTTTAGATTATCAACTAACTTTAATTAAGGTTTTTAATCAATGTGAATTAATTATATATAATTGTGTAGTAATATTAAAAAAATTAATATAAAATTAATAAATATTAATTCTTAATTATTTTTTTTAAGTTAATTAATTTCCCTTTGGTGTTAAAGAAGAGAATGGTTGCATTGAAGAGAAGTGGTTGGAAGATTTATGGTGAACCTATCCAAGAAAAGAACCTTGGAAATGTGAGGACTCTGCAAAGAGAATGGGATATCAATGTTTGAACATTAAAGTAAATAATATTTAAATTTGGAAAAAAAAAAATGGGAATAGCTTTCAGGTCATCCATGCATTGATTATTTGTATTATAGGTTGGCAGGTGAGTTGGAGGTAATGGTTATTAAATAGAGGGTCATTAATTCTATCAAAGAAATATTAATGGCAGCAGGACGGGGAAAAAATATTTTTAGAGGACCAAATGAAAAAAAAATCATGAGGGATGAAATAATAATCTTCATAAATATTTTTAAAAATATAATTTTTATATTACATATATTTAAGTTTATAAAAAATGGAGATCAAACAATATTTATTTATAAACATTTTTTTTAAAACATAATTTTTTAAATTTTATATACAAATTTATAAAGAATAAAGTAATAAACAAATAGATTTTTATAAATACTTTTTTAAAATATATGTAATAATTTATACAAAATAATATTATATCATGGAATCACTCAATACACTGTAAACCAGAGATAGAGAGACAGAGAAATTATGAGGTTCATGGGTGGCGCTCGCGAACCGTACGGTGGTGCTCGGCTCCCTATCAACGGAGCTCGCGGTCGCGCTAGGAAACCTCTTGGTGGTTCTGGTGGCGGTGCTCGCCTTTTCACGTTGGACCTCGTAGAGACTCTCGTGCCTCCGCTCCCTCACACCACTTCATCAGCGGTGCATCTTCTGATTCTCCCTCCCAACCTCCTGAAGCTAGAACATTGACAAACAAGAACTCTGCGGTGAAAGATGGCGTCTCCTTCGTTGAAGTAGTTTGTCACTCTCCTCCCCGGAGAGCTCTCGTCCTCCCAAGTCAAAGTTGGATGCTGGCCCTTCTTCCTCGCTGAAGAGTCGCCGCTCGCCGGAAAATGATGAAATTTGCAAGAGATGCTTAAGATCGGGTCATAAAATTGAAGATTGTCGTCATCAACTTACATGTCATCGCTGCTCGGGGACTGGGCACTTCGCTGCTAGATGCCCACTGAAATATTCCAGCTCCGGATCTCTACCGGAGAAAGATAGATCGAAGAGGCCTCCGCCGACGTCCAAACCTTTGCTCCATGTTCCTGTTACTCGTTCTATCACTGAATCTCATTCTCTTAGGGTTTCGTTGCCCATCTCTGAGGCCATCATTCAATCTAAAGAAGACTTAAAGAGAAGGGTGATTATCAAAGTGATTTCAGGTAATGCGAGTGTGCGTTCTCTTCATAACGCTTTGCCGATACACCTGAACACCGATCAGTGCGAAAATATTACTCCATATGGCGATGATTTCATTCTCACCCTATACTCAATTAGAGCTGTTGTTTCTATTGTTAAAAAGGGCCTGGCTTACTCTAAACACCATTCATGGACCTTGCACCGTTAGCCTCTCTCATTGGACGCCAGAATTTGGCTCTCACGCCGTCGCCGCCGGTAACTACAACTGGGTGTGAATCTCTAACCTGCCTCTCCACTGTTAGAATTGGGACTGTATCGTCATAGTCTTGAAGCCTTTGGAAGATCTCATCTTTGTTCAAAAAAAGCAAGACGTCTCATTGGAATACATGAGAGCTTTGGTGAGGCTTAAGTCTCCCACATCTTTCCCCTTGGAGATGACTATCGATGTGGGTGTTAGAAGCTTCAAGGTCCGTCTTGTTGATGACGGTGTTCCAATCATACGCTCCAAGATCGTGCACGACCCTGTTGCTCAGAAGAACTCTGACGTCTCCGCTTCCTCTACTACTTTGAAGACGCTACCAATATCCGATAATAGAGCTCCTCCTGTTTCTACAAGCAAGACACGCGCACCTCCCGTTAAGCTCAGACCGGCTTCTATAAGCTTAGACGACATCCCCTTGGCTGAGGGGAGTCGGAGCTCCGGTGATCGGCACAAAGTGGTCCCCCAGATTCCTCCGGTTTCTCGGGCGAGAAACGAGGAAGGGGACACATTGTTAATGCATAGCGGCTACGTGATGGCTGAACGCATAACAACCGCTCGGGTGCCTCAGGATCGTACTCCTCCAGATCATCTTGGATCCAAGTTGGTGTCTGATGTGCCTCGTGATCAGGATCCCTCTGATTCCTTTATTATTTCAAATTAAATTCCTTCTTCTGATAATAATTCCAGCAATACTTTAGCATCTCCCTGTGATAATAATTCAATCATTCTCAACATTACACAGGAGAAGGACTCACCTCGGGAATTGAACCCCACTGAGATCCCAGCACTATCTCAAGTCGTTGTAGTCCCTGATTGTGATAATAATTCACTCATCACCAATGTTTCTCTGGAGAAAACATTGCCTCGGGATAAGAACCCCACTAAGATCCTTGCACTCTCTCAAGCCGTTGAGATTTTGCCTCGAGATAAGACCTTATTAATCAAAACACAAGCTGATTCTATTCAATTGAGCCCACTTCACACGAACCCAATTAATATTAAGCTTGATTTAATTAAGAATCCAATTTCAGCTCCTATCCAAGATACTATTATTGGTAATTCTAAAGGCAAGGAGATATTAATTCCAAATGATTCTGTTAATCCTAATAATGTTGAATTACCATCTCATTTGAAATCATAACCTCCGAATATTTCAATACCTGAGGGATATAAATGGATTTTTATCCATGGAGGTTGGACTTTGGTTCCAAACGTCAATTCAAATAAATTCTACACACAAGATCTATCCCCCCAATCACTCCCACGAGTGCTCATTCGACGATGAACTTGTCGATTGGGGTGACGACGATGATTTCCCTATTGAAGAAATTGCAGATGATAACCTTATTCTCAGTGAGGAGAACCTCTTGCAATTAGATGATAACTCGGAAGATTTATCTGCTATTCAATTGCCTAATTATGAGGGGTTTCTCCTAAGTGGTTTGGAAAATCCTACAGACACGGGTACCGAGATGGCTCCCGCCACACTTCTACCTGATAAACAAGTTGCTGATTCCTCTTCACATTGCCAGGCTCAGAGGCAAGTTAGAAGAAGCGACAAACCAAAGAAACCTTCAGGTCGATGGAATGAAGAAGCTGGATTTATTCCCCATCCACCCAGATCTTCTAAGAAAAAAATCCCTGAAGATCTAAGAGACGGTACGCCCAATATTATAAATTATGTATTTACTTCTTGGTCTGATGCTCAATTCTTTAATTATAGCAATGCATGCGGGGTGAAATTCTTAGGCTCACCTGATCATAAATTCAAATGTTTGGATAGAATCTGAAAACTTGAATCTATTAGAACTGAACCTTCTTCATATTCGTCAGGATCTCATTCGAGATCAGACAACTAGACCATTACCTTTACTGATGTTAGTTTTATGCTGGAATGTTCGTGGTCTTGGCAGACCCTCTAAACGCCACCTTGTTAAAGATATCATTTTTAATTCTCGCGCTGACATTATTTGCTTACAAGAAACGAAACTTCAAGATATTCATCGCTCAATTTGGAGATCAATTGGTGGTTCACGTCTGAACACCTTTAATTTTCTCCCAACTCAAGGTACTTTGGGTGGTATCATTATAGCTTGGGATCACTCTCAAGTTAATGGTACCCTCATTCACAAGGGTACCTTCTCAATTACAATTGAATTCACAAATCATTCTAATAATTCAATATGAGCTTGCACTAGTGTTTATGGTCCTAATGCTAGCTCACTTCGTATAGAATTTTGGAAGGAACTGCATACTATCAGAAATCTTCATGCATTACCCTGGATAATTTGCGGAGACTTCAACACTTTATTTACCTTGGAAGATATAAATAAAGGAGAATTAAATTCTAGAGATATTGCTAATTCCCAAAAGCACCTTGGTGATCTTAACCTGATTGATCCCCCTTTACATGGGCGGAACTTTACATGGACAAATGGACAAGCTGATCCTACCTGGGTCCGTCTGGATAGATTCCTTTATTCTCACGACTGGCCCCTATTATACCCTAGATCCTATCAAAGTGCTCTACCTAGAATTGGCTCTGATCACTCTCCAATTTTTCTAGAATTTGGAAACCATCAATCCCGCTCCCGTATTTTCAGATTTGAAAAATCTTGGTACACTAATGAACACTTTGAGAACCTAGTCCACAATTGGTGGTCTGCTATAAGCTTTGAAGGCTGTGGCGCCTTCATCATTTCTAAAAAATTCACAAACTTGAAAACAAAACTACGCATTTGGTCGAAAGAGACGTTTGGAGCTTCCAATATTCAAAAAAAAAAAAAATCTGCTTTCTGAATTAAATTCTCTTGATTCCCTACATGAAAGTAGACCCCTCACTGAGCAAGAACTTAATCGTTTATCTCTTATCCATTCGGAGTTTTATACTATTCTAAAATAAGAAGAAATCTACTGGAAACAACGTTCTCGGATTACTTGGCTCAAAGAGGGTGATTCAAACACTAAATTCTTTCATCTGCTAGCTAATGGTAGAAGGAGCAAAAACTTCATTCCCCGCATTCGCAGTAATGAACTTTGGATTGAAGGAAATCATGAAATTGGTAAAGTCTTCACTGAACACTTTCAAGCCGTGCTCGGTACTCCAATTAACCACATATTCCTACTCAATTGGCAATATCTATTTGAGTTCAAGGATAGAGTTGACCTCTCTTCCCTCGAACAACCTTTCACCATCGAAGAAATTAAGCAAGCTGTGTTTGAATTAAATGCGGATAAGGCTCCTGGACCTGATGGTTTCCCGATATTCTTTTTTCAAAAGCACTAGAATTTCATCCATGAAGACCTTATTAAGCTTTGTGGTGACTTCTACAATGGTTCTATTAATTTTGAACTCCTTAATTGGGTTCACATCGCGCTTATCGCTAAAACAAAAGCTCCTATTGAGGTTTCAGAATTTAGACCTATTAGTCTCATCAATTCTACTTGCAAAATCATTTCCAAGATTCTCGCCTCTAGGTTGAGTAAAGTGATTAATTTTATAATCGATAATTCTCAATCTAGTTTTATTAAAGGCAGATGCATCGCAGATAACATTATTGTTGCTCAGGAAGTGATTTTTAATCTTCAGAAAAAGAAAAGACTCGGATTTGCTTTTAAAGTTGATTTTACGAAAGCCTTTGATTCACTAGACTGGAATTTCCTTCTTGAGATTCTAGTGGCTAGAGGCTTTGATAATCGCTGGATTAATTGGATACATACCATTCTCAGTACTGCAAAAACACAAATTCTCATCAATGGTACTACCCAAGGGTATGTACGCTGTAAAAGAGGTTTAAGACAAGGTGATCCCTCTCACCTCTTCTTTTTTTGCTTTAGCGGTCGACGCTCTCGAGCTATGTTCAATCACGCTATTAATTCCAAAGTTCTGGCAGGAGTTCAAATTGACCATGTTAATAGCATCATCATTTACAATACGCGGATGATCTAATAATCTTCTCAACTGGAGGGCATGATGATCTTCAAATAATCAAATTAATTCTTTATCTCTTTGAAGATTGCTCTAGACTTTCAATAAACTTCTCGAAGAGCTGTCTATACTCTACAAATTTTGGATTTCAACCTCACTCTTCTTCTGCAAGAATTTTAAATTGCAATAGGGATTGTCTTCTATTACATACTTGGGAGTTCCCCTCTCTGGAAGACGGCCTAGACGACAAGATTGGACAAAACTTATTGATTCTGTCCGATCTAGACTCACTCCCTGGAAAGCTTTATACCTTTCCCTGGGGGGTCGTCTAACCCTTATTAACTCCGTTCTCTCTACCCTACCTGTTTACTGGATGTCGGTATTCAAACTACCAATTTGGGTTATTCATGAGATCGACAAGATTAGAAGAGATTTTTTATGGAAAGGGCCTGATCTTGGATCTAAGGGTATCAGATTAGTCGCTTGGAAAAGGATTTGCTACACCCGTTTCATGGGTGGATGGGGAATTCTTGATCTTCAGGAGTTCAACAAAGCCTTACTTGGAAAAATGGTGGTGGAAGATCACTACTACATCGAATTCTTGTTGGTCTAAGATCTTAAACGCAAACTACTCTTTTAATGGATCACCTGGAAACCTATTTCAACATCCACCAAGAAATAAATCCTTCTTCTGGGTTGGGATTAACACCGTTCTTACTCCTTTCCGATCATGCATAAATTACCAAGAGGACTCTTATTCCTGGCCTCTCGAAAAAAATGGTATTTTCTCTGTCAAATCATTCTACAATTTCTTAATTGACGGAGGGCTTCGAAGTCAACTTTATCCTCATTTCTGGAAATCCAAATCCCCAAGCAAAATCACTTTATTCTGCTAGTTGGTTAGAGAAAACAAAATTCTTACTCTTGATAATCTATTCAAAAAAGGTTGTAATCCTAATGCCACTGACACATGCATTCTTTGTCATAATAACTCGGAAACAGTGGAACATCTTTTTCTTGATTGCAAATACGCGGAGCGTATTTGGTCCTTCTTCAAACAAAACCTTGATATTGAGTCTTCCCCATCCTCAGTATCTAATATTTGGACCATTTGGATCCCCTCATTAACTTCCTCTCGTCGGAACCTGGGGGACCTCTGTTCTAGAGCCATAATCTGGAATATTTGGCTTGAACGAAACAATTGCATTTTTAACCTTACTTGCCTACCTATTATTTCAATTTTATACAAGTCTGCTAATATGCTGCTTTCTTGGCTTTCAACAGATTTAGAGAACCTTCATCAGGATACCACTGAGGCCACTCAAAGGATCAAGCGCTTTCTCAAGTTCCTGGGCACTAGACCCACTGATTTCATCGGCGATTCGGTGCATACTGCTGATCAGGAGTAGTCCTCCTATCTTTGTAGCTTGGCAGGCTTGTGTCTCCAGACGGTTGACTTCGCCGTCCCAGCTTGTTTCATTTTCTCTTTCTTCCTATCTTGCTTTTGCTCACTGTTTTCCTCATCTCTGGTGAGGATTTCAGTATGTTAATTTCTTTTAGACTTTTCTTGTTCGCGACCTTTTCTGTTGTACTCCTCTGCTCTCTTCTTTTTTAATAAATTGGTGGTTTATCCACTTTATTCAAAAAAAAAAAAAAATTAGATCCATAACTTCTCTTTCAACTTCTTAAACTATATAAAATTTTATTTATATAATAAAATTATTTAACAGTTTGACACATATATGTCATAGTAGGACATATCTCTTGTATTCAATGTGTGGGTATATATATATATATTAATATATGTGTAAAGGGATGAAACCAAGGGGCATGACCCCTTCTCCCACCCCTAGCTCAGCCCCTGAGTGACAGGTTTACCTAGGTTCATAATAACATTTTAGCTCATATGTTTTTCAATTTTATATATTTAAAATATTTCATGTTTTTTTTAAATTAAACTTTAAAGGTTCATTAGACACGAAAGATTTTAAGAGATATCATATAACAACTTCTATTGTTATGTGGTTAATTTACAAATAAAGTGGGAGTACAATACAAACTATTAAATCGGTGCAATATAACTTTATAATTTTATATAACTTTTTAATTTTTTTGTACCGCCAAAACTACAATGCAAAAATTTTATCGAAGTGCATGACAACTTAAAAACAAAACTGTCCCTATTTAAAATTAAAAATTACACTACTATATTACAAAAGTGATAGCATGATTTATTTATTTATTTATCTCTTTATAAATTTATTTATTTATTTGACTATTGATTTATTAATCTAATAGGACTAAAATTTTAATGAAAGTCTGTTTATTGTAGATTTAAAGTTTTAAAATTATGTTGTATTTGGATTTAAAATTACTTAGTCTATTTTATAACTTATTGCTATGTTGTTGGCCCTCATTTTTTTTATATGGAATTTGATTATATTTTCATAAATTATTGTTGTGGTTTTTTTTGTCAAAAAAAAAGGTATTATTGTAATTTTATAATTTTGTGTTCAATACTTATGCAAATCAAATTGTTGTCAATTCTTGGTTTTATAATTTTTATAATTTTTAAAGGGTCATTAAGCCACCATCGCATTGTCTGGATAAAAGAAATGCACAATATATATATATATATAACAATGAAATCAACAAAACCAAAAAAATATAAAAACTATATTGAATATTTGCAAGTATAAAAAACCCAATAAACATTAGGACTAACTAAATTGATGAAAAATGTACTTAACTTTTAATATAAAACTATAAATATGTGTGTTAGAATATTGTATGTATATATAAATGTATAAATATGGTTGATATCTAACAAGGAATTCTATTTGATAAGTTCCTATAAATAATTTATGAGATGTTGAGACAATATGATGTCAATTATTTAGTGTTCATGCTCATGTGACCCTTAGAGTCCGTTTGATTCGTTAACGAGAACAACATAAGCAGTACAATATAAATAGTTAAAATATAACACAAGTGCTTGTGATGTTCTATATCTGTTTTTCATTGAACAGTACAAATTTTTGTGTGTTATTTAGGAGTTGTTTGGCATCGTTTTTGTTTTGTTTTTGCTTAGTTTTTGTGTGTTGAAAGACATGCTTGTAATAAGTGGGTTAGGTAACTATCATGTTTGCTACATGATAGTTTGGTAAGTGTCTTGTCCAACCATGGTTAAGTTAGCTAACCATGGGTTTAGTTACTTAAGGGTTAAGTCTCTTGGAGTCTATATAAGGCCCCTTGGTTTGTAAGAAGAGGGCATCTCATCCACCCTTATCTATCTTGGGATCCTTGCATCCTTAGTCTCATTCTTTGTATCCCTCTCATAACTACAATGCAACAAAGAAGTCCCTCTTTGTTTATACATCTCTCTATCCTTAATATTTATGCTTATGCTTCCTTCTCTCTAATTGTTTTAAGCAAAGGTTCCGCCCTAACCGTTACTTCACCCCGGATGACCCCGGCATCCAGAGTAAGTTGAACGGCATCCCCAACATCCACATCCCCGAGGAGCAGGCGCATGTGGATCGGTAAAAAGTGGGATGCACAGTATTTTAATCTAAATCATTCAACCAATTTATGCACAGTAACTAAAATAATCTCAACCGTCCAAATCCATTTCTACTAGACCTACAGTGCAGAACACAAAAACTTAAATAAAACCCACAACACACCACACCAACAATAACTGAAACAATCTCAGCCGTTCAAATCTATTTCTATTGTGGACCTACCGTGCAGAACATAAAAACTTAAATAAAACCCACAACAGACCACACCAACCCAGTTGAACGAAGTACTATGATTGGTCACTATTTAATCTACCAATTTATCTTTATCTCTCTCCTCCCTAGAGAACACTTTCTATATATACTAGATTAAAAACCCGCGCTAACGCTGCATGTTGAATATATTCAATATAAAATATTACAAAGATAGTATCAATTGAGGGAAAAAAATACCATTGTTTATGTCAATTTTTTAAATCATTTTGAAGTATATCTGCAAAATGTGAAGGATTGTGGAATATATTATTGGAACATGTTATTTGCATAAGTATTTTTTTAGAAAACGATGGATTTGTGGTTTATTTATTTTCTTTAGGAAAGTAGCTTTTTTTTTTTAATCTATACTCCCTCCATTACTTTTTATCTGATTCCTTTTTATCTGTCATTTTCTAATATCAAGAAGCATTTATTATTTTTTTCCCCCAAAACTACCCTAACACTCTATTCAATTCTCTTCTTTGAATTAAATATGAGAGAGAAATGTGAAGATATAAATTAGGGGTAATTTTGGAAAGATAACAAATAAGGTATGTGAGATTCGGTTAATCACGACAGATAAAAAGAAATGGAGGGAGTATTTCAAATAATAGTTTAGTTATTTTATTTAGGAAATTAAATTTTATAGTTCATTAATATCACAAATTAAATTTAATTTGTATTTAAATAAAAATTTATTTTTATGGATGTATAGAAATTAACATAAGATAACATATTAGCATACATAAATTTTGTTGGATAATATGGTAAAAAAATTTTGATATAACAAATTATTTATAGATTTTTAGAAGTTAAGATAAGATAACCTATCAAAACAATTATTTGGAAAACAAAAAAATAATTTCACGGATACATCATTTATGGTATTAATAATAATAATATCTTAAAAATCATCATTTATATAAGATAGGAGAGAAGAGCTTGAATTCCTCCACCAATTATAATGAAAAGTCTAATGTATCCATTTTATTAAAAAAATAATAGTTAAAATCATTCAATTTACCTAATTACTTGTTTATATTTTTTTTTTAAGAAAATAATTACTTGAAAATATATGTTGTTTAAATTCTTATCTATATAACATAAAAATTATAGAAGTTCTATTAAAATATATATATATTAATCGGTTAAATTGTATTATCTATAAAAAAAAGATATGGAAAGTTTTATTAAAAAAATACATAATTTCAATTTGAAAACAAACTAAACTTTTTCAGTATAGAAGGAAAATATATCTTGTTTAAATTCTTATCTCTATAACTATTATATTATATTATATTACATTATTTTAACTTTGGATTATAGAAGTTCTATTATATATATATCTACCGGTTATATTATATTATCTATGAAAAAGATATGGAAAGTTTTATTAAAAAAAAATCCATAATTAGAATTTGTAAACAAACTAAAATTTCCCCACTTAAGCATCAAAAGAACATATATTTTGTTTAAATTCTTATTTTTTAGGTTCAATGTAAGGAGTGTTATTTAGAAAATTATCTATGAAGTTTTCACGTGCAAAGTGCTACTGAAAGTTAATTTCAAGAAATCATTGTCATTGGAAGATTGCCAACATGCTCTTGTAGTTCAAGCATTAATATTATTGATTGAATAGATATCACACTCATAATGAGAAACATGAGTATCATTTACATAAAACTTTAGCTAAACAATAATTATATCTATTAGACATAACTATGGTTAGCAAGGAGATTTTCTTTTGTATTTTATATATATTTTTTTCATTTTCTAAATATTTTATTATCCAAAATTTCATCATTTGACACATTATCCTAAGTTCTATAAAAATCTCTATAACTATTATATTATATATTACATTATATTCACGTCAATATATATATATATATATTAAAGTTCTATTCAATATCATATACATTTTTTGAAAAAATTATATAATAATAATAATAATAATAATAATAATAAAAATAATAATAATAATAATAATCCACCGGGGTTTACATGCACTAATGCTCTCCTATAAATTGCTTCACGTCAATATGCACAATTTTTTTTTGGGTTAAAACGTGAGCAAAACTTACTAAAAAAATTGAAATTATTGGTAGAATTAAACATTATTGGATATTAATTTGATCCTAATTAGTCAACTGTTTTTTGAAAAAAAAAATAATAACATGAATATCATAAATTTTATTTATCAATTATCCAATAAAAAATGATAATAACTATACAATTTACCTCGTTTTGGATAACCTCAATCAGTACCTAAGCAATCTTAATTTTGGGTGTGAATTATGTAGGGATCAAATGCAAAAACTAACTTTGCAGTAACATACTTGAAGGAACATCCTTTTATTAGTAATGAATAATATTTTTATTTATTTTATTTCCTGTATATGTACATAAAAAGTCAGAAATTTACACTGAATGTCAAAAGTGTCAAAACTTCATATGATCACATTTGCAACAAATTATATATCTACACCATATCAACAATTATGGTCATTCAGCATATTCAACAATTTAGACCCATGTTTATCCAAAAGTGGGGCCTGCCAAGAAATGAAATTAGATTTAGTTTAATAAATCAAAAAGGACTTGATTTTCAAAGTTATCTGATTGTTAATTAAAAATCAATCAAAAAGGACTGAGTTTTCAAAAATAACTAACTGATTTCATATAAAAAGAGTATTTCTCTACCACCGTATCCATTCTATCCTATTATCAAGGATCATGCTTTACAAAGAGAAATAATTAATAAAACAAAACAAAACCAATGAATGAGTTTGGATGTGTACCTGTCATTTATCTTGCCTCTCCGTCGCTGCTCTGAACGTGCTGGAGCAATGCTCCTTCAATCCATCTTCCCAGTCAAACTCACTGTATAAACATCACTCAAGAGATAACATCAACCATTAATCAAGAAAATTAAATAAGAAAAAGAACAAAAGAGCACAGCACTGGTGGATCATGAACTATTCATCTTAATTACATTTCATAATCATGAAATTTCTCAAGAACAAAATCAACCCCACAGCATAACATCACCTAGGGGAAAAAACATCAACCTTAATTCAAGAAAAAGAAAGAACAGAAAAAACACAACAGTGATAAATCATGAACTGTTCATCTTAATTTCACTTCACAACATGAAATTATCTCAAGAACAAAGCCAAAAATAAAAAATAAAATAATAGAAGGAGAGACCTTTATGGGAGGCACCGTCATCCTGTTTGCTCCAATAAAAACCAAGATAAAGAAAAGAAAGACAAATCTATTACCTTCCTAAGTCCACCAACAACCTCAAAGCAATATACCTGAAAATCAAACCATAAAAAAAAACTTAAACAAATAAAAATATAAATAAAAACAAAGAAGAACTCCATGCACTTACAGCTTTTGAAGGTTTTGGAGGCATCGTAACTCCGACGGAAAAACGCCGGTGATGTTCTGCCCCTTCAGAGGCCTTCAAATCAAATCAAATTAAACCTTTTTTTATACAAAATAAACCCCAAAAAACACAAAATTAAATTTATAAAAATTAAAAAGAGAGGGAAAAAAATTACATGGAAACAATTGACTAAGTGTTATCTGTGTGGCAATGGCAAGTAATAGAGCTCTCTATATCTTGGAGTGCACTGGGAACGATCCAGTTACCTTTTCTGGTGCAAGGATCAACGGTGAAGTTCCAATTATTCTTTCCCATAATCCCTCGCTATTACTCCCGAGCTTTCACCGCATTAATTACACAGAGATATATTCATTTCCATATTATATATATATATATATATATATATATATATATATATATATATATAATCAAACACAAACAAGATCGGGTATAAAATAGCTCATCTGATGGTTTTAGCACTCTCTCTGTGTCAATAAGCTTCTAGGTTTCTCCGGTAACGCTGGGGAGAGGAACAACATGGATCACAAAGAGAATGAGGAGGAAGAGCTTGATCAGATGGATAGCCATGGCCACGAAAGTTGAGAGAGGAGATGATGAAGAAAAAGAAGAAGATGGTGATCTATCATAAAAGTCACAAAGCATCACTCATAAACTGCAAAAACGGCTCTGCAACATTCGAACTCACATAAGAAGCAAGCAATCCATTAAAATCCGGCAAAATATTCAAGCCAAGTTCATCACAAAAACCAATGATAAAACACAACTGGCAAATAAAGGTAGTACCTTTGGAGGTCGGAAACTGTTCACCATCCTTCTCAAAGTACTCCTTGATCGAAACCAAAGTCTTCCCTCGAAACTCCTGCAATGTCACCCTCCTCTTGTTGGAATGCTGCAAGACACAAACCATTAAAAAAGGTCTCAAACCAAACAAAAATCAACAAAAACCAAGCTATCAAATCTCAGAATCACCCAGCAAATGATGAGATTGTCGTCGTCGTCAAACTCCTTCTCCCCACGCTTCCCTTCGCCGTCCTGATACCTCTTATCCTCCTTCTTGGGCGTCCTCGACCTTCACTTTGCTTGGATTTGAGGAAGGACTCAACCACTGATCGTACAAAGTGCTTGCAGCGGCGATGGGAAAGGTCGATGCTCGAGGCGCTACGCGCGGTACCTGACCTTGAACTCGGTGGTCTTCTCCATGTCGGTGGTGCTCAAGAAGTCCAAAACCATGTCAGAGATCTTCTTTTTCATCTCCTCATCTTTGCCGATGTGATCAAAGAGCACAAAGAGAAATAAAAAGAGAGCGAGAAAGAGAAGCCCAAATCTCGTCGCCCTTAAAGCTAGAGGAAACCCTCTATAAATTTATCTCCAAGCCCTCGGTGCAAACCCTCTCCAGCTCTCTCGGTCATTGTTACTCATCCTCTCGAGAGGCTCTATATTTGTCGTTGCTTTCATCTAAAGGCGGCAGGCTGAGAAGAAGGTCTCCCATCTCGCCGCTCGCCGTTGTTGCTGGATAGAGTTAGAAACTGCTGTTAGGGGCTAGGGTTGGAAAAATAAAAGAAGTAAAATCTACCATTGATTACAAAGGGAGTGAAGATGAGAGATCCAGGCCGCTGATTGTCCATCAAAGCGTAGATCCAAGCCGTTGATTGTCAAAAATGCTGAACCAATCACAACGGACCAAATGCCCATACCAGAAAAAGCTTCAAAAATAGTGTTTTTGGGGGATAGGATTAAGATTTAGTATATATATGTAATCAGAATCCAATCCAAATCTAAACAAAGATTTGGATTTTCAAAGATATGATTTCCTATAAGAAAAGTACAAATTCTATCCAGTTCATATAAACTTCATACTTATCAAAATTTAGATTTTCAATTTCCTATAATAAAAATACAATGTTAACGTGTATATTCTATCCAATTCATATATCAACTTCATACTTATTAGAGAAAATCATAAGCTAAAACAGATGGGAAGCAAACAAAGCATATAAACAATTTAAAACCTCCCAATTATATGATATGCATGCAAGCATCAGAATAATGGAAATGAGCCTCTCAGGAACTTACCTGTTCATTGGTGAATGTACGTTATTGTTATTCCAGTAGATGAATGTGAAATGCATCATTAGACAAACGAACACGGAAGGACAAAATCAGAGACCAAAAAAGTACCAGGTCTAAACTTAATCACAACAAAGAACACCACTCCTTCAGGTTTATGAATAACAACCACTGTTAATCCATCAAATTAACTGTGTACTCCTCGCAGCATGGACACTTTACAGCATGGGATATGACATGTATGAAAAAGAAAATATAACAATAACGGTAGTAGTAGTGTTATCACAATCATACCGATAATTTATTTATAAATGCGAATGTCTTGTCACCTTTAGTTGATTAATCTGAGCCTAAAGAGAGTGCAGGTATTCTGTTTCTCCAGCTTTATCAGCCAACAAAGCTTTGTCTTCTTCTTCCAAGGATTTAATGTCCATTTCTTTTACTTCCAGCTATACACATTCAGATGAGCATAATGTGGAAGTCTTAGAAGCATAACATTTAAAAAGAGAAAAGATGTATAAAATACTTTTTCAGATTTAGTGTTGAACTCACTGAGTTTATTGTTGAATTGTTCAAATTGTTACTTGGACTGGCAAAGAGTATAAAATCAATTTGGTTTTGTGCACGAGATACTTGGATTGGATGGAAGGAGAAATGGTGGGGAGGTGGAGAAGCTCGAGAGGGACCAATGCGGCTGTCTTTGACAGAGGAGAAGGGTATGTAGTGGGGGTTCTCGTTCTTGTGCTTTGTCTTCGTCTTCTTCTTCTTCTCGTCCTCGTTAGCCAACAAACCCTAGCAGGGGAAAAAAAGAGTATGGGGAGATTTGGGGATTTAGGGTTAGGATTTCGGCTAGAGGGTTGATGGGCAGCTAGAGGACGGAGGAGAAGGGTCTGAAGTGGGGGTTCTCGTTCTTGTGCTTTGTCTTAGTCTTTCCTTCTCATTATCCCTCTTATTCTTATTCTTCTTCTCGTCCTCGTTAGCCAACAAACCCTAGCAGGAGAAAAAAAGAGTACGGGGAGATTTGGGGATTTAGGGTTAGGGTTTCAACTAGAGGGTTAATGGGGAGCTAGAGGGGTGGTATACTGAGCCAGATTTACGGTTAGGGTATGGCAACCATGGTGAGCGAGGATGGTGAAGTTGGTGGGGAGATAGGTGGTGGTCGAGGGCAAGGGAAAGGAGAAGGAGGAGGGGGCAAGGATTGGATGGAAGGAGGGATGGTGAGGAGGAGGAGAAGCTCGAGAGGGGCCAAAACGGTTGTCTTTGACATAGGAGAAGGGTTTGAAGCGAGGGTTCTTGTTCTTGTGCTTTGTCTTCGTCTTCTCCTTCTCATTGTCCCTGCTTCTTCTTCTTCTTCTTCTTCTTCTTCTTCTTCTTCTTCAAGCTCGAGAGGGGCCAAAAAGGTTGTCTTTGACGAAGGAGAAGGGTTTGAAGTGGGGGTTCTTGTTCTTGTGCTTTGTCTTCGTCTTCTCCTTCTTATTGTCCTTCTTCTTCTTCTTCTTCTTCTCATCCTCATCCGCCAACAAACCCTAGCAGGGGGAAAAAAAAGGAGAACGGGAAGATTTGGGGATTTAGGGTTAAGGTTTCGGCCAGATGGTTGATGGGGGAGCTAGAGAGGTGATATACTAAGCCGCAAGAACTCAGTAACAAAACAAACACCCAACCAATACCAGATGGGCAAATGTCCTCTCAAAAATCAATTGAAAGAGAAGATTTTTAGAGAGGTGGTATACTGAGCCACAATAACTCATTAACAAAACAAACAATTGAAAGAGAAGATTTTTAGAGGGGTGGTATACTGAGCCGCAGGAACTCATTAACAAAACAAACACCCAACCAATACCAGATGGCCAAATGTCCTCTCAAAAATCAATTGAAAAAGAAGATTTTTAGGGGATAAGTTTAAGAGTAAGTGTATATATATATATATATGATTTAAAATCATGGAAAAATGGGATAATAGACACAAGAAAATTATGTTGCCTAGTAAAAGTCGTTTAATTAATGCGGGACAATACCAATCAATTTCAATATTTCTACTTGGGCAACATCTTAACATACTAATCAAATAGTGTCTAATTAGATCAAATCATCTTGTAAATTAAATATAAACTCAAAATGTGGCAAATAAATAATATGAACTAATTTATCCCCAAAAAAAATCCAATGACCATTTTACCCTTAGCCATTTTGTGTTTTCCAACATCACATGATAATTTTTCCAAATAAATTATACTAAAACATATATATATATATATATATTATACTAGAAAAATTCAAGACATTTCTAATAACTTCTATGTTTTCTTCAATTCATAAAACTGAAAATAATGGTCAAAGATTTCAACTAAGAAGTGCCAAATAAATACTTCAGATACTTACCTTTATATATCATTGTCTTAACATTTATAACATATTTATATAAAAACTTTTATTTAGTAAATTTTTTTTATATATAGAAATAGAGTATACAAACATTTGGATTAATTAGAGTTGAAACCGGACCCAACCGGCTTGGCACTAAGAACAAACACCCAAACCATTATTGTGGTCAAGTCTGACCATGTTGTTCCATCTATTAAAAACAGACTGTGGGCTTAAAATAATTGAAAACAAAATCCAATGCATAAAAAGATTTAATTATTATAAAAAAAATAAATAAATAAAAAGTAAAAAAAACACATGTGTTAATTATTTTAGGACAAATAATTTGTTTTAATTTGTGAAATCTATTTTACAAAAACAATTCCAGTAAGTTTTTAAATAAACATGACAAAAACATTTTATATATTTATTTTGTCATCAAATGAGTTTCATGTTTAACACTGTTATTCATTGAATAACATTTAATTCATTATCAAAATATTTGTCCTTATAAATAAGGAATTAAGTACTCCACATCATTTAGGAACATATTAAAATGTGGAATTAACATTTTAACATATTTGTATTCTAATATTATATAAATTTTGATGTTTTTATCTTAAATTATCTTCGACACTAACATCTTATGCAAAAAAAATTAATATTAATAAATTAATATATCGTTTGTCATTACTGAAATATTACACATATCATTCAAATACTTGATATTTCTTTTCATAAAAATCACAATATCAAATAAAGAGAGATAATCTCTCATATACATTGGTTTTGTTAGATAAATAAATAGAATTCTTCATTTATATTGGTTTCTATTTGTAATTGTTTATTTGTGACAAGTCATTAAAAGTTATAAATATATCCGTTGTTTGTTTTAATATGCAAAACTATTATTATTCTGGTAATTCTCTTTTTTAATTTGAACAATTAAAGTACGTAGAATAATAAAAAAATAATAATTTTTACAATCTCAATAAACAGCTGCTCTTTTTTTAACATCACAGCGCTCTCACTCTATCAACATAATTTTCTTTAATAATGATATTTTTAGAGTTTTTAAAAATATGAAAATTATTTAAAATAACCAATAATATAATCATCGGCAGAGGGAAAAAAAAAAGATGTCAATGATAAATGGATTTATTCATTGGTAGGCAGGATCTACTGTAACTGAATCTTTTTTTTTACATAATAAATGATAATCTTAGTAAACAAGCAGTGGCATATCGACAAATGTCATTATTGTTACACTGACCACCAGGCCGTGAGGCTTTCCCACGGGACACATGACAACTGCTGGACAAGTAGTTTCTTACTTTGACAGTTAGTGAGCATACGCAGATTCAAAATTCATCGCGTCGAGGTATTATATTATTATAAAATATTATTCACACATTATTTATTGGGACTAGATACTATATACTCGGGGTTGTATTCTTTGTCCATTTAGAATTGTATGACAGAGGATTTACTATCATAAGATTATAGTCTCTAATGTATCATTTTCAGCACATACGGTTCACTGTTATTACTTCATATGTTACTATGCCCTATATAATAAATTTTTAAGGGCTCATTAAACTATCATAATTGCTACATCTCTATACTTATATGTCCCGTCCTTTTGGCACCTTATGTGGCCCATATATATATATATATATATATATATGTGGCAAAACATCTTTTATGGGTGTCCATAAATAAGAAATCTATGGATATTTAATTATCAGTGGTTGGATTGCAATCCAATAGTTGATATTGATAAACAATACTGTGTGTTATACTATTCCAAACAATAACTAATGTAATTATTACTGTATTAACTATTGTTTATCATTGTTGCCCGTTGGATTGAGATCCAACGACTGATAATAGACGTCTATAGGTTATAACCGCTCATAAAAGAATGGTCCTCTCTCTCTCTCTATATATATATATATATATATATTTATAACGCATAATAAATAAATACCAATGGCCTTTGAGTCAATTGGTATCGAGTCCTTTGCGTAGGGCGTTCATTTTGGGGAGGACCTAGGATCGAACCTCATGTCTTGCGCAAAGTGAGGGCACGTAGGTCGGCGTTGAGCCTTGCTCTTCACACGTGCAGGTCTCTGAGATTCCGGTGCTTATCGCCTTTAAAAAAATAAATAATAAATAAATAAATAGATGAACTTAGAGTAGTTTCAAAATGCCATCTTTCCTATTTTTCGAACATTATCAAATTCAAAGACAAAGAGTTGAAAAGATTCCAATAACTTCTTCTAATTTCATTCCATTTTCATGCAGCTTTGTTTGCTTGTAGAGCTATGGAAGAAAAACAAAGAGAGAAAAATAATAATAATAAAAAACAAGGCTCAAATGGCAAAACAAAGATACCAAAAAAGACAGCTAACAAGAGCATCAAGCCAAATAAAAGAAATGAAAAGAAAAAAAAGAAGAAGAGAGAAAGAAGAGATTGTTAGATTGCAGGCGAGTTGGAGCAGTTCAGATGCATGGATTTCGTCAAGACTTTCGCTTTCACTACACATTCAACACATTGGAACCATCGAATGAATGGACAAATGCACCACGCCATGGCATCAATCATATTTACTTGCCTTGCTTCTCTTCTGGAGTTTCTTCAAGATTTTCTTTTGGTTCTGCAAAGTTCCTGCTTTTGAGTTCATCTCTGCAATATTAATGGCTGTGAGTAGATGTTGTTTCTTTCTTTTGTTATTTTAATTTTTTGTTGGAAAAGTTTATGCGTTGCTTGTGTTGTTTTTAATATCATTGATTTTGGTTTTTGATGGTATACTATGTGCTAAGTATGAATAAAGGTGAGTTTTTTTGTGTGTATTTAGTGATTATTTTGTTCATCTTTTGTTGGGGATAATATTATGCCACTGACTCATGTTGCATTATGTGACAAATGTGAATAATGATGTGAGATTTTTGTGAGTTTTTGGTGATTATTTGTTGAAGCTTTCTTTTCCCATTATTGCTTTCATCTTTTGTTGGGATTTTTTACTTTTGGTGTTGCTTTTATGTTTTTCATGTTTATACTGCTATGCTCTAAATGATAATAAAGGTGAGATTTTTGTGGGGGGTAAAAATCTTAAAAGGTCACCAAACTATACTCATGTTTCACTTTGGATACCAAACTTCAATTTGTATCTTTTTTTATCACTCTACTTCGATTTGATTTCAACGAGAGGATATTCGAAGGATTCCGGTGAAAAATATGTCAAATGTGAACACTAGATAAGTTACATGGAGAGCATTTGACACATCATATGTTGATTAGGATTAGCATTATCACTCCCAAAAGCCACATCATTCATCCAAGTGCCATTAAATTTTATGTTGACATGACTTTTAGATTGACGTGGCTAGTCCACATCAACATATGACAAGCCCAAATGCCTCAACGTGGTTTATCCGGTGTCTACATCGAGACATTTCTCACCAAAATCCATCGGGTACTCTTCTGTTGAAATCAAATTGAAGTAAGGTGACCAAAAAGATACAAATTGAAATTTGGTATCCAAATTGAAATATGAGCATAGTTTGGTTACCTCTCAAGAGTTTTTGTGATTGTTTTGTTCATCTTTTGTTGCGAATAATATTATGCCACTGATTCATGTCATATTATGTGACAAATGTGAATAAAAGTGTGAGATTATTGTGAGTTTTTGGTGATTATTTACTCAAAGCTTCCACTCCTATTATTGTGTTCATCTCTTGTTGGGATTTTTACTTTTTGTATTGCTTTTATGTTTATGTTATAAATGTGAATAAAGGTGAGATTTGTCTGAGTATTTATGATTATTTTTTAAGCTTCCTCTGCTATTGTTGTGTTCATCATTTGTCGGGAATATTATAAGCCAAATTTAAATAAAGGTGAGGTAATTCTTCTGATACTTAATGATTGATTAAAGCTTGATTGAATTATTTTGTTCATCTTTTATTGGGAGTGTTTCTTTATGTGTTGCTTTTATGCCGTTGATGTTAGATGTGCCAAATGTGAATAAAGTTAAGACTATCTGAGTTTTTGAAGATCTTTGGTTGAAGCTTCATCCTATTAATTTGTTCATCTTTTATCGGGAATGTTTTAGTGTTGCATTTAGTTACTTGATTTTGACCTTTCTTGTTATATTATAATCTAATGTGAGTAAAGATGAGATTTTTCAGAGTAAATCTTTATGTTTTTTTTTCAATGTTGTGTGTGTTGCATTTATTTCCTTGATTTTTGTTCTTCACGTTTGTACTATTTTCTAATGCAGATTAGTGAGAGTTTTCAGTGCTGTTTCTATTAATGCCATGACATTCAAACTTATAGTTTCTTTTCTTGTGTTTTTTTTTTGGGGGGGGGAATTATATCTATTGTGTTCCAATGCCAGATTTTGATTTCAGTAACTGTCATCTATTTTGTGGATGATGATTGCATATTCTGCAGATATTCATAGTCTTCAAGTCATTTTTCTGTTCTTTTTGTCGAAATTCACCACGAAGATTTGAGTCTAAAAAATCCGAGTACCTTTTTACATCACTATCGCGAGCGAATTTTGTTATTTGATCTTTGTCTGAACAATTCGAGGCGCCATAAGAACAGTTTTTTCGATGCATATGTTTTTCGTCGTACTCCCACTAAATCCATACTCTTGAACATATTGATTTTGATAGCTTTACCACTTTCATAAATTTCAATAGTTTCATACTCATGCAAACTTTATGTAGGATTTCCATATGGACAACTTAATCTAGTATTGACTAATCATGTGTTTGTATTTACAATTTGCTCAAGAATTACTTGTATTCATTATTAATCAACTCTTCTGCATTTCTCATGTTGTTTTCAGCAAAAGGCTCATGTTCCAAAGTTTGGTAATTGGGAAAGCGATAACGTTCCATACACAACATACTTCGAAAATGCAAGAAAAGACAAAGGTGCCGGAGGAAAGATGATCAATCCAAATGATCCTGAACAAAATCCAGACGCATTTGTATCCGGCATTTTCCCTCAAGCCTACAAATTCACAAGGCCACAACAAGATGACGATGAGTCCTATGATTTCGGCCATGGTCATTTTGCTAATGTCTCTCAGAGTAAAACCATGCATTCAGTAAAATCGCCGCAGAAAGAAAATTGTTTCAGAGATGATTCTGCATTCCAAGGATTCATGAAAGTTCCGTCCCCCCAAAACTTTACACATCAAAGAGGTGACTTCGATCCAAAAACTAGTAAAGCTCATAAAAGTGGCAAACCAGATTCCACTGAGAAATACAGCTCTGATGTCGCACTTCTGTCATATCAAAATCGCCGTAGCCCTGCTCATTACTCTCCTGAACGCAGTTATATGCTATCACCGCCACGACAAACTACATTGAAATCTGAAAACTATCTTCATAATTCTAACGTATGGTGAAGTTTTTTTTTATATATGATTGATGAGGTCTGATTGTTTGTTTGGTATTGCGAGTTTTGTAGCCACAACAGCATCAGAGAGGAGTGTCGGTGCCGAAATTTGGTGCATGGGATGAAAATGATCTAAAATCAGGTGAAGGTTTCACTATCATTTTTAGCAAAGTTAAAGAGGAGAAGCAGATGACTGCTGCAAGATTACCGGCAACTCCAACAGAGCCAAAATTTATTCCTGCAACACAACAAGAACACCGTAATTCTTCCTTTCTATCAAAGGTGTGTGTGACATTTGACAGTAAAATTCTTGGCAAAAGAATGACTGGACAAAGACTTAAATTGTTCTTTAATTTTGCAGATATGTTGCTGCTTTCAAGCTTAAAGTTATTGAATTTCATCTGTCTCGTTGTGCAATGTTCGATCTTGTCGAGTTGCTGATCTGCTTTGATGTCTTCTAAATGAGAAGAAAAGTAGAACTAATTTGGCATATGTTTTATAAACAAGTTATTGTGATTATGGAGAATGTGTTGTTGTTATGTGAAGGAATGCATGTTGATATGTTTTCAAAAACAATGTGTTTGTTGTATTCCTTTGCACATACTGAAGTAAAAAAAGAGAACATCTTTATATCATAAACATTTGGTTTATGAATTTGGATTCAGTTTGGACATATTGAAGGTCTCATTTTCAGTACATATGTCAACAGTATTCAGCTCCAAACTAAATAACAAGTAATTGCTGAACATTATTTTTCTCTGTGAAAATTTAAATTACAGTGACCTTGCCACAAGGTCCAAATAACAGATACAAATGTAGCAATGTGATATTTAGTTTTAAAAAGCCAATCAAGCCTGGGTTCATAACCCAACCGTATTAGCGCCTTTGTCAAAGGCGTGGTGTAGAACATTTAAGTGTCCCGAGTTCAAGTCATGTTAGACTACCCATGGTGTTAATAGGTCCCTGGTGTGGATAAGGGTTTGCAATCCAAACTCCACGTCACCTAGTGAGGGCACAAAAATTAGATGACTAATTCTCGATATGCGCACGTGCCCTTAATTAAGGGCGGGTGTCGTATTTGTCAAAAAGAAAAAAAATCAATCAACAACAAAAAATTGTAAGAATAAGAAATACTTGAAACTAATCTAAAGAAAAACCTCTGATTGTAGGAAGTATTAGAAATTAAATTTACATAATGGTAAAATTATCTAAATCCAACTCCATAGTAACAAAGAAGGTTTGAAAATAAATGGGAATATCAAACATATATGAATTAAGTTCAGTTAAACAGAATTAACAGAATTAAGCCAAAGAAGAACAGTTCTTGCAGGACTTGGTCTCATAAATGTCCAAACAACCATAAATTTGAACCCAAAAACTTATCAATCTGATTTAATAATTGCAAAACAATATTAGGCATAAAAGAAATTTTTAGCTAAATGGAAATTGAGAAAACCCAATCCTTAACTCAATTTTATAAAGCATAGATGTCTTTTCTATTGCCATCTAATAAAGCAGATGATAAAGACAACAAGGAACTATTGAGAATAATTAACTTTTCAAAAGAAAAGGTTTAAAATGCGCCTAACCACAAGGGAGAAATACAAACCCAAGGATAAGTGAAAGGAAAAAAAACCTGCTGAATTTCCAAAATATTCTTACTATAGGAAGAAAATATTTATTACACCAAGAAAGAAAATAGACATTGAACTAATAATTAGGGTAAATATAAATATTAGCCAGAGTAACTAATAGTTCTCAAAAAGCCTTTTGATTTTATTGTACTAATCTCACCGCGAAAAGTGTTTTATAAAAATTTTCATTGCCCAAAATTCAAAAATGCCAAGTAGTAGTGTCAAAAAAAAAATTCTTCGCTGTGGGACTAGGCTTGCATCCCTGTCGTTGCGTTTGCTGAGTGTGTGCATATGAGCCAAACGATCAATTGTTAGTGATGTGTACACTTTATTATAAAACAAAAGTAACTAATAGTATAAATTTGTTAATTTAAAAAATATGAATTTAAATATATAAACTTGGATGTCTTGTCCTATGAGACTAAATTTTTTATGTTGAATACAATGTAAATAATATATTTGATTTATATTTAAAATAGCATGGTATGTTGGTTTATTATTCTATGTTTGGTTTATTTGGAACATTGCTAGTTAATATAAATTGCAGAATAGTTGTCTTATTTTGCATTCAAACTTGATGTGATCCCATGGATGAGAATCAAATTAACAATGTGGTTGGCAATTAATGAGGATAGAGAAAGAAGAAGAAACAATGTAGGCCTTGATACAAGAAATCCAAATGTCAGAGCAATTCATTGCAGAGATAATGGTAAGAATTACATTCCATTGAGATGTCATAAGCTTTTTCCATAATAACTTTTAACAGATGTAATATTTGATTTAAGTGTGTAATTCAATCTATTAGCAAGAAGCTTAACTAAAATTATATAACAAACATTACACAATAAGAATTGATGGAAGTTTGAAACCTTTTTAAAATGAATGCTATTCTTTTTTAGGTATTAAAATCAAATAACGAGTTTTAGGAAGATAATTCATCCTTAAAAAAATAAAAAAGTCATAGAACACAAAGAATCACTAATTTTAGGCTAATAACATTTATAAAATTCAAAGTCATACATATTATTTAGGTTCAAGTCAATCCAACATTTTAAACTAATAAAATGAGAGATCAAGACTTATATATTTAAATTTATAATTTTTCCAATTAATCAATAAAAGCATTAGTTACTTCAATAAGAACAAAAAGTTTTTAAAAACTTCAGTTTTAAACACCAAGAAATAAAAGGAGAAGCTCCGGAGAAGATTGGTATGTTGGTAAAGTAAAACCAATATCCAAAAAAAATGGCAATATAAACCTTTCAAATATTTGAATAGACATAATTTATATTTTGAGTTGAAATCTCAATCTTATTTTATAGATTTGGTTTGTGTCGAATCAATACATTAATTTTATTAATTTGTACGTTAATATGAATAAATGAATTTATAAAATTTTGATTTTTTTTCTTTAAAAAACATAAAAAATAATTATAGATATTGTTGTGCATGGTTCATAAACAAAAATAAACGGACAGATGTGGCATGAAGTGGAATGAAATCATCTGTTCTATTAGGTGAGCATGGTTTGATAGGTTGAGAGTGCAGAGGCAACACCCATACAAAGGTAATTTGCATATGATTAAGATTATAATTTGGTAATCTTTGTAAGTTGTATTTCGATTTAGATTGGTTTAGAAACGGATAAGTTTATAATCGAGTTATGGTCCTGATAGGATTTGTATCTAGACTTAATTTTTTTACCTACCTTAGTCATTTGTCTAATGAGACAAGTGAATAAAAGAAATGTGGCTGCTCCGCTTCTATAAGCATTGCCAAAACTCGTAAATTTGGCGTTGTCTTTTTGGTCTCTTGATTTTAAAAATGTTAATATCTTGATAAAAGTGGTTAGGCTACATTTATCTTATTAAAATGTAATAGTAAAAAAGAAAAGAAAAAAACTTAAACTAATAACCATTGTTGAAGTCCAAATTATACAAATATAAAAATTGATATAAATTTTTAATACTTTAACAAAAATAGAAATCTTTCTTTAATTTTTAATTATCCCCGATCTTTGATCACACGTTACACAATCTGAATTAAGGTTATTCCATTAACTTTTTTTAAGCGCATTTCATTATTCAAAAGATATATTTTAAATAATTAATAATAAAAATATATCTTTAATTTTAATTTTAAAATATTTATTTCTTATAATATTACTTAATGATCAATTCCAAATAAAATTTCTCACAAAAATTACATTCAACCGCACATCAACATAACTAATATCATACTTCAACAAAAATAAATATCTTTCTTTAATTTTTAATTATCCTCGATTTTTTATCACACGTTACACAATCTGAATTAAAGTTATTCCATCAACTCTTTTTAAGTGCATTTCATTATTCAAAACATATATTTTAAATAGTTATTAATAAAAATATATCTTTAATTTTAATTTTAAAATATTTATTTCTTATAATATTACTTAATGATCAATTCCAAATAAAAATTTCTCACAAGAATTACATTCAACCGCACATCAACATAACTAATATCATGCTTAATTAATCCACACCTTCAATTAATCTAATGGATTAGTTTTTGGCGATGATTTTTTTTTACCTGTCAAAGTAGACAAATCACATTAAAAAAATACACAAATAAAAGAATTAATATCTTAATCAATTTTTTTATCGAGTATATTAATTAAAATGCTGCATCAGCAATGATTTGTTTTATATTTTAAAAAAATAATATACATTAATGATTAAAAATATGAGAAATTTTTTATGCAAGTTGACCAAATCTGCATTTTCTTAAGGCTGGCAAAAATTAAAAATTTTAAAATTTAATTATTAAATATATTTATGTAAATAATTAAATGCCTTGAAAATATAAGATATTTGATTGAGAAATACTCCTTTATGTTCTTTTTTATCTGTCAAGGTTAAGGCTTTGCTTGGCTGAGAGGGTTTGGATGGACTGAGGAGGGTTCATAAAGTAAGGGTTCTTTGAACCCATGCTTGGGAGAAGGGTTTAGAAGAGTTTGTAAGGGTTTTGGGGGATTGAAAACCTCCCATTTCCCTCCATTTATCAACCCACCAAAATGGTGGGTTGGGGAGGGTTAAGTATTTTTTTGACAATTTGGCCCTTATATGATTTTTATAATTACTAACTTTGCCCTTTATATTAGGTTTGAACCAATGTTAGCTTCCCATCACTCAGTTGCTTGTGCTTTCTCAGCCACCAACCTGACTGTTCGCAGAGGTGATTTTCCTAGCTTTTATTTATGCTATTTGGTTTTTAATAGATTCAAATTGCATGCTTGATGATGGTTGCTTGATGTTGATTTTCTTTATGTGGTTTGTATGTGTTTTGTTGTAATCAATGTTATGATTTTGATGATTGTCGAATGATTAGTTTGGTTCAACAACTTATAATTTTGATGTTTGTTTTGCTTTGAAACGGAATGGTTGGTTGTTTTCTTGAAGCGATTTTATTTGAAGTTATATTTCTTGTTCCAACACGTACCCAAACTGTTAAGATCTCAAAATCTAGTATTTATAATCTTAACAATAAAGATTATGCCTGGAAATCTTAAGATTGAATTGAGACAAGGTTGATCAATATTTGATTCTTTTCTTCTTTTTAATGGGGATTTTTATGTCTGGACATGTTTAAAGTCAATGTGATCCAAACAAAGCATCTTGAAACTAAAATTAGAATAGAACCTGCACATGATAGCAAGATTTAAGTTGTTGAACTAAATTGTTTTATAACAGTTTTATGATGTGATATTAAATTACCATCTATAATTGTCCAATGTCTAGGACTAGCTTCAAAGAAATTCTGTCATTTTATTTTTACCAGCTTGGTCAGATTGATGTCATCATGCATAAAGAGTTTGCCAGCTTTAATGCTGAAATTAATTTTCTCCAATAAGTTGACATTGAATGGACAGTGCAGGGAGATTCAATGAGAAGTCCAAAGTAGAGATTTCATGTATTGTTTATTGTGCAATTTCAAACACAATTCCATTTTATCAAAGTAGCAGTTGTTGAATATAATATATGATAATTTATTTTTAATTCAAATTTCTGCACTTTTGATTGCTTTTAGGATTCTCATTGAAATTACGGTTGATCTTGAAGCATCAAGAGCTTGCGTGTTAATTACTTCAGGTTTGATTCTCTTAATTATTATTATTTTTGGAATGCTTTTCTTCGATATCATTTTAGATTTCGTAATAGATAAATTATACGTGATTATGATTAATATTTGACTCAAGCATGTAATATATGAGAAGTTTTACTTGGTATATGTTAATGACTATACTTTCTTGTTAATTGTCTTTGGAGAATGCGTTATTTTTGTGTGAATCATTAAGAACATGTTTAGTTTAATAGATAGCATATTTGCTTATGTTTTTTTAAAAATATTATGCAATTTATGTATAGATGACAGATCAAAGAGAACGGTTGGCAAAAATTCTGTTGGTTAAATTTTTATTGGACAATTCCTTTTTAAAATTGCAACGATTGCATCACTTAGCAGCAGCTCAAGTAGTTATTGCTGTGATTGGTTGGATTATGTGCTATATCAATGATCTTCAACATATGTCCAGTCAAATCACACGTGAAGTTAGGCTTCAAGGAGACCGATCAAGAAATGAGTTAATGTCACATTTGCTTTCAAGCGACTTATGTCAAAACATGATAAGAATGACCCCTACAGCTTTTCTTGGATTATGTGATATGTTAGTCAGGGAGGGTGGTCTTAGGCCAACTTTATGTGTATCAGTCGAGGAGCAAGTTGCGAAGACACTTTATTTATTAGGACACAATGTCTCCCACCGTGAGTTAGCTTTTTTCTTCCGCCGTTCTAGTGAAACAATTTTTCGGCATTTCCATAATGTCTTACAAGCTATTGTGGAATTAGAGGATAAATTTCTAATACAACCTGATGGCTCACGCATCCCTTCGGAAATATTCAACACCAATAGATTCTATTCATATTTCAAGGTAATAACGCTCCCATTAAATTGAAAATTACAAATTTATAAATTTATTACAACAATATGTATGTTTGAAGTGGATGAAAAAAATTATTGGCAGGATTGTGTTGGTGCCATTGATGGAACACACATACGTGTAAAAGTTTCTAGTGTCGACGCCCTAGGTATTATGGAAGAAAAAATATCCAACACAAAATGTATTGCCCACATGAACATTTGATTTAAAATTTACTAATGTGTTACCTGGGTGGGAAGACACATCGTCTGATTCATGAATTATGAAAAATGCATTAACTAGGGTCGTTCCTCTTACAATCCCTGAAGGTATTTGTTAATACATTGTAATACTATATAACATTTCATAGACATATATACACACAAAATAATAGAGAAGTTTATTTTATGCAATAGGTAAATATTATCTTGTTGATGCTGGGTTTATGTTGAGGAGTGGGCTTATTACACCTTATAGAGGGGAGAGGTATCACTTAAAGGAATATTCAAGAAATTCACCATGGAATGCACGTGAATTGTTCAATCTCCGCCATGCATTTTTAAGGAATGCTATTGAACGAGCATTTGGCGTTGTCAAGAAACGTTTCCCTATAATAGGAAGCTCGACTGAGCCCCATTATGGGTTAGAAACACAAAAGGAGATTATTTTTGCTTGTTTTATTTTACACAAAAGGCATTATGGTTTATTTAGATGTTGGAGCAACTTACATGTTGCTTAATTTGAGAACAATGTGTTATGGTTTATTTAGATGTTGAAGTAATGTATATGTTGCTTAATTTAAGAGCAATGTGTTATGGTTTATTTAGATGTTGAAGCAATGTGTCATGCAAGGAAACAATGTTGTGATTTATTTTGATGAAAAATTTAGGTTACAATGTAGGAGCAATGCGTATGTTGCTTAATTTGAGGAAACTATGTGAATTATGCGTGGTTTATTTTGTGGTTTTTATGAAAATTGTTGTACTCATTTGTGTAGTTTTTTTGATGCTACATAAATTTTATTATGTATTTTGGTGCTACAGTATTTTTATTACATTTGTCGATTTTTTAAAAAAATATTTTGATGAAATTTTATGTTGGAATAACAAAGGCCCAAACCAAAAATTTTGATTAGTTGTGCAACCACAAAATTAAAAATAATCTAAATGCTTATGCTTTTAGCAATATAAGGGTATTTTAGTAATAATAACACATAACCTTACTTTCCTTTACTTACAAACCAAACACAAAATGATAACAACTCTTACTTTACTTTCCCTCTCCCCCCCCTCCCCCCAAATAAAGTATGTAGTCAACCCTTCCTTTTTCTTCCCTTCCCTTCCTTTCCATTACTTTATGAACCCACCCCACATTCCATCCAAGCAAAGCCTAAATGAATCTAGGAGTAGTAATGGAGCGAGGTCGGAGCGGAGAGGCCCCTCCCCGTCCCCATCCCCGCCATTCCCCATCCCCATCCCCGTGGGGATCTCCTCTTCGTGGGGATCCCCACGGGGATTATCTATTTACAAATATACTATTACATTTTGGAACATAAAAACTACTCTATATAGATATACACATAAAATTATGATAACATCAAAACTACTCAACATAGAGCTCTCATGTCTAATTTTAATTGTTATTAGTTTAAAATAAATAGTTTATGTGATTAATCCAATTAAATTAAAATTAGAATTTTTTTAAAATTATTACTTAGGCCATTGAATTTTTTAATGTTGGAAAAAATTATACATACATACACACGCAATATATATATTTAATCGGGTTGGGGATTCCCATGGGGTGGTGAGGGCATTCTCCACCTCCGTCCCCATTTAGGAAACAGGAATAGATTGGCCCTCGTCCTACGGGAGAGGGATTCGGGAGAATCTCTGTCCCTGTCGGGTCGGGTCCCTGCGGGCATCAAGAATTCCCGTCCCTATTATCACTCTTAACAGAATCTCACATATTAAAAAACTTAGTTATTTCACAAAATTTTATAAAAAATTAGCTATTTTTTTAAAATTACCCATAATTTATATTTTCATATTTCTTTCTCATATTTAATTCTAATAAGAGAGTTGAATAGAATGTTAAGAGTAATTTTGAAAAAAATAATAATAAATACTTCTTGATATTAGAAAATGACAAATAAAAAGAAATATGGATTTATAATAGATAAAAGGAACAAAGAGAGTACTTGTTATTTTCCAACCAAACCATGTTCAATGTTGAGAGTATTACACCAATTAATTCCAACATAATTTAATGGCTTAAAGCCTAACATACCATTTTCAACTAATTAATTTGTCAATTTTGCAATGACTTTAAATATCAGTAATTTAAATTCATCAACCAGTTGAACTTTGATCATGAAAGGAATGGAATATTCACTGACCATTATACTAATTAATTTTATAAAAGTTATTATAATTATTAAACACTTATTAAATTTTAATATAAAATATAATTTATATTAGTATTAATTAAATCAATGTTCAATGAACTCAAATAAAAATTTTCTCAAAAAGATAATTTCTTTTTATAAATATAAATAAATCATAGTCCTTAATCATTATCATGAGATAAAGCTAAAGGTTCAATCTTTCACGTGAGAGAAAAAATAGATAATATTTTAAAATAATTATTATTACCTACCACTCATGAGACAACAAAATATCTAAACAAGTAATACATATTTATAAATTTTAAATATAAAGTTATAATAATTAAACATAAAGATAAAAGCATAAGTTTATGGGGCATTCATTTCAGGGAAAGTGACGGGAAGTGGGGGAAAGTGGTCTGACTTCTCCCACTTTTGGTGTTTATTTATGCTGAAGTGGATTTTGAATTAAGCCCACTCTAGTAATTTTTTTTTACTGAAGTGGGGGAAGTGAGTCAATCTATAAAAACTAACTTCTTTTCATTTCTAAAGTCTTTTTTGAACTCATAGAACTTCATATAATTAAACTAACTTCCTTTCCTTTCATCAGAAGTCCTGGAAGTGATATCACTTCCCCCACTTCAGAGAAATGGCACTTCCCTCACTTTCTGGCTTCCTCTCACTTACAGTAAAATGAAAGGTTTAATCCCCTAATTAGTCCCTATAAGTAGGCCAACGTGCCCTTTTAGTCCCTCTAATCTAATTTGGCCTCCAGAAGTCCCTCTATTTTTTGGATTGAGAAATCTTAGTGTAGAAGATAACAGACATTGGTTTCACCGTCAATAATTGCTGACGTGGCATTTTTTTCAGATTAAAATATGATGAAACTAATTTTAAAAACCCTAAATACAGATAAGTGACTAACTAACTCTCACTTAATGTTTCGGATCTGGATCCAAATAGGATCCAGACCCGAAACATTAACAACCTAAATCCTTCATCTTCATCATCTTCTTCTTTCTCCATTAACCCTTCCCTCCATCCCGTACACCCAAACCCTTCAAACTTGAGCCACCGGAGTAGATCCGTCAACAACCACCTTCCTTGATTGTCCTAACACAACATCAATTGAAGCCAAGGATCCCAACTACCAACATGTCTGAAGTTTGCATGATCGGAGATCCCATAAGCCAGAGACCTTTTTGAAGATAGTGAGACCTTGAACAAGCCCTTTGAAATCCTTCATCTTCATCATCTTCTTCATCTTCTTTGTCCATTGCCTCTTTCCTCCATCCCGTACACCCAAACCCTTCTCCCTTGCAACCACTGGAATAGATCCATCAACAACCACCTTCCTCGCTTGTCCTAACACAGCATCAATTGAAGCCAAGGACCCCAACAACCAACCTGTCTGAAGCTTGCATAATCGGAGACCCCATCAGCCAGGGAAGTTGAACAAGTCATTCGACAACTTTAATCGGCCCAAGAATCTCCTTTGTGAAGTGGGCAGGCAAGTGTTTGTTTTGGGTTTTATGTTGTTGTTGTGTATCAAAACTTCATTTCATTAAAGATTATTGCTATGATATTTGGAATGGAAGTTGGGTTTCAGATTGAAAAGACTGAAGACTCCAAGATTTTTGTTTTTTTTATGCTGCAAATGTGCATAATCCCTTCTTTTTTTTTGTCTAGATTTGATATCTCTACCTACACATGATATTAATATGACGCAGAGAGTAGTTTTATATCAATAAAAGCATACTACAACCCCTTTCAAATGTAGCGCATTATATACTTTCTTGTTAATCCTTGCATATGTTGTTAATTTGATTCAATGGATTTAATGTTGTCAACCCTTTCTATTAAAGATGATTTAGTTAAACTAGAAGATTTAATGCAATACACAACAATCTTGAACAACTACATCTAATTTATGTGGTCTACCATAGGACTCAGATTTGTCTAGGTAGGCAGGACCACCATTAGGATTGCTCAAATTATGAGTATGTAAAAAGAAAAGAAAAAGTTAACTAACATTGAGAAGTGTAGTGTTGATGGTCCACTCCATGGCCCCATGAGATAACATATGGGACTTAAGAAGAAAAACAAAAAAAATAAAGAGCATATGAGAGTGAGAGCATGGTTAGGTGCATGGTCAACATGCTAGGGGACCAAAAAGGTTTTTCTAAGTACCTATCTTTTTTTTTTAAATTTTTTTCCTCATTATAACTTTTATATATAATCATGGGTGGAAAATGTGGAACATGACTATTCTATTGAAAAAACGATAGGACAAAACTTTTGCTTAGTTGCAACCTTAGTTTAATGACATTAATAATTTTGTACATTACAAGAGAAACAAGGACCAAACTAATCTTGTTCAGCTGAGTCATGCAAACCAAAATAAGATGAAATAATGTCTACTAATTCTAAAGTTTAGTGTTAGGGATGGGAAATCATGTAACACCAACATCATGTAACACCATGCAAACCAATAGGGATTCATGGGAAATGTAACATCATGTGCACATCATTCATTAGAAAAAAAAATTCTTAGAGTAAAAGCATACTACAAGGCATTTCAAATGTAACACATTATATATTTTCTTGCTAACCCTTCCATATGTTGTTAATTTGATTCAATGAACATGTTCACTTGGACTTCTTTTGTCTCTCTCTTTTGACTTTAACTGAAATGAGGTTGTTGTTGTTGTTATATCATTTTCTAAAAGTAACTTTTCGTCATACTTCCACATAAAAGTGCTTTAGTTTTATGTACCTCCTGCTTGAATAAACAACTCCTTCTATATAAGAAAGAACTAGAGAGGTTTGTTCTTCTTTTTTGCTATTGTTATCATACATGGGGGTTAATGTCTAGTGGTTATAAGCATTGGTAACTTGCCTATTTTTTTCATGGCTACACTTTTTAAAATGTCCATGGTCATTTATTTCACTTTTTAACTTGCCTATTTTTTAAAACTTCTAAGATCCTTAATATTTCCTTCAGTACATGGTCATTTATTTCATTTTTTTTCAAGATATTCTCAGCAGTGCTGTTAGTTAGGTAGCCAAATGTGCATCATATATTTAGTATTTACTTGAGCAATATTTTAAATTGCTAACTTTTACTTTTATTCTAGGCCGCAATTGATGTAGAAAACATACTGTCATAGTATGTTATGAAATAGTTCTAACTGTAATATAAATGGATTAACTGCATTGTCTTAGTTTTATAATTCATGCTTGTTAATGCTAACCAAGATAAGATGAAACAATATATGTTAATGCTAAAAGTTTGGTTTTCTCATAATGTTTATGCCCCATTTATATATATTTTGAGTTTATGCACCTTATTTTAATGTTGTAGCATAACTACTTAGTCCTTGTAGTGATTGAAGTAAATTAGTAGTTGCATAGAAGTGAGTTATTAATTTAGATTTTTGTTTTAATGCAATACAACATGGTTGGCTTCAATGGGTGCACTGTAAAATATTATCATGGAGGGTCCTTGTTAAGAGAAGGGGAAGTTAGTTACAATGGTGGGCAAGTAGATGAGTTTGGTGTGGACCCCGACAAACTGTGCCACTGGGATCTATTAGGAGATCTTTAAGAACTAGGGTATGATATTAAGAAGACAGTAGAATTGTTCTATTTAGATGATGAGAAATGCCTACCAGAAGCATTATTAGCTGATTCTAATTGAGATGGTGATCGTGTTGTTGATAAAGATGTGGATGAAGCTCAGGCTATCATTTTAGATATTGATCAAGACAATTTTAGTGACAATAGCAGTGAGTCAAACAAAGATAATGAGGAGACACTAGTAGATGTCCCATTTATAGAGTACAACTTGGATGCTGATGAGGAGATACAAGAGGCTAGGAACAAGGTCATAAAATTTGTTCAATTGAAGAAGACATTACAGGAAAAAGAATGTGAAAAAAATAGTGACAATGGTGATAGAGACCAAGGTACAGAAAGAGATAGAGAAACAGGAAATAATGTGAAACAAGTTGTAGATACTGGCAAGGTAATTGGTTATGAAAGTGAGTACTTAGATAGTTCAGATCCTAGCAGTTATGAAGATACAAGTGAGGGTTCTATTGGAGATGATGCAAGAAGACATAGGTCCAGCAGGAAAGTGTATGACCCATCTATTCCCTTGGATGATTTCTTTCTAGATCTAAGGTTCAAGGATTTGAAAAATTCAAAAATGAACTGGTTGAATTTTCAACAAGAGTTGGGTTTGAGTTTAAATACATCAAAAATGATGCACTGAGGGTTAGAGCAAGGTGTTTTGCTAAAGGTTGCAATTAGTTGATTTTGTGCTCTTGGTGTAGTGGCAAAAAGATGTTTGTCGTGAAACATTATGCCTCACAACATTCTTGCCTCCTTGGAGCTATAAAAAATAGAAGAGTGATAGCTCCAATTGTTGCTAAAATGTTTGGGGAGATCATCACTGCCATGCCTTTCATTAGGGCAAGGCATTTGAGGGCACTAGTAAGGAAAGAACTGGGCGTCTTCATCACCAATAAGGTGTGCAGAAATGCAAGGGATCTAGTACTTAAAAAGATTGAACAACAATTCAAGGAGGATTTTGGGGTGATACATAACTATTCATTGGAGTTGAAGACAACAAATCCTGGCTCTAATGTGATTGTTGAGTCAAAAAGGCAACACCAGAATGAATTGCCTACTTTTCAAAGAATATACATATGCTTGGCAGCTATTAGAGAGGGATTCCTTGGTGGTTGTAGGAGAATCATAGGATTAGATGGGTGTTTTCTAAAAGGTTTGCTAAAGGGGCAATTATTGGTGGCCGTTGGACGAGATGGTAACAACTAGATGTTTCCAATTGCATGGGCAGTTGTACAGGCAGAAACAAGCGAGCCATGGACTTGGTTTGTTGATTTACTGAAGTCTGATCTTGGTCTTGTTGATGGGCTTGGATGGGCATTGGTCAGTGACATGCAAAAGGTATTAAAAAAAACTCTTCACAAGAAATTTATTTCATTGACAAGAATAGAATTTGTAATTTTGTTATTGTCTTCCTTGTAGGGTTTAATCCATGCTGTAAAAGATCTTCTACCCATGATTGAGCACATGATGTGTGCAAGACACATTTACGCAAGATGGGGGAAAAACACTATGGCAAGGAGTTTCAAATTAAATTTTGGAGTATTGCTAGGTGTAATAACCAGCCCGAGATGCAGAAACAGTTGGACCAGATGACTAAACTTAAAGGAGGAGAGACTGCTGTGGAAGAATTGCTAGAGAAATGACCAATTTCAAGTTGGTGGCAAGCCTTTTTTAATGATTTTGTCAAATGTGAGGCAATTGATAATAATATGTGTGAAACATTTAATGGTGTCATTCTTGAATCTAGAAGTAAACCAATCATTAGTATGTTAGAGGATATTAGACAATATGTCATGACAAGGATAGCTATCAAAAGAGAGTATACTAAAAAATGGAGGTGTGATTGTGGGCCTAGTATAGTCTCCAAGATTGAAAAAGAAAGGCAAAAGAGTGCTAAATGGCAGGTTGAATGGAATGGGGGTGCATCCCATGAGGTGTATTGGGATAATTTGATACTAAATGAAAGAGAAGGGTATGTTGTTCTGCTGGCAGACGAGATGTGCTCATGTGGAAAATGGCAGAAAAATGGCATTCCTGCCAACACTCACTAGCTGCAATTGCTTTTGTTGGAGCAGATCCACTAAATTATGTCTTTGATTGGCTGAAGAAAGACATGTACCTAAAGGCATATAGCTTTGTTGTTAACCCAGTGAGAGGTAGATCATTCTGGCCAATAAGTGCAGAAGGGCACTTGTTGCCTCCTATGGCGAGAAGGATGCCAGGTAGACCTGCAAAAAAAAGAAAGAGGGAGCCATTGGAAAGCAAAACCAAGAGCAAGACAAAATTATCCAGGGAAGGAAGGTCATTCAAGTGCAGCATATGCCATGTAGAAGGGCACAACAAGTTGAATTGTCCAAAAAGAGCATCTTTCTTGGTGAGATTTCTTACTGTCTATAAGGTTAATAATATGTTTATATGCAAAAAAATTATTTTTTTTTTGTTTTAATCTTAAAAAATAATTGTGCTTTTGTAGATTGACAGTAATAATAGTAATCATGAACCAACAGAACCTACTAATGTCAGTTCAGGCGGAGAGGTAAATCAATTAGGAGAAGCTCTTGATGCAGGAAAATCAAAGGAGAAGAGTAAAGAAAAAAGAGGCATGTCTGCTACATCCAAAGAAAAAAAGAAGGTACCCACTTCTAGTCATACTTCATTCAAATTTTTGAGAGTATGAATTAGTTTAATTAATGTGGTTTTCAATAATTTTGATGTAGGTCATGCTCATAGAATACTGAAATTTATTTTTTCATGATCTATAGGGTGCTTGCATTGATGGAATTGTTATTGGAAGGGAAGCTCTCAAGTCCACTGCATTTATTTCTCCTAGTGAACTTATTGTAAGATTTTTTTTTTCAATGTTTGGTCCCAACTAAATCAATTACTTTTTTAAAATTGTGTTAACATATGGTACTTGCTACTCGTGATGATCAGAGGATGGTGAATAGAGGGGCCACTCATGGTTAACAGCAAAAGCAAAATGAACAAAGTCAGTCTGCAAAATTCACTACTTTAGAATTATCAACACAACAAAGCATAACAACTGTTGCAACTAAAGAAAAATTCTGAATTATGTACAGAATGATGTTTTGGGAGTGCAATTTTTTGTTAGCATGGGTCTTTTTTTGTCAAACTATTGCTTAGGGTTACAATTAAAAGTTGTACTTCACCACTTTTTAAAACAAAATATCTTATTGGTGCTTGTTCTTATGGCTTGTTGACTATAACATGTTATTGTTCTTCATTAATTTTTGTATACATTGTACTCAATGCAATGCAATGAAATTATTATAATCAGAAATGCTCATAATTTTATCAGTTATAAATTTAATGCAATTATTATAACATAATATGTAATTGTTGAATTTTTTTCTCAGGATGCTTGTTTTGCTCTTGTTGATGAACAAATATTCTTAATTAGAGTGTGATTAATGTGATTAATAAGCTATTAGAGTGTGATTAAGAATCTATTAATTGGATTTAATTATCCTCATGGGTAGTAAAACAAAAAGATTTTCCATTTATAACGAATGATTGAATTTCTCATACACAACCTCTTCATGTTCATTAAAGAATTGTTTTGATCATCCTTGATAAAAGCTCAAACTTCAATTGATAAATAAAAATTTAAAAACAAAAACATAAAGACAACACAATCTTCCTTCTTTGGACTCTTTGAGTTCGGATTGAAGGCAGGTAGATTAGCACAAATCCTCCTTGTCTCCTTAATCATCCGAACAAAGTCATTCAAGTTTACTTGACTAGCTCTCAAGTTCTCAACTATCTTTGATGAGTGGATGGGCAATATTTTTGTGATTGAGGCTTTGTTGACTGTTGGGAAAGATGAGTTAGGTGATGGTTGATGGATATTTGCCGTTGTTCTAGGGGAGAAGGTGGTCATGTTCTGGTGGTCGCAGAAGTGACAGTGGTGATGTTCTAGGACGCGATTAAGGGTTTGGGTGTACGGGATGGAGGGAAGGGTTAATGGAGAAAGAAGAAGAACAAAAAGAAGAAGATGATGAAGATGAAGGATTTAGGTTGTTAATGTTTTGGGTCTGGATCTTATTTGGATCCGGATCCGGAACATTAAGTGAGAGTTAGTTAGTCACTTAACTGTATTTAGGGTTTTTTTAAATTAGTTTCATCATATTTTAATATGAAAAAAATGCCACGTCAGCAATTATTGACGGAGAAACCAACGTCTGTTACCTTCTGGACTAGGATTTCTCAATCGAAAAAATAAAGGGACTTCTGGAGGCCAAAATAGATTTGAGGGACTAAAAGGGCACGTTGGCCTACTTTATAGGGACTAATTAGGGGATTAAACCTAAAATGAACTCCCCCTTATTGTCCATTTAATAATATTTATGGGATATAAAAGCATATATTAAAAAAATAAATATACAATATTTATTTCTATGGATGGGTGATGGTTAATTAGTGAATTTTTTTAGAGGCATATTTTTTTTTCAAATAAATACTTAAAATTTCATATTTTGTTAGTTTTAATAAAAGTAAATATTTTAATATCAAAAATTATTTTCAATATTATTAACAGAATTAATATTTTACGTTAATTATCAGAAAAATTTAATAATAAATTAAATATAATTTTTTATTTTTAAGCTTAAGCTAAAAATGAAACCTGAAAATTTGAAAACTAAAATGCTCATACTCAACTGTATTAAACTCATTGTAAAAAATAAGTATGAGACATTTACATGGTATGGAGTGATAAAATAGTGGTAACAGATTTCTTAGATGTAGGCTTACTATCAAATCCCATGTTATAAAGTGAAAAACATGCTAGTTGAATGATAAATTCTTAATCTCGTGATATATATATATATATATATATATATATATATATATATATGTCATTTTCATAAAAAAATTTCAACTACTCTCATCATTTCATATTAACCGTCACATTTAACCTTTGCACAAATGTTAAGATGGTCATTAAATTTTGATAAAAAAACTTTTATCACAACACATTTTTAGTTTTTTTTTAAGGTTTTTGGAGTTATTTAACCCCTATTGATGCTCATACTATCCTCTAACCAGAAGACAAGTAAAATTAAAAAATAATAATTAATGTTAATATAACTATGAAAACTTGAAAAGTGGTAAATAATTTTTTTAAAAAATTTCAAATACGACAATTAAGAAATTTGGGTAAAAACAATTACAAATAAAAAAATAATTAATTTTGGTTAATGGGCCAAGCAAAGTGGCCATATACGTTGGCAAAGCACCTCACAACCCACAACACGCGGTCCAGAGATCTCCACGCAACGTAACACGTAATCACAACCGTTCAAACCCAATCAAACGGCTCACAACGATCCATGATTCCGTAATAGCGGCATTTTTTCAAACACATCTCGAGCGCCATCGACCTCCCCGCTCGCCTTTCACTTTCCCCAATTCCCCATTCTCGTCTTGGTTTCTCTTCCTAGATCTACGTCTCATGGATCTCATCACCCCTTCGATCAGTTCTTGCTCGAAGGAGCACCAGAAGATCTATCAGCAGTGGTTTTCCTATGCAGATTCAGGTCTTTTTCGTCTCTTTTTTCAGTGATTTGTTGTTTTTATTGTCTTTTTCGGGGGTTTTTGTGTGGGTTGTTGGGAATTTAGGGTTTTTTGTTTTGATTTGTTTTGGTGTTGAAGATGGTGATGGGCGGATCACGGGGAATGATGCTCTCAAGTTCTTTGCCATGTCGAAGCTTTCGCGGCCTGAGTTGAAGCAGGTTTGGATTCAATTGATTGTTTTCTTTGTACGGTGTTCTTGTTGTATTCTTAGTTTTTGTTGTTCTTCTGAGATTTTTGATTGAATTGTTGGTATTAGGGTTTGGATTTTTTTTCTTCTTTGTTTTCGTATTAAGGTCTTGATTTATCAGCATAAGTTCAAATTATTTTGTTTTGTGGATTTTTTATGTTAGATTTCTTGTTTTGCATGGATTGGCTTTTGGAATCCTCTTTCAGCGACCAGTTTTAGGATGCTGCTTAATGGTTTAAGCTATCTACATGTCAAAGCAATGTTATATGACTATTTGCATGTTGTTCATTAAATGGCATGGCTGTTGATTTGCTCTGACAGATTAACAAGTTCATTCTGAAGGGTAGCATTGCAAATTTTTCATTTGAATGATTTAAATTGAATGAATGGGTTTTCTTATTTATTGTTTATTGTTTATTATTTATTATTTATTTATTTTTAACTTCTGTGAAAGGAGTCAAATGGTTTTCTAGATTGAAACTATTGTCGACTAGATTTATTGACAATGAGCTAGTGACACTGACGCTTAAAAGAAGTAATATGTTTATCATGGATCATCAGGGCTGAGATGCTATTATTAACTTTGTTAGCATCCTATGTGATGGTGTTGTCCTCATTTAATGATTGTTTATTGCTAAAATATTTCTATTATAAGAAAAAGACTGTCCTTGATGGAATTGTTTTCAACTTTAAAGTGGATCACAATGATGAAAGATCATTTCTGATATTTCAGTAGTGAAGCAAGAAGATAGCCTGATAGTACACTCTTAAGCTCTCACAGTTGAAATTTGAGGAAGTAAAGTAAGTTACAAAATAGAGTAGATGCTTGTGAAAATTTTAAAGAATGGAGGTAGATCATTGTTTTTTAAACCCAAAAAAAAAAAGGAAAAGTGCTATGAATGGAAGCTTCATACATTACAAAATAATTTCTTAAGTTCATGGTGTTGTAGTTCCTGTTGCCAATAAATGATCCTCCTTTTGCTTTGTTGTCAACTCAATATCTGTACTGATGCCCTGCATGCAGTCTTTGGTAATCATTTCATCTATGCTTGCAATAGTCCTTCACCCTTTAGGAATTTGTGGAAACTAGTCTTTATGTTCAAGGTCGATCATGTGTCTTACATGTCCCATTTATGCCTACATGCAAATGCAATATGTTCCTTTGCTGAAGCAATAGTTTCCGAGTAAAAGCAGAGCATTTCTTTGTGCTGGGTCTACATCTCTTAACATATCAGCTACCGGAGATTTAGCTGTCTTGTCAGGAAACACAACTTTTGGTCACAACCTAACATTGAAAAGAAACTTAAATGCTTTCAGTCCACATAGAGAAATTTTGTTTTCTATGACGTGCATCTCTTGCAAGCCTTGATTTTGTTTATATAGGCTATCCAATGTATGAAATGCTGTTCTAAACCTGATCATTGGGTATAGAAGCATATGGTTGTTACAGTAGTACTGCATTGGTTCAAAACACAACAATAAACACAATTGTCTTTAGAATTTTATTCCTCTGCATTTTTTACATTGTTTGACAATCATTTGCAGAATATGTTAGCGTTCCATATGAGGAACAGTAGGGGTTGATTCTTGGTTGAAGCCAATATTTTCTTACTCTTTTTGTTCATCTAACATTTGTTAGCCCTTAACTTCTTTTCTTGCTTGTATATTTATTTCTACACAACAATGAATGGTACATTTATAGTCTTCCGGAGTTTTATATGATTGATAAACCTGCATCTTGATAGTTACCTTCTAATTTCTTGTGAAGATTTGGGCTATTGCTGACTCTAAGCGGCAAGGTTTTCTTGGCTTGCAAGAATTCATCACTTCAATGCAGGTTTTTTGTTCTCTTTCTTTCTTCTTCTTCTTCTTCTTCTTCTTCTCTTCTTCTTTTATGTTTTTGTTTTTGTTTTTGTTTTTGTTTTTTAACTTATTTCAAAGTTGTTTTATGTCTATACTTTCTATACTTTCAAACTAACCAGAAAGAACTTTGCCTTCCTCAATGCTACCTTGTTTCTATGACAGCTTGTTGCCCTGGCACAAGCAGGAAATGAGATTACAAAGGACACCATTAGCAGTGCAGGTGAGCTGTAAACAAAGAACAAACATTAGAGAGAATGGACAGTTTTATTATCATAATCAAGTCTTACTTTACTTTCAAAACATTTTGATCTTGTTTTGTATACTGATTTAAAATTTATTCCTGAAACAGATTTGGGGAGCTTAAACCCACCTGATATGGAAGGTTTGGATACACTACTAGCTGTATGTTTACTTCATTCACCATTCATTATTGGCAATGTCCTTCCCTTGTATCAATTTAGGATCTCTAACTTTTTGCCACTCTTTGCTGTAGAAAATGAAAACTAAGCCTTCACCCAAGAAAAGTGATCCTGATCTAGATGGTATGAATCTTTTAGGTAGTGCATAACTTGTGTTGTCAAGTGCAACTGTTGACTTCATCTCTTGCCAATACTGCAGGAACTTCTCAGCCCCAACGACCATCAGCTAATTGGTTTTCCTCAAAATCTTCGAAAAAGGTATTTCCTTTAAAAGTTTCATTTTCTCCGCTCTCTTTTAGGTTATTTCCTTTAGATGCAAATCCCGTTTAGTCTATTCTAATGCTATTAGAGCTTTTATAAGTTTTTTTTCTTGAATCTGTTGACTAAAGAAGTGTTGAATAACGTGGGAGTTTTTTTTTAAGCTTCATACCCCGTTGGTTTGACGCAATTATTTGATTTAGAGGTTGTGAAATTACAGGGATGAGTTATTTCGTGTAAAGACATGCTTTACATGCTTTTGCGTATTTATGATTTAATATACTTGCTTTCAAGTTTTCCTCCAAATACCTGTTAATGATTGCTATATGTCTTTGCCGGTTAGCTGATTTACCTTCATTATCACTTAACTAATTGGTTTATAATGTTCTTTAATTTCCACTACTATATTTGTTAAAAGTTGATTTTTTGTAACGTGACATATTGTAGTCTGTAGGCATGAATCCTGCTTGTGTCCTTAAATGCTGAGCCCAAACTTGTCTTACGCTGGAACTTTATATGTTTCTTGTCTTGCATGAGCTGCTGGTGTTGTTTGATTATGATGCTGTTTCATGCTTTGGTGCAGATACCCTTGAGTTCTGTTACATCAATTATTGATGGGTTGAAGAGATTGTACATTGAAAAACTGAAACCTTTGGAAGTTACTTATCGCTTCAATGATTTTGTCTCTCCATCGTTGGTGAGTTGAGATCGTATGTTCCTGTAATTGGTCCTGCCTTGTCAGTAAATCACACATCCAATCACTAGGTCTTCTGGAGATAATGGTTTATCATTTCATCTCCTTATTTATTTATTTATTCTGGTAGACAAATAGCGATTTTGATGCTAAGCCCATGGTTATGCTTTTGGGTCAATATTCTACCGGGAAGACAACATTTATTAAACATCTGTTGCAATCAGGCTATCCAGGTTGGTTAAGTTATTCAGTGTACTTTATTTGCTTATATGTTTTTCTTCAATCTACATAAAAAAAAAGTTTAATATGTACTTGCTGTATTTCTATGTGTAGGTGCTCATATTGGACCAGAGCCTACAACAGATAGGTTTGTTGTTGTTATGGTATGTCAATGCTCCTTTTGTCTTAATCCATTGGTGTGATGTTTTGACCTATGAATTCACAATTCTTCACTATATTATTTCCTTCATGTAAATCATGCACACAGTTTTGTAGCCTGCTCTTGTTTGAAGTTGTTTTCTAACTAACAGCCATGCAAAATGCATCCTCCTAGCCATGCACAACTGAATTTACGATAGCCTGGTCATTGGGCAATGTCTAATTTTTGTTTAGTAAGGTTTGAAGTTTCCTCCAACTGCTTTTTTGTGCCACTAACTTTTGCTCATTGTCTGACAGTGAATTTGGAGAAGGTTTTATGAAATTAGTCCTGTGATAATCATAAAACTATATGAAGAGCCAATATATGCAATGAATAATAGGGAAATTTTACTCCAAGCACTCAATTTTGCCTTTTGTGGTGAAATAGTTGATGGATACATTGAATGTGGTTCAGCAATGGAATTGCTTTTTGCAAGTTAAAACTAAATCATGAGCTCACACATTATGCTTGTATTTCCGGCGGAAAAATATAAAATATCGTTACTATACTTCCTTTGGGAAATATTGTTTTCTGTGGGAACGTATTCCCTTAAATTCCCTTTCCTGTGTTACCTAAGTGTCATAGACCCACATCACTTATGTTGCCTCTTTTTTAACCGCTACTATGTTCTGCATAGGGTAACTTTTGCCTGACCTTCATTTTTGTCTAGGGAAATTTCTAAGGCCTTGTTTCGTTGGAGTTTGGGATAATGAAGTTGGTGGTTTGAATTTGTATTGGAGGAAAAAATTTATATGAAGTTACTCTTGGATTGCATGATGATCTTGCCTGTGATGCATGCATCAAAATATATAGGGTGCTGTATTCGTTTACATTGCATCTTTATTTTCTTGGCTGCGGTTGGGATAATGGAGTTAAGGTTTGGTTATTTGAATTTGTTTTGGAGAAAAAAAAAATTATCTGAAGTTACTATCAGATTGCATGATGATCTTGGCTGTGGCTCACACATTTTTAATCATGCTAAATACCAACATTTTGTTTGATGTCTTCATTGTCTTTGCCTTTCTTTCTTCCTCCTTTGGGAGTTATGATCATTGGTTTAGTATAATGGCTCCAACATAAATTGAAGTGTCACCTGAACTCAACAATGCCACTTCTGACAAAGGAGTTGGTTTGTGAGGATCACAACCAAAAGCTTTAGCTAATGTGGTTTCATTTTTTTCTGCAGTCTGGTCCTGATGAAAGAAGCATTCCTGGAAACACTATTGCGGTGCAAGCAGACATGCCTTACAGTGGACTAACAACATTTGGAACTGCCTTTTTATCAAAATTTCAATGTTCTCAGATGCCACATCCAGTATGCTTACATTTTTTTTTTCTTTTATGAGAAAGTTTATGCACAATAATTTGATTTAGCTTTTGAAGCTAATTTCTATTTATTTTTTGAAGCTCCTAGAACATATTACATTTGTTGATACCCCGGGAGTTTTGTCTGGAGAAAAACAACGAACTCAACGCAGCTATGATTTTACTGGTGTCACCTCATGGTTTGCTGCCAAGTGTGATCTTATTCTTCTTTTGTTTGATCCTCATAAACTCGACATCAGTGATGAGTTCAAACGTGTTATTGGATCTCTTCGTGGTCATGATGATAAAATCCGTGTTGTTCTTAATAAGGCAGACCAAGTTGACACTCAGCAGGTAGAATGAAGTGGCAATTATGTTTATCTTCTGTCCATCATTATTAGATCACTTTCATATATCTTGTTTCATCATTGGCATTTTCCTCATATAATAGTCATTAGCTGTCTCGCATTTTTCTTCTAATTATTGCAAACTAAATTGTCTTTGCTATAATGTTACAGCTAATGAGAGTATATGGAGCATTAATGTGGTCACTTGGGAAGGTTCTAAACACCCCTGAAGTTATGCGTGTTTATATTGGGTCAGTATATTCACTTTCAATCATTTCTTGTGAATTCTATGTCCAGAAAAAAACTATATTCAAGGCATGCAGCTTGCATTCTGTGGTTTTTTTTCCTCGTCACAGACACCCTTGCTGTTAGTTTTATTTTAGAATTTCATAAATGGTTTAGTTCTCTGTGCTTTGTGATCAATGGTAATGTGTAGTTTTTGAACTATTCTCTGCAGCTCATTTAATGACAAACCAGTAAATGAAGCAGCCATTGGTCCAATTGGGAAAGAGTTATTTGAAAGAGAACAAGATGACCTTCTTTCTGATTTGAAAGATATTCCTAAGAAGGCTTGTGATCGCAGGGTAAGTTCATTTATGACTTTTGATAAAAGTTTTTTCAAGCTATTGAACTGATTTTTTTTTTTTTAATTTGAGTTGGTAAATGTTACTCCCTAGTGAAGTCTCCTAAATACCCTTTTGCTGTCATTCCTCAGAAATGCAGTGAAATTTTCTGTTAATTTGTTTAGTTATGGTTTAAATACATTATTGAAGTTGATGTAGATTTATAATGGTCTATAAACATTAGTGGCTAACCTTAATCCTAGCAAAGATTGATTACATTTGCATTTATGCCATCATAGAATTTGCAAGATAGCATAAAGCATAATCCTGTTTTCTGAGTGGAGCTGTTCTTACAGATACTATCTGTTTATAACTTCTATTTCTGTATTTGCAGATAAATGAATTTGTCAAACGAGCAAGAGCAGCCAAGATTCATGCCTACATAATCAGCCACTTAAGAAAGGAGATGCCTGCAATGATGGGTAAGGCTAAAGCTCAACAACGGCTAATTGATAATCTGGAGGATGAGTTTACCAAGGTATTAACTCATTCTAATCTCACATTTTAGCAAATTTTGAGGCTTATCTCAGTGTATAATTTAAAGATTATGATCATATGCATTCTAGCAATTTGTTAGAGCATTTTTTCCCTGCAATATTCTGAACCATGAGTGTAGTTAACATATTTGATAGCTGAATGTGGAACTTACCTTTCCACTTTTTAGCAATATTTGCAATCACATTAAACTCTGTTTAAACTTTTCTATTTCATCTGTTTAACTTTAAATCTATGTGTCACGTCATTTTTAGCCTGATCATCATCCTTCTGAATAATTGCCTGAAGAATTATCAATCACTTTTAGTCAATCCTACCTAATGTTTACCAACCCCAGGTTGTGTTGATATGTGTTTGCCATAACATTGCACATTTAATCCTACTTGTACTGTACCAATGCGTGTTTATAACACAGAATTTGAATTTTTCTTTTTCCCCTAGTTTCTCAGTTAGTAATAATCCCTTACAATATGCAGTGGGGTTTCATTAGCCTGCAAAGACCTAAGTACCTTACTATCCTACAAAACAAAGCCACTGAATACTGAATATTGCTCCAATCCTACACTGCTTGGAAACTTATTGGACCTTCCCATCAAACTCTAGTGTTCAGGACTTTATTTAATATCTAATGGCACATAGTTCCTTGCATGCAGAATCTGACAAATTATTTTTTCTACAGGTACAGAGAGAGTTTCATCTACCAGCAGGGGATTTCCCCAACACTGAGCACTTTAGAGAGGTGCTAAGCGGCTATAGCATCGACAAATTTGAGAAGCTGAAGCCAAAGATGATACAGGCTGTTGATGACATGCTCGGGTACGACATTCCCGAGCTCTTGAGGAACTTCCGTAATCCCTATGAATGATCCATGCAACAGCAATCCATAATCAGCTTTGTGAAGAAATCTTCGGAAGATGAGTTCTACATGGATTTCCTTCTGCAGCAGGACACAATTAAATTGCAGGGTCTCTTCACATTATTCTGTGACAATTCATTGCATTGTTAGTGTCAGGTTTAAGTTTCATAAAATCATCAGTCTATCTTTACAATGAGAATGTAAAACTGCGGAGAAATTTTATGTGGAAACTGCATTTTTTGCAACTGTGAGGGACTGTAATATCTATATATATATATTTGTAGATCAAATAAACATTTATATATCTAATATGAAAGCAATGTGATTTGTGTCGGCTTGTATATAGTTAATTACTCTTATTTTTCAATTGTGAATTTTTAATCTATGGTTGCTCATATGCTGCATTTTTGAGGTTTGCTTGAACATTCAAAGTGCATGGAAGTTCATCAATACTGCTAATCTTTTGATTCTTATTAGAGCAACTCAACCAGCAAAGCAAATAAAGCAAAGATTAAAATATTTTAAGAGATTTATGTGTAAAAGAGTATGGCAGGAATTTTTAGTGTCAAATATCTAGAAGGTACCAATTTAATTTCTAATTTGCAACACTATTCAATACTAATATATGAACAGTAATTTGATGTAATCAAGAATATCAAGAGATTAATTGGATTTTTAGTTCCTAATTTGTTCTGCAATTAATCAAATTCCAATTAATAATTTTCCTTAGCATTTACAGACAATGACATGAGACTTAAGGATTGAAATCTATTATTGAAAAATACATGCATTTCAAGCTTCTTAAATGTAATTATTAATGAGCCAATGCAGAGAGAAGGTAGCTTTGGACATCCTCATGAAATGAAATCACTTATCAAGTTAATGCAAAATTCCTGCTGAAGTTTATAAATTCATAAGAAATGAGAAACAAAATTTAAAACTATTAATTAGTCAAACATGCTCCAAATGTAAACCGTATTCATGGCCAAGAACTTACTTTCACACAAGCAATACAACAACTGCTATATACATCAAAGATTCAATAGGGAATATAATGCAAAGACTAATCTTATGAATGAGAGATGCTAAATGAAATAGGATAAATTTTTTGGATGGGTACCGTACTATAGTCATTTTTTATTTTAAATATTAAACTTCAATTTGTTTTATTTTAGTCACCAATCTTTAATTTGTGTTCATTGGGAGAGTACCGAGGGGATTCTTTGGAGAATTTGATGATATATATACCAGATTTGTCATTTCAACACTAGTTTGCATGTTATCTGCATATGTAGATATGTCACATCATCAAAAGAGGCACATAGCTAAACTTATTGACCAATTCATCGAGCCGATGCAGCATGTATTGTGTCAATAAAAGCGACCAGGTGGCCTTCTTCAATGATGTGTCATATTTGTGTATGCAAATGGAGGTGAACTGGTATTAACGTGGCAAATCTGGTGTACATGTCATCAAATTCTCCATGAAATCCTTTTGGTACTCTTTTAGTAAACAGAATTTAAAGTTGAGTAGCCAAAATGATATAAATTAAATTTCAATGCTCAAAATGAAAAATGATTATATTATGGTATTCACTCAAGATATTTACCCAAATGAAATGCATAACTCAATTGACATTTTTGAAGTAGCAAAAACATAAACAATGTCATAATTCAACAATACATTGAACAAGTCTCAACAACATCATAATTTGTTGACAGCGGGCCACAGGGATGGTGAGCTCAACCCCATATTCTGGTTGGTCTGTGCCAATAAAACACTAAAGAAGCAATGAATGGTTTTGTTTATTGAGAACCCATTTAGGGAATTATCAAGGCTACAGACAAAACATGAGATGGACTAATTACGACGGTTTATTGATTTTCTAAGAATTTATTAACTCTGTTAATAGGCACATAAGGCAATGAAAGTACACCATATGCATACGCCCTGAAAATTTGTAAAACCATACCAAGTTGAATCATGCAATTTTGAAAGGGCAAAATGCGACTCTTCCCACAAGAGACTTATTTAAAATCCATTTAAAATAGTATATAGTACTTATGTTCGAGAATATTGGGTAAACAATATCTGTTACGGTATTGTGACGTAAGATTTTGACCCTGCACATATCCATCCACTTTCAATGTGACAATTTACTATCTTACGCAGTAGTTGTCATGAATGAGTATTTTGTTATTATAAAAAATTATCAAGATTTTAAAAATTAATAAAAAAATATTCAAAAAATAAGGGATGCGAGCAGTTGGGAAAAAAAAAGAAATATGCATATCGAGGGATTGACCAGGAAAGTTGTAAACTTGTAGGACCAATAGCTAACATTCTCTTATAAAAAAGGCTGTTAACACAATTGAGAGTGTGCTTGGGAGGGGGTTTTTGAAAGTTTTATAAGGTAGGGTTATGGACCAACTCTTGTTTGGATCCACGGTTATATACAGGGTATGAGAGGGTTAAATGCAGGGTTGAGAAATCTCCATTTAACCATATTTCTCAACCTTCCAAATTGTGGGGTTGACAAAGTTTTGATTTTTTTGGACAAAAATGCCCTCAACCTTTCCAAACAATTACATCTTTGTTTATTTAGGGTTAAGAGTTTTATCAAAAATGCCCTTAACCTCAACCTTTCTAGACAAAAATGCCCTCAACCTTTCCAAACAATTATAAAAATACCCTCAATCTTTCCAAATAATTTTCAAAAATCATATTTATTTTTTTAAAAGCATATTTATGGTAAGAGAATATTTTTTTTTATATTTTTTTGTTAGTAGTTTACAATAATATCTAATAATCTCATTACAACATACTTAGGTATTTTAGTAATATTACCATAAATCTTTACTGTCTATTACCTTCAATTCAAATATTATAAGGTTTGATAATCTTTATTTACCTTACCTTGGCCCCAAACAAAATATAACTTAAAAACTCCACTTTCCTTACTCCTTGTTTGATTGGGGGATTGTGGAGAGGTGGCAAGGGGGTGGGAGGAGTGATGATTGTTTGAATGGGGGAGTAAGAAGGAGGAGGAGTTTTGAAGGGTGCTTCATCTCTCCAAATTGGGGTCTTTTGAAGAGGTGGAACTATTTAAAAAAATTTTAAAGTTCAAATATCTATGAAAAAGACCAAATTACCCTTTATTAATTTATTTAAGAAATTACCATAATTTTTTAAAAAACCTAATTTCGTCTCTCATATTATTTTTGTTTTTTCTTATTTGTTTTTAATGTGTCAATTTAATATTAATAATAATATAATTTTTATATAATAATAATATTATTATTAAAAAAATATAAATGCATATTAAAAAAATGATTATAGTATTAGTTTAATAATAATATTATTATTTATATATTAATAATAATATTATACCAATAATATTATTACTAATATTAATATTAACAAAATTGATACAAAATAATCTTAAAAATGAAAAAAAAATTATTATGATCAATTTTATACAAAAAATTAAATTGATAAAATACACCTCTCATCAACCCTCTCTTTACTTTTCCTTCGACTTTTGATTCTAAATAAATACTGTGTAATTTTTTCTTCTAACAAAATAAAAAAAATAAAAAAATAAATTATCCTTCCGCATTGCTCCAATCAACAAAATATAAAATTTTGTCAGACTCTCCCTTGTCCACTCATGCTTAGAGGGGGGCACGGGCCTGGTAATCGGGCCCGGCGGGCCCAACCCGGCCAGCAGTGCCGGATCAGCGGTCCGGGTTGGCCCGGCGGGCCCGGCGGGTTACGGGTCACCTTCCGATGACCCTGACCCGGCCCGGACAAAGAAGAAAACCGGCGGGCCGGGCCAAAACCCGACGGTTCACGGGCAGGCCCGCCGGTTTTTCAAAATTAAATCATAAAATTTTAAAAATAATAACTTATAAATATAAAAAATATAGAAAACTTTAAAAAAAATTAAAACATTGGGAAATTACTTAAAAAAGAACTTAAACCACTTACAAAATTAACAAACAAAACCAAGAGAACGAGAGATGTAATCTCTAAAAATAATAGAATAAAAATAAAAATAACTAGAGAAGAGAGAGATGCTTAAAAAAACATTGATGAAAAATGAAGAGTTTCACTTGAAGGTTCATCTTTTTTTCAAGAAAAAAACAAACAGTTTAGTGAGTTTTTACTTTGGTTTATTCTTCTCTTTGTTGTTGATCTCATCATCCATGTTCATTATTTACACCCCACTCATATAGAGAAAAACAAAAATAGAAAAAGAACAAACTAACTCATGCCCAAAAATATACCTCACAAAACCATAAAAAAATTATTACAAAGTAAATAACTGAAAATAAAAGAAAATGAGAGAGACATTAAAGAGAAAAATCATCATAAAAGAGAAAAAAATAAATAAAAAAATAAATAAAAAGAAAAGGGAGTTTCATGAGATTTGGATCTTATGTCTTCACTTCCTCCATCCTTGTTCATCACTCCCACATACACCCAAACCCATCCAAAGAAAGCAAAATAGAAAAATTCATGACCAAAACCAAAAAGAAAGAAGGGCATGAGAATTGAGAAAGATGGGGAAAAGAAATCTCATATTTTGAGAAACATGAGCTGCAACCTATATATATATATATATATATATATATATATATATATATATTAAAAAAACAAATGAGAGAAAGGATTAGGTGGGCGGCATGTGGGGTGGGCCGGGGATGGCAAAAACCAATATAAAAAAATTTAAAAAAATAGGTAATAATTAAATGATTTTTTTGTGAAATAAATTTTTAAAATATCTTAATAAATGTTGAGTTTAATAGTTTTTTTTAAAAAGGCATATTAATGGCAATAGAGTGTTTGATGGTCAGTGACTCAGTGGTCACATGCAGCACAGAAATATTTTTTTATTTTTAAAAAATTAAAAAATAGGTAATAATTAAATGATTTTTGTTAAATAAATTTTAAAAATATCTTAATAAATGTTGAGACAAATTAAAATAATTTATACTAACTAAATATAAATTAAAAACCTGCATTTAATTTATTTTCCTAATAAACCTAATTAAATTAAATTATTTAGATATTTTTTAATATAAAAGAAATCAAAATTCATATAATTCTTCAACTTTAAATCAAAGTTGACAAGCAAAATTTATACATTTTTAAAAAAATAATAATATTTTTATTTATTATTATGTTATCAACATAATCCAATAGCATTAAGGTTTTTTATGTATGAAATTAAACAATGGATTAGAGATAGATTTCAAATCTTTAAATGTTTTGATGATGAATATTTTATTTATATTATATAATTTATTATTTAATAAAATTAATTATTGAAAAATTATCATGATTTTTTATGGTCTCATTTTTATTAAATTTTGGTCTAACTCATCATGTTATTAGTGAAAAAATAACTAATTTTTTGACTTCTTAACTCTATTATTTATTGTCTAATTTAAACACAATTCTAATCCTCATGGAACTTGTAATTTATCCAATCATCCATTGCTTATTACATCTTGATATATACATATATATTCCACATCCTACAGGTAGATTTCTATAACTCAAGTGGATGGTCTTTATTTTGTTTGCCAACAAGTGTTAGGTTCGATAGAACTGGCCCGTTTAAACCCGCCGGGTCAGTGACCCGTAACCGGCCCTCACTGTAGCGGGACCCTGTTTCGGGTCAAAGTTTTTCGAACCCGTGCCCCCCTCTACTCATTCTTATTCCCCTCGCTCCCCTAGTTCTCATCTAATAAGCAAAGCCTGAGTTTAGAGACCAAGAGGGCAAGAGGGCAAGAGGGAGAGAACAATGGCGAGGAGGCTCGAAGGGAAGGTAGCGATCGTGACGGCGTCCACGCAAGGCATTGGCTTCTCCATCGCCGAGCGGTTCGGCCTCGAAGGAGCCTCCGTCATCGTCTCTTCTCGGAAGAAGGTTTGTTGCAATCTCTGAGCGCACACAGCGTGAGTTTTCATGCTGAGTTGTTTGATCTGTTGGATTTGCAGAGAAACGTGGATGAGGCTGTTGAGAAGCTCAAGAAGAAAGGGATTGAGGCCACGGGAATTGTTTGCCATGTTTCCAATCCTCAACAGAGGAAGGAGCTCATTGATAAGACCATTCAGGTTTGTTTGTTTTCATTGATTTTTGTGGATAAAGAGAATTGCTAGAAGTAATATGAAATTCCTCTTTTTTTTTTTTTCTGATGTTCTGGAATGAGAGCTAGGGAAATTTTTCATTGAATGATGATAAATATAATTTATTGAAAATATTGGAGAGGATGTGTTTTATTACAAGGTTGCAGGAATTTGTGTTTTATGTGGAAATAATAATTTTTGTTGCAATTAAAGATGATAATGAATCTTATGGATACATCATAAATGAATTGAGTTGTTCATAGAGAAGAGCATTTAGGCTTTGTATTTTCATTGAGTTTTGTTGACAAAGAGAATCTAAAGTGTTTTGTTTGTTTGTTTTTTTTCCCTGAAATTTCTCATGTTGTATTAAATTTCATGTTAGGTATGTAGATAGGGATCAAAATAATGGGGAACGAAACTTTGGAGAATAATGGATATGTTTTTTATGTTTAATATAAGTTGCCTAATTGATAAGCAAATCATATCAAATAACAGTTCGTTTGATAGAGCTGAAATCTGTGTGTTTAGTTACTGAATTTTAGCTGCATGCAAGCTGCTGATTGATTCTAACATGATCTCTTTGATTGGTTGTTGAATCAAGACGCTGATTGATTGATGCTTATTTGTTCTAACACTAGTGGGTAAGTCATCATATACGGAAGGGTCACCCATATATAATTGACTGTAAAGATTGGGGATGCTGTTCAGGATGTGAGTTAACACAAGATTGGAGAATTTGTACGTGATTTGAAGATTTAAATATTGTCGAAAAAGATAGCCTTTGATTGTAGAACTAGATAGCTTGAAAAATTTGTCAAAGGACATTATGGATGCATCATAAATGAGGTGGTTGGCTCTTTCTCTGGTGAATATGTGAGGGTGATAGTTGAGGCATTTGAAGTACCAGCTAGTATAAAACTCAAGTGCTCTGCCGGTTCTGGGACTATTCCTTTCCTGCCTTATGAAAGCCCTCCAATCACATGAGATGATGACAATATCACTCTTTTCATCTTAATTTAACCAATTAAATATACTCTTTTTCTTTTTGACTTGACAACCTTTAGAACCCTGTTCAAGTAATGATTGTTATCTAAGATATTTTGCTCCAATTTCTTCACTGGATAAAAGAATAAGCGCCAAGCAGACTAGGCACCTAAAATTTTCAAAGGGAGAAATTTCCCTAGAACTTCTTAGAACTCAAGACTCAAAGTCTTTTTTTATGTTTATGTTTAAGTTTATAATGTTCTTGCTGGATCCTTTATTTGAAATAAATGGTGGATATTATGAAAGATGAATTAATTAACACAATCTTGGAGAATTTGTACTTCATTTGAAGATTAAATATTGTTGAAAGAATAACCTCTGATTGCCGAACAAGATAGTTGAAATAAGTGTCAAAGGACAATAAGCATCCATCATAAATGAGGTGGTTGGCTCTTCCCCTGGTGAATACAAGAGGTGATAGTTGAGGTATTTGGAGTACCAGCTAGTATAAAACTACGGTTCTCTGTGGTTTCAGGGACTATTCCTGCCTTCTGACAGACCTCCAATCATATGAGATGATGATAGTAGCACTCTTTTCATCTTAGTTTAACCAACAGGCAACAGAATATACTCTTTTTCTTCTTGACTTGACAAAATTTGGAAACCTATTAGAGTATGATTATTTTCTAAGGGTATTTGCTCTAATTTATTCATTGAATAAAGAATAAGTGCTAATCAGTCTAGGCACCTGAAATTTGCGGAGTTAGAAAAATTTTCCCATAGCTGCTTAGACCTCAAGGCTCAAAATTTTATTTCTATGTGTATGCTTAACTTCATAATGTCCTGACTGGCTCTTTTAGTTAAATTAAATGTTGAATTTTATGTGTGTGCTTAACTTTATAATGTCCTTAGTGGCTCTTTTAGTTGAAATAAATAGTGGATTTTATGACGGATAAATAAATTATCTTGCAAATATCTCATCAGTGAGAAAGCTTTGAAGTTTAATTGGTGCTTATGCATCATCTATGTTATCTGTTGCCAGGAAGGTCAACTTCATTCTTAAATAGAAAATGTAATCCTTTTGCGAACATGATGGTTTCTGGTTGCACATTTTGCTTTTTATTAAGTAATGATCATCTTTCACGAATTTTGGATTGTTCATTTTTTTTTTTTATTTCTCAGGATTACACTTGCATAAGGATCAAAAATCATAGTAAAGTGTAACATGTTCAAACTAATGGATGGTCCAAAACGTTAAATCATAACTCAGCTTATTATTTAAATGTAGACATGATCTATTCAACTACTTCTTAAGGGCATTCAAGATTGAGATTGTCAACTATTTTTGTTTTGAGCTTGCTTAAAGTGGCAGCCCATCATCTGGTAATTGAATCTGTTCCTTGAAGAGGTTGATAGAGAAGGAAAGACTTATTTGCAAGGCTATGATCTTAAAAACCATGCAGCTGACTAAATGTCATGCAGAAAGAAAGTTAATCCTAAGCAATGCTACTCTGCAGTAATCTTTTGTGAAGGATGATGTAATCCTATGTCAATCAATCTAGCTTTGTTGATTTGTATTTGCATAAGATATATTACTAATTATAAATGTGGCTCCACTGCAGACATATGGGCACATAGATATTTTTGTGTCAAACGCGGCAGTTAATCCAACAGTGGATAACATTTTGGATTCCCAAGAGCAGGTTCTTGATAAACTCTGGGAAGTTAATGTTAAAGCAGCTATTCTTCTTCTGCAGGTATTGATTAATGTCCAATTGCAGCCATTTAATTGCTGGGATTTGTAGTTACATCTTATTGTTAGAGCTTTTTTTCAACTCTAGCTTGTTTTATTTAGGCTGCTGCTCCCCACTTGAAAAAGGGATCATCTGTTATTCTAATATCTTCAATTGGAGGTTATTTTCCACCTGCAAAAATGTCCATGTATGGTGTCACAAAGACAGCTCTTCTTGGGCTTACGAAGGTATTTTATCTAGCAGTTTATTTACCATCCTGAACTGTTAGTTGTAGCACAAGAGTATATGGAAATGCTTTGTGAGTTTCTGTCAATGGCACCCTCAAAAGATATTGTTTTTTCAGACCTATCATGGACTTTGTATTCTCTGACTTGAAATCATGGCCTTTGTCCTCACCATCCTGAACTGTTAGTAGTAGCACAAGAGTAAATGGAAATGCTTTGCGAGTTTGTGTCCATGGCACCCTCAAAAGATATTGTTTTTTCAGACCTATCATGTACTTTGTATTCTCTGACTTGAAATCATGGCCTTTGTCCTCGCCATCCTGGGGTCCTTATGAGCAGGATGAAACCCAAACATGAACCATAGGTGTCTAGAAGTTAGGATATATGGTTGAGAGGATCAAATACATTGTAAGTTTATAAAGATGAATAGGAACCATCCTCTGCCTTCCTCCCCCTAAAGAGAAGATCCTTCTCCTGCAGGATCTTTGTCAACTTTTCTCCGAGGACTCATTGATTTTTTTTCTTCAACAAGATGGCTAACCAGTTTTGTTGAGGATGGATGGATAAAAAATAAGGAAACTTTAGTTTCTCAGCCAAATGCAGTTTTTGCCCTCCATGGATGTCAACAAAAATTGGATTGCAGATTATGTCATTCAGATTTGTTTCACATGCTGTGTCTATCACCACTATTAATAATATATACATTGTTATTTTGTAAATTGTTGTTTTCGATTATGTTGTGGGTTCAAGTAAGTTTGTGCCTTGAGATAGAAAATTTGTTAAAATTAGCGCCTTCCTAATAGCTGCTCATTGAAAAAGTTTTCAATAATTTAGTGAAGAAAGTGTAGTAAAATAGCTTCAAGCATTTAGATTACTTAACCATGAAGTCATAACCTCTATATATAGAGCTATTGAGGCAATATTCTAACAATCAACATTATCAACCATCAATCTAACACTCTCCTTGCTATCAGTTTTTTCCAATTTTGTCCCATTTTAATATTTGCCAGACTTCCGAAAACTAAAATTCCAGATTGTATATTGATTGTTACAATACTGAACCTCATTAATGCTATGTATGGAGGTTAAAATTTAATGTTTAGGTATTTTAAAAGCCTTCTTAAGTAATGCATTTTCTTCTTCATAAGTTATTCAAAAACTTCATGGCGAAATTGTCAAAACTTCTTCAAGGATTAACACTTAGAGGGGTGTTTATTTTAGCAGTCCTTTTCTTGATATTACTGAGACTGCAGTCTGGAGTTCTTCAAATTTTGATGTTTGTAGTGGCTTAGTGAATATTATCAGAATTAGTTCTTCAGTGTTGTTGTACTTCAGCCGTTTCCTGGAATTAGTAACTTCTCTAATTAGTACTACTTAATTCTAATTTTTCAAGTAAGCCTTGTTCTTGATTTAACAACGAAACACTGAAGAATAATAAGTTGCTGATATGCTCAACTGTTCAAGAAGGCAATGCAGAGATCAAAATTTGAACTGCCAACTCTGCTAGTAGTAATACAGAAAACTGAAGAAGCAATGTTACCCTTTTAAATATCAAGTTTAAAGTGGTGCAGCAATTTGGTGAAGGGAAACTGCTGTACTAATAACCCAATTACTTATTCAATAACCTTATAAATTACTTGATCATGAAATTGTAACCTTACACACAGCTAGTGAGACTCAATATCTTATGATCAATATCAACTACCAATCAACTCTCATCTTTCCATCTTATTTTTTTCTATTTTAGTCTCTCTTTTGTCTATTATTTGTGATGACTACCTTGAACTATTCTAAGGGATGCATATTATACTACCTAAGTTTTTCAACTATTACTCATTTAATTAAATAATTGGGAAGAACTGGTGCGGAAAAGTTGTGATTATTGTGTGAAGTACATCTGAAAGGCACTGCTATTTTGCCATTTCATTTATGCTCAAAGTTGTGATTTGCGTGTTTGCAGGCCCTTGCAGCTGAGATGAGTCCCGACACCCGTGTTAACTGCATAGCTCCTGGATTTGTACCAACTCATTTTGCTGATTTCATCACAAGAACCGAAGAAGTTGTAAGTGATTCTATCTATAATCTTGTTTATGACTCAATCAATAGTTTTCAAATGTCACGTTTGGACTGTGCTTCTGTATATTCAAGTTCTTATATTCATTGTTGCATTTGATGACGAAGACTTCCAAAAACATTGTGGTTAAATGCAACAATCTAATCACAACCGAGTCTACATTTTAAAAAAAACCGACAGTTATGATTACATGTTATCATCATCACAGTGATTATGTTTTCGCAGAGGAAATCATTTGAAGATAAAACTCTACTTAAAAGGCTTGGTACAACCGCAGACATGGCTGCTGTTGCCGCTTTTCTTGCATCTGATGACGCGTCTTACATAACCGGCGAAACAATTGTGGTCTCTGGAGGGATGCCATCCAGACTCTAAGACTTCAAAATTCGACAATTGAGCTTCTCATCAGGTACTCTGGAAAAAGGTTGTAAATTATCAGTATGAAGACATTGAAGAGATTGTGCCTAGACCTTAATGTGAAGTATTTGAACTACAACAATGTTTTTACACAAGATGAAATATTATAAGTTGGAGGTTGTTGGGTTACTTGTAAGAGTATATATATCTCAAATACAATTTTATCTTTTCTGTCAACCCTTTTTTCACATTGAGGTTATTTGGTTTGTTTTAAGATCACATAGCTGAAGTTTAGGGTTTAGCGTTAGCTGAAGTGCGCTTACTGATGCATATATATATATATATATAATAAAAAATAATAAATATTTCAACATTAAAATTTATATTTAAGATTAACAATGAAAAGTTTAAAATTAATTACCGGACATATTCTTAAAGAGTAATGCTATATAGAACGAAGAAATCACTCGAAACCAGCCACACGACTGATGTGGCTGGTGATGTGTCAATTTTTTTTTGATTAAAAAAAAATTTGATAAAGAACTAGCACGTGAGTCTCTCTCTTGTTTGGCTCTCTCTCTCTCTCTCTCTCTCTCTCTCTCTCTTGTTTGTGTGTGTGCTCCCGGCCGCCGTTTGTCTCCCCCACTCCCGACTCCTAATCTCGATCTTTGTTTCCCTTCCCCGCTCTTAGCCACCGCTTTCCTTCATCCCGTCCTGGCCGTCACTTCCCTCCCCCGCTCTCGGCTCCCGTCCCGGCCGTCGCTTCCCTCCCCCGCTCCCGGCTCCCGGCCGATGATTTCCCGCCCGCTCCGGCCCCGTCCGGATGAGCTTCCTCCTCCGCTCCGGGCCCCATTCAGGCCGCGGCTTCCCTTCCCTGCTTCCTATCTCCGCTATATCAAAGGTATGATTTATTTCATGCTTTGTAATAATTTGTTTGATTTGTTTGAGTTATTTAGGATTTTTGTTTGTTTTACGATGTTGATTCCCTTGTTATTTGGCCTTGTTATGGGAGCACAAAGGTTTGGGAAAACCAATTCCTTGTTTGCTGGAATGTGTTTAAAAGCATTATACATGATTTAATAGTTTACTCATTTAATTAATTATGACTTGAGTTGTGTTACTTATAACTGATTCTTGTGGCTAAATAATCCACTCCATTGGACCATAGTTATGAATGGATTAATCCATGTTGATTTGGTGTACGTACTATTAAAATACATATATAGATGTGTGTTTGACATTTTTTGTGGTTTTTGTGGCTTTTTAAGGATTTTTGCTTTTTTATGGTGGATTTCTCTTTATGATTATAAACCAAAAATTTCATGGAGTTATTTAGGCATTATATGGATTATTTTTGTTTGTTGGCAATATATCTGAATTATTTTTGGAGTTATTTAGGCATCATCTTGATTTTTTTTTAATGATTTTTTGGAGTTATTTAGGATTATAAACCATTGCTTTGCTTCATGTTTTTTAAATATTTGTCCAATTTGTTTTTAGACATATACCTAAAGCAAGAACATGGAAGAAGTGGTACTTGGGTGTTATGAGCAAGAAAAAGATAATGTAGAAGTTGGATGTTCAACTTATGAAATACATGCGAAAGAAAAACCGGTAGATTTGGATTTAGTTAAAAATATTGTGCCGGGGGCCGGTATGATGCTTGATTCTGAAGAAGAAGTTTATAAGTTGTATGTCCAATATGCGCGGCGTGAAGGGTTTGGCATCACCAAAAAAAGCATGAGATTAGATGATGATGGAAAATTGAAATATTACATGCTAGCATGTGCAAGAGGTGGCAAAAGAATATCTACTTCAAAAAACTCCTTTAACCCAAGACTATTCGCCAAAGTAAATTGTCTGGCAAAGATTAATGTCATTGTTGGCAATGATGGGCGATTTACTATTTCTAGTGTTAATTTGGAGCACAATCATGCACTTAGCCCATAAAAAGCTCGTTTCCAAAAGTGCAATAAAAAAATTGATGCATATGTCAAAAGAAGGCTTGAATTAAACGACCAAGCAGGGATAAGCCTAAGCAAAAATTTTTTTATTCCCTAGCAGTTGAAAGTGGGGGTTATGAAAATTTAACATACATTGAAAAAAATTGTAGGAATTATATTGCGAAAGCAAGGCAATTTAGGCTTGGCGTTGGAGATGCCGTGGCATTTGGAAAATATTTTTCTCGCATGCAACAAAGAAACACAAAAGTTTTCAATTTGATTGACATGGATGAGGAAGGTTGTTTGAGAAATGTCTTCTGGGCAGATGCGAGGTCTATAGCGGCTTATGAAGCTTTTGGTGATGTAATTTCCTTTGATACAACATATTTAACGAATAAGTATGACATGCCATTTGCTCCGTTTGTCGGTGTAAATCATCATGGGCAGACGGTATTGTTTAGGTGTGGCTTATTGTCTAGAGAGGATACGAAAACATATGTTTGGCTCTTCAAAACTTGGCTGGAGTGTATGTCAAGCAAGGCTCCTAAAGCAATTATTACAGATCAGTGTATGGCTATTCAGGGTGCAGTTAGATTGGTTTTTTCCAAATTCACATCATCGCCTTTGCCGTTGGCATATCATGAAGAAGGTTCCCGAGAAGCTTGGAGGTTTAAATGAATACAAAGCAATCAAGAAAATTTTGAAACACATCACGTATGAAGCGGTGGATTCTCAAGAGTTTGAAGATACATACTTGAAGATTATGGCGGACTATAAAATTGAGAAAAATGAATGGCTGAATTCTCTATTCAAAATTCGTGATCGTTGGGCTTCTGTATATATTAAAGGCATATTTTGGGCTGGAATGTCTACCACTCAAAGAAGTGAAAGCGTAAATGCATTTTTTGATGGTTATGTTGGTCCGACGACTTCATTGAAGCAGTTTGTTGAGCAATATGATAATGCCTTGAAAAGCAAGATTGAGAAGGAGAACAAAGCTGATTTTGCTTCATTTAACTCGTGTTTTCCATTGATCACCGATTGCAAGGTGCTTATTGAAAAGAATGTGAAAGACATTCCTTTTAGGTATATTTTGCCATAATGGAGGAAAGACATCAAACGCATGCATACATATGTACAAAACTGTTACGATGACCCACAAACCAGTGAAGAAAAACTGCGGTACAATAAATTATGCTCTCATTTTACTAAAGCCGTAGAACTTGGAGCGGAGTCAAATGACAAATACAACTTGTTGATGAAATATGTGGATGAGGCAATTGAGAAGCTGATGGACAACACAACTTGTAAGGAAAAGTTTACACCTACGTTGTCGGAGGCGACTATTGTGCCACACCAACAATTTCTCACTCCTTTGAAGGTGCGGAGTAAGGGTCGTCCACCATCAAAAAGGAAGAAGTCAAAAGTTGAAGAAATAATAATCAGAAACAAGAAAAAGGTATTTTTATGTAGTATCATATTCATTACTTGTTTAGTTTTTTTTCTGATGAATTTTTTTTTAGTGTATGACATCCATGTTATTATTGGCAGAAGGTACAAACAAAGGGAGATGCATCAGCTCAAAAATTAGCGCAAGATGATCATTGCACATAAGAGAATGTGGTAATTCTCTTGTGACTTTCATTAATGTCCAAATTACGAATTTCAATCATTTAATTTCAAATGATGATTTGTTGGACTATTATCTCTTTTCTTAGGTGAATTTAAATTCTATATCGATCAATTTGGACATGCATCATAGTTCTTCTCTAGGTTTTTCAAGCCAGTGAAATGATTTCTGATCAAGGTGAGTTGCAAGATGTACGTATTTATTTTTTTGCTCAATACTTAGTGATTAAGATTATTGGTGATATGAAGTTCTCATGTATTATCCATTTTAATTTTTCAGGGAATCGTATTGTGATGCAAGTTGCTTATATAGCGCAACGTTTAATTTTTGTGTTCGTATTTGTGTTCATGTTCGTGGAGGAAAACCAAAAAATTTGCGTTCTAAGTTTGTGGTATAAGTGAAAATTTTTGTGTTTGTATTGCTTATGTTTGATGGAGAGATGAACTAGGGCTTATCTGTTGTTTGATTTTGTACTAAGGGAAGGTGTCCATGTTGTTTGATTTTGTAATGTTATTATTCTTGAATGCAGAACAGAATACCAGCCCTTAGGAGTGCAAAAGTGAAATGGCTTATGTTTGTTATAAAATTTTTGTGTGTCCTGCTTATGTTTGATATTAAGATGAATCAGGGCATATATGTTGTTTGATATTAAGATGAACCATGATGTTGTCTTTGTTTGGAGAACAAAATACCAGTTATTAGATGTACAAGATGCTTCCATGCTCTATTCTCTTGAGCGTATTATTATTCTCGAAGGCAGAACAGAATACGAAAATATGTACAAGATGCTTCCATTGATGAATACGAAAATTTGTGAATACGAAAATGATAAAACCCAGAAAATATGTCTTCCTTCAGTCCCTTGCTCAACATTGATCAAAACCAAAAGAGCACCTAAGTTTTATCAGGTAAAAGTACAGAATGCATGTTAACAAGAAAAATATATCTGCAGCCTTTTGAACTACAAACATTACCAGAGAACTTCAATGGAACAAACTGGTTTTCATCGATTTCCAATGGACCTAGACTGCAAATAGAAATTCAATAGCAAACCATTCTTACATAATCTAATTCTAACGTTAATCAAGCTAGAATTTAATTTCAAGTCTAAGAAAAATATTACAAATTTCTCTGAATATGTACTTTTTATTCTTAATGAAATCATACAAAGCGCTCTGATTCATTTAGTAGAGTAATTATATTAAAACTAATATTTTTATGGCTTCTGCTTTCTCTTTTCGGTCTGATCTAGAAAATCTCTGCCTGAAAAGTTCCACTTCATCATCTTTCTGCAAGACCATTGGTTAGATTAGCAAATGAAGGTCTCAAATGCAACACAAATATAGAAACTATGCAAAGTCTCTAAGACACAACAAAACCTCACTTGTAGTTATAAAAACTATGCAGCTTTCAGACCTTCTTTCAGTTTGGAAATAACTCAAATCTATAAGATAACCAAGTCTAAATTTGTGCAAAGAACCCATGGCTTACTTTGTAGTTATAGAAGCAATTGTGACAGGATGGTGCCACAGATTTTACATTAAAGGGTTTAAGCATCAATCCCCAAAATCCTAGTTTGAGATCATAATACCAGAAAAGAAATTAGCTAGCAGAAAATAACTGACCTTTGAGGCATACTCAGAATGCAGAAAACCTACAACTAACAAAACATCAAAATCTGAACTTGAATTAAAAACTAAAGCATACTTAGAATGCAGAAAACCTACAACTTAACATGCTTCAAGATAAAACCAAACACAAATTAAAGGAAAGGATTTTCTTAAGCCCTAATTGTTTTAGCAGGTTTAGGGCATCAAAATCTGTAGTTTTTTTCTTCAAAACAATATTGTCCTGCTCTGCCTTCTTACACCAATTGATAAGTAGCATACAATTGATAGAACGAACGTAGAAAAGTCATATACTCAATTAAGTATCAAATTTTAGAAAAAAAAAACTAATCATTTTTCTCCCAAATAAATGAGCAATTCATTACAAGACTAATCATCAAGTGTAACCTAATGATGGAAATATTTTATATGATCCACTATTACACCTGTTGTAAAAAGATATATATATATATATATATTAAAAAAACAAAGTTAAAAATGTAAATAACATTGAGACTAGCAACAACAATCAAAGAAAAACCTCAAACATGAAACACTAACCAAATATATATATATATATGAAAAATTACTATAAACCAAATGCAAGAATTACCTTTTCCATGGAATCAAGGTACTGTTCAATATGTTTGCTAACTTTCTCTACTAAAGTTTTTGTTTGAAGATGAGGGTCTGCATCAAGCACTTCAAGAATGGTAGAGTCATATCCTAATCCTGTAGAAATACTCAAAAGAAAAAAACATAAAATTAAATTAAATTAAATGGTACTCATTTGGATCACTTTAAAGGGAGTAAGAGCACTCATATTACAAGATGAACACTAACAATAACCTGTACATTCAAACTCTTTATAAGCCACAAAGGCTTCAATTCCAAGTCAGATTGTGATTCTATGATACCTTGAGGTAAATAACCAATTTTTACAGCTTCTCTGGTGTCCATCTGCAGATTACATCAAGCTTGATAGATATAAAAAAATAGCAAAACAACAAACAATTTAAGAAGAAGAAAAAGGCTCAGATCTTGCCCCTCTATTCTTTCGCATGGATAAACACGAATCAAGGGCTGCAACTAAAGTTTCCACGCCACCCAATTTCTATACTCTTTTATAGGGAAAATCATCATGGCCAAGAACATCATTACTAAAGAGTAAGAGTAATGCTATATAGAGCAAAGCAGCCACACGAACCAGCCACATCGACAGAAAGAAATACATGATGGAACAAAATGATTCATGCTGAATATAGATAAAATATCAACCAACAGAATCAAAACAGAGGCTCAGATTCAACGGTAATGATGTTCTCCCATCCTTCCCCCTCCCTCTACAACAATAAGAGTAGCGGTTGCCTACTAGGCCATCCAAGCCAATATACCATCATTGTAGAGAGACGAGGGTAGGATAGAAATTTTTAGGGTATCATTACCATTGTACCTGATTTCAAGGTGAACCGGGCTTTTGTGCCAACAATTGCAGAGAACCAGGCACACGAAAGAGAGAGAGAGAGAGAGTCCCACATGAGAAAGACACAAACTAGGGCCGATCTGTGCCCTAGTTTCTCTTCAAAGCCAAACGAGAGAGGGATGGCGGCTGGGAGCACAGAGCCACACGAGAGAGAGAGAGAGAGAGAGAGAGTCTCACACGAGAGAGACACAAACTAGGGCCGATCTGTGCCCTAGTTTCTCTTTAAAGCCAAACGAGAGAGGGGCGGTGGCCGGGAGCGGGGGAGGGAAGTGAAGGTCGGGAGCGGCAGCCGATCGCGGGGAAGGGAAGCGGTGGCCAGGGGCACAGAGCCACACGAGAGAGAGAGAGAGAGAGAGAGAGAGAGAGAGAGAGAGAGAGAGTCCCACACGAGAGATACAAAACATGTGCCCTAATTTCTCCTTTTATTTTTTTTAATTAAAAAAATTGACACGTCACCGGCCACATCAGTCGTGTGGCTGGTTTCGTGTGATTTCTTCGTTCTATATAGCATTACTCATTTTTAAATAACTCAATTTTGCAAGAGGGACAAAATTATATATATATATATATATATATATATATATATATATATATATATATATATATATATATATATGCCCAATCATCTATAGACTGAAGATATCCTTGTATTAGATTAACCGCTTAATTGAAATCCAACTATTGTGTTGTTGCACGTAGTAGCTACAATACTCAGTGGGATGAGAACAATTTGTACTGTGGTTAGCAGTGCACATTGTAGCGACAATATTTAGTGTGGATGAACAATTCTTATTGTGCGTAGCAACAGTATAGAGAGTGATAACCACTGTAGTATGCTTGATGCATTGATAGCCGTTGGATCATTGATCCAAACAGTTGTTGTGCAATCTGAATTTTCCAATCTTATTTGTCCCCCCTCTCCCCATGCAAGAAGAAAAAAATGATAAACACCATCCTACCCCCACTGTAAGTATTATGGTTTCACTGTCCATACTCTTGTTTAACACTCTCTCTCATCCTCCTTATGTGTTTGTTACTAGGGATGTTAATTGGCCCCGGCTCCGATGAAGAATCTGATTCCCCGTCCCGTCGGGGCCAGGGTCGGGGAATTTTTTCGGGGATTGGGGTCGGGGCTGGGTCCGGAGAAAACTTCCCCATCGGGGTCGGAGTCGGGGTCCAGGTCGGGGAATATCTATCCTCCTGCCCCGGCCCGGCCCCGAAATAGTAAATATTTAATTTAAATATTATATACATATATACATATGTTATATGTTATAAATATGAAATATCTAAATAAAAATTGAACAAAAGGCAAAAGCCCACATATTTATTTAATTAACAAATTATTAATAATTACTCCTTCCATTCCAAAATACATGTTGTTTTAGGAAAAAAAAATTTATTCAAAAATAGTTGTCATTTTACAATATCAAGGAAATATTTATTCTTATTTTTCAATTTTACCCATCTTCAATTTCTTAAGTTATATAAATGAAGAGAGTAATATTTATAATCCCAAGAAAAATATATGGTTTCAAGAGAGGGATAGTTTAGTAATTTTGTTATTTTTTATGTTAAAGTTTAGATAATGTCAATGTTATCCTTAATTTTTGTGCAACATGCTTAAACGACATGTATTTAGGAACTGAGGGAGCATGTTATATGTGGTTGTAACCCCAACACCCCCAATACTAGGTTACAACCCCAGCGTCAGGGTTATTTTAAAGATAACTAATTAGTTTTTATGAATAATATAAATTTGCAAATTAGAAGTTTGAATTTTAATTTTGTAAATATATTATATAATAATTTTATTAAATAATGAAAGGGTTATTCTTTAATCTTTATGAGGATTTTCAGACATACCCCTGTATATCCTTATAATTCATATAGAACTTTATAAAATTTTAAGGAAAAATTGCTAGATCCACCGTAAGTGTGTGAATAGAGATGGTTTTGTTTCTGATCTAAGGCAAAAAAAGATTTAATTTTTGTTTGTTTATTATTTGAAATTCTTTAACCATTTTAATTTAAATGCTTAATTCTTTTTATTTTTATATTTACTTTAAAATTTTCAAACATTTAACAAATTTCTTGTCAAAACATAATATTACTTGAGAAATTCTAATTTCGGTATTTAACATGATGCCTTAGTGTATTTGGAACACAATTGGTTTAATAATCTAATTAGATAATCAAATTCAGACCGTTGATAATTGATAACCAATGTAGATCAATGGTCTGATCCGATTATCAATGGTCTGATTAACATAACAACATTGGTTTTTCGGATCTTCTCAAGCTTTGAATTTTCGAAGTAAACTTAAAAATTTTTCATATTATTTTTTTCCATCAAATATATAAAAATATTCAAAATTAACGTCAAAATTATCCCATTTCAGTGACCTCACAAAAGTTATTCCCACCATTTTTATCCAAATATTCAAAATTATATTAAAGATAAAATTTGCATGGCATGATAAATTTGATATTTTAATAAATATTTAAAGATAAATTTTTTAAAGATAAAAGCTCACTAGATAAATATTTAAATAAAATTAATTATGCTATATGAGGTTGTAATCCCAATTATTTTAAAGATAAATTATTAGTTTTTATGAATACTAGAAATTTGAAAATTAGAAGTTTGAATTTTAATTTTGTAAATATATTATATAATAATTTTATTAAATAATCGACGGATTATTCTTTAATCCTTATGGGGATTTTCAGACATACCCTGTATATCCTTATAATTCATATAGAACCTTATAAAATTTTAATATATGTCTGATTTATTAACTTTTAAAATATTTTTTTATTTTTAAAAATTAAAATTTAGCATTCATAATATATAGGGATATTTTTTTCTCATTTGAAATAATTAATAAGTGCAAACATATTTATATCCTAATGATATTATTAAATAAAAAGAATTTTTATATGCATATAAAAAAATATAAAAAAATTTAAAGATTTTTGGGTTCATTTGTAAAAATTTTGCTTTATCATATAAAAAAGAAAATTTTCACTTCGACTGAATGAAGAAACTAGATTTACATATCATTTATCAAATTTTTGCTAGTTTCTTTGAACCATTGAATGTTTTTTTCCTTTCAATTATATGACTTGTCTAACATGATTCTTCTTTTGCTTTTAAAGGTGATTTTTTTTTGTGTCAAGTAGAGTTGTTGAATTTTTCATTAGTTATAGAAAAATTATAATATAATATAAAATTATATTAAATAATAATAATATTTTAATTTATTAATCGGAGCCGGGGAATCCCCGAAACCAAAAAATCCATGCGGGACGGGGATAGGGAAAAATATTCCCCAGTATTCAGGGCCGGGGCCAGGGAATGTGTCCCCCGATGAATCCTAGCCCCGTTGATATTTCTATTTGTTTCTCCCTTCTCTGTCCTTTAGTTTTTAGGTATAAATTTCTCAATAAAACCCTATACATTGCGAGGGCTTGAACTCGAACCCTTCAAACATATTTTTTAAAATTGTTAAATGTCAAAAACTTGATAAAATAAAATTTTGTTAAATGTCATTCAAATTTGCCAACGACCAAATGGTCTATTGGTTTTACGGGTCGCCGATAGAGTTCTTCACCGAGTGGTGAGAGTTCGATTCTCGGCTGAGGGCACATTTTTGGGAGATGTGAGCAGTGGTTGTGTGCGGATGGTCCCAGTGCCCATGTGTGCACGGGCCCTGCCCCCACTTGCTCCACCGAGGCTTGTGCACGCCACTGACGGTTTAGCAGGGCTTTCGGGCTGTCTGTTCTTCTTGTCAAAAAAAATATCATTCAAATTTTATTTAGTAATTTTATCCTATTTTGGTCCCACACCAGCTGCCTCACAGCATTGGTATTATATCTTTGTCATATCGCTCATATACATCTATACATTAAATTAAATCCAATTAATTAGATAAACATCATTAAATAGTTTATAAGCATCATTATCAAAATTAAAACCAATTTCATCTAACAAATTAATTTTTTTTCCTCACAGTATCATCTAAAGTTTGACCATAAACTGATATCATCTAAACTTTTTTATTAATAACATTTAATTATTCTTGAAAAATATTAATATTAATTAATATTAATCAAATGGTCAATAAAAATTCCCTCCAACTCATTTATATATATATATATATTAAAAAAAGCACAAAGATATAATATATTTTGAAAAATAAAAAAAATATTGAGATTAAATACAGGGTTAAAATTGACTTTTTCTCCGGTGAAAAAAAAAATAAAAGTTTAAGTCATTGTCCATGGACAAACGGATCCGGGTTTTTTATCTTTAGTATATCCTAATCCGGATCCGATTTAAAATCCGACCCGTTAACGGCCGTCTTCATAATTATCACCGTCTTCGTGCTCTTCATTGATTCAATAATTAATACCATCTCTTCTCAAGAGAAGCACCGAGCGAAGAGGACGAAATCAAGAAAGATTCATGGCGAGGAGACTTCAAGGGAAGGTGGCGATCGTCACGGCCTCCACTCAAGGCATCGGCTTCGCCATCGCCCAGCGCTTCGGCCTTGAAGGAGCCGCTGTTGTCGTCTCTTCTCGGAAGCAGGTTTGCTGTGATTTTTGTGTGAAAATTGTTTGTGAGTTTTGATGCTGAGTTGTTTGATCTGTTTTGGGTTGTAGAAAAACGTGGATGAGGCTGTTGAGAAGCTCAAGAACCAAGGGATTGAAGTTATGGGGATTGTTTGTCATGTTTCGAATCCTCAGCAGAGGAAGGAACTCATTGATAAGACCGTGAAGGTATGATTTTTTTTTTTTAATAAAAAAAAAATTTTTTTTGTTGATTTTTGTGAATAATTTGAAGTGGGAGAGGAGTTTGGAAAAAAAGAAAACTTTGAAGGCATTGTAGATCATAGATTATGGGATTTGGTGACAAGTGAGTCAAAAAATAAAAATAAAGAGATATATTTCTTTTAATTTTACATTTAGAGTATTGCTTGATGGAAGTAAGCACTAGCCATGTGCAGTAGCTCATCTACTTTTGAAGTATGAAGTTAGAATTTCAAGCATGCCCCCTCGATTGAATTATTTTAAGATTGCATTACTTTGTTATTCGTTAATGAGTGTGAGAAGTTTACTTTTTACTCTTGGCAAGTTTTGTGTGAGCATCTCCAAGAAGATAAATGATTCTTTCTAGACACAATCCTGTATAATAAATGCCAATGTACTGAGTAAACTGACATTATCAATTCTTGTTCCTTGTGCATGGAAGATTATCTAACATTTTAATTAGTAATTTCTGTATGGAATATAGTTTTTTTTTAATTGTTTAAGTATATGAATAAGCGATTTTTTTTAATTGAGCACAGTATGTCTAGTGTCTAGTTTGTAAATCATATTCATAATCTTGGCATGGTTTTAGAAAATTTGAAAGTAGGGCTTGGGAAAGTGTTAATGCAATTTGACATATCCGGAATGAGCTCTATTCTTAAATTGAAAAAATAACCCATTCGTATAGATGCTTTTTCAGTTTTATTGTTGCTCATTGATGTTATATTGACTTGCAACTACCATTGGTCTTGAAACTTCTGTTGTTATTTATAACTTCTACCTTCGTATTTGAAATCTTTGGAAGGAAAGACAGTTGTACAGATAGTCATTAGAAGATTAAAATATAATGTGCTTAACCTACTAGACTTAACTGTTGTAGCTAGAGGTTAGCATATTGATATGATGCTGATTTAGTTTAATGAACATGTTAAGAGTATTAAAGGGTTGTTGTATTTTATGAGTTTGATTATCCTTTGAAGAGGTGGTTGAAGCAGATATTTATGGGTCAGATCATGAAAATCATACCTATGCAGTTGACTCAGGTTGTGCAGAACAAAATTCATTCTTTTCTTTGCCAATGCAAGTTTTTAGTACTCTTTCAAGTTTTACAATACAAATCAAACAATATAATCTTGATTGATTTATTTATTTTGCACTCAATATATATTGATTATCTAATGTGGTCCCACTGTAGAAATATGGACACATAGATGTTGTTGTGTCCAATGCAGCTGCTAATCCAACAGTAGACAACATTTTGGATACCAAAGAGGAAACTCTTGATAAACTCTGGGAGATAAATGTGAAAGCATCGATCCTGCTTCTGCAGGTAAGTTCTTTGTGTTTAACATTTTGTCACGTCCCTACCTTTTGGAAGTTTCTTCAACCCCTATTCTCTTCTTTTCCTCCTCTTTTTTTTTTAAAAAAAAAAAAAAAATTCTCTTCAACTCTATCATGTTTGCAGGCTGCTGCACCCTACTTGAGCAAAGGATCATCTGTTATTCTAATATCTTCTATTGGAGGTTATCATCCTCGAGCCACAATGGCCATGTATGGTGTCACCAAGACTGCTCTCTTTGGGCTTACAAAGGTATTTATGTTGTGTTTTATTCACCTCTTTTAATTGGTGACCAAGTAAGGAAATTATATATGGACATTTTTAACTTTTGGATTTGGTGTCATCTTTTTCTTTTTTCATTTATTAATTGTTTCACAGTTGGGCTCATGCTTTTAGATGGTGGGCAGTAGATGTTATTTTATCTACACTAGCATCATTTTCATCAATATTATTGAATTGTATTGTCTCCGTTCTGTGGTTGACCTATATGAATGATAAGGGAATGATGACTTGGATGTAGGGATAATATAAGCAACCTGAGCTCAATGGGTTGGCCCCAGCTTGAACTCAGCTTGAAATTGAGTAGCTTGATCTTGAAATTTGCTCAAAAAGGTTTGTTTGAACTTGGCTTGATTTTAATTTTGAATGCTCGTTTGAGACTCAATTTAGCTCAAAGCTAAAGGCTTATTTATAGCTGGCCTTTTGTTCTATATGATAAACAATAAAAATTATATAATATCTCAAAACAATAAAATATTATATAATAATATCATATATCATTGATATATATACTTTTTCGAGCTATCAAGTTGAGCTCAATTGAGCCCTGTTCAAAATTAATTTTGAGCTTAAAAGCCAATCTCAAAATTTCAAGTTGAACTTAAGCTGCTCATGAATAGCTTGATGAATCAACAACCCTACTTTGATGTATATGAATCCAATGTGAATGTTTTCCCATAGAAATATTACTCACATGTTTTTGATTTAGGTTTACTTTTATCATGGTAAATGATTGTTGGATTTTAAAAATTTGCTTTGATTACTATGAATTGAAAGACTTTCATTGATGATATTGACATATCTAGTTCAAGTCAATAAAGCTGATCCCTCTCCATCGCTATGGGTTTCCATTATCTTGATTTCAGTTGATATGTATCACTTTTTTGTGGTTTTTTTTGTGGCCTCAAATAATGCCAAAATCACTCATCTGCCCCCTCTATTTCCCAAAATTACTTTTTAGCAATGCATTCAATTTTTATTTGCATGTTGTCCTTTGAAATAATTTGGAGCAATAATCATGATTTAACCTATACTTTTAAGTATATGGCTTTATCATTTATCCCAATCATGATCACCATGTTTGTATTTTACGCATTTCTATATTTATTATTGTATTTGTGCGTGTGCCTCTGCTTTTGACTAATGATTGGTGTGATTGTTGCAATATTTTCCAATAATTCTTCCAAATATCCTATAAAGAAAGTAGAGAAGTGTACTTTTCCTATGTTGTCAGTTATCACTTGAGGTGAGAAGGTAACTCATTCATTTAATTGGCTAATTAACCCAATCCTAAATAAAAGCTCTTGCCAAAGGGCAGGAAGCAAATAAAATTTAACAGAGAGATGATAAATAATTTTTGAAACGCGTTGTCTGATATTAGTTTGATGTAGTTTTCATTTGTGGGATGAAGAAAAGTTATAAATGTATACATATGATGAATCCCAAACTTCTGGTTCAGTTTTTCTTTGTATGAAAATATGAATGTGAACATGATTAGAATGAATTCAATTACTCTGCAGACAACTTTATTGGTGTGGCTTGGATGATTTAGGATGAATAGGTAAACCGCTTCAAATTCTTTACAGTTTGGGAAAATGAGGGATACTTGACAAATTATATATGACTATCACTCTACTTGGAACAACTTTATGTGGCTTTAATGTAGAACGTTTTCGTATTTCAGCTTTCAAATTTGTGTCTGCATCTTGGCTAATTTTGATTTTTTTTTTTCTTCTTTCTATTAGTCTTATCATGCATTTAATCATAATGCTATGCAGGAATTGAGTTCAGAGAAATTAAAACACTACCCTTTGCATTACATGGAAAAGGGAAAAAAAGCATACTTTTGATCTCATCACTCTTGATGTTGTTTCTTTACCTCTTTATTTGCCATCTTATTTTATCCTTGTATGAATTTATTAAATTTGTTTTCGGTGCAACATTGTAGGCCCTTGCCTCTGAAATGAGCCCGGACACCCGGGTCAACTGCATAGCTCCTGGATTTGTACCAACACACTTCGCAGATTTCCTCGTGAAAAATGAAACAATTGTAAGAAATTCTCATTCTAATCTTAATTATGCATCATTCAATAGTTTTCATACTTGGGATTGTTAGGCTGATCATGTGCAACAACTTTGCCACAATTAACATCTCAACTTTCTTGGCCAAATTCACAATGTTTCGTATCTCAATCATATTTAACATCCAAATACTTATGCAGCAAACAATGATGATTACTGCTAAAGCATTTTAGCTATATATCTCAATTCATCTGTTTCCATCCATTTCTAGTAAAAAATTTTATCACAAATTATATTGAACTTTTTTATGATTTTGTCGCAGAGGAAATTGATCGAAGATCAGACTTTACTTAAAAGGCTTGGTACCGCAGGAGACATGGCCGCTACTGCTGCCTTTCTGGCATCCGAAGATGCATCATACATAACTGGAGAGACTATTGTGGTCGCCGGGGGTATGCCTTCCAGACTCTAGTTCTCCTGCTCAACCTCTGCTTCGATCGATGCTCATCGTCTTAACTTTTCATAGTTGAATGCTTTGTGAAATTGTTTACTATCTTAGCAATGTTACAGAATAAACAGACCATTGAAAAATTTATAGCTCTTCTTGTAAACCCTAAATCTATATAAGAATAAGATTATTCTTTTTCCTTTCCCTTATTTTGTAGCACATGAGAAATGCACTTGTGTTGATTGAATCTTTTGCAGGAAAAAGTTGTCTGTATTTTTATTATTTGAGTATTTGTACACATTATCAGTGTTTTCAAATTTTTTTTTATTTATTGATTTATTTAGTGGTATATAATCATATGCAGTTTAAGGGAGGTTTATTATGGGGGTTTTATTTTGGAAATTTTTGTTGTTTAAAAAATAATTAATAAAATAAATAATTGCATATAGTCTGTTGTTTTATGTGCTTATTGTGATTTAATACCTATTTTATCAATATTTAAATTTTTTTTTTGTGAATTTTAAAAATTTGTAAGCCTGAATGAGGAATATAAACTCAAAATAGTTTTAGTTTGTAAGTATTGATAATAAAAGGGTATTTCTAGTAAATTTTTTAATTTTATTTTTTATAATATGTTTTTTTTCTTAATGAAAAATAATAGTTTGGATTTTTACAATAATTATGGTTGTTAAATTATAATAAAATTGACAATAAAATTATGTGTAGATCCTTGTGACTTTGGCTTGGCTGCTTGCAGCCGGAAGATGTTAATCCTTATATTTAGAATTTTTTTATTTTAAAGTTTTAAAAATATATAAATTCAAAATTAATATTATTAAAATTATAAAAATATAAATCTACATAGCTAAATATAAACATATTATATGAATTAATCCAATTATAATATATATATATATATATTCATGCATTATTTAAGTTGCATTATTAAATGCGAATCAAAATCATTGCAAGCCCAAAATTTTCTTTTTATATCCATTCCACTCCAATAAGTGAATTTTTATCATTTATTTAATATTTAATAATTATTTATTTTTTACTCTATCTCAAAATTTTTTATGGAGTCAAGAAATTATAAAACGTCCCCATTTTGTTTTTCAATATTTAGTATTATAAAATTCTTATTTTTTTTGTGTAATAAATAATAGAATAGAAGTCATTTAGAGATGTTAAAGCCAAGACCAATTTCACTTAATTTTGGAGAAAATGAACACTGAGGTCACTTACAACTAAAATTCTTATTATGTCCCTTTTCTTTATTAAATCAGTTTTTTTAAGTAATTAAATTAGACCAATTCAACTTCCAACCAAACTCAATCAACATAGTTATATATTTCCACACTATATATTTTTCTAAATAATAATAATAATAATAATAATAATAGTAAATAATGTTTTCTTAATAATTTATTATTTTGTTTAAACAAATCCATAATATCATAAGTAATGCTATTTAAGTTGAATTGGTAGTCAGAATAACATGAATACCAAATTAGCATCCGTATCAATATCCATGTTATTCTTTATCTTTATCTTTTTTTTTTCTTATTTTTTAAATAAGATTCAATTTTTTTTTTTTATAATCTAATGATTCCAATCTCTTAGGCTGTGTTTGATTGGCAATATGGAAAATGACTGAAAAAAAATTTCATAGAAAATTTTTCCGTGGAAAAATTTTACATGGAAAATGAAAAAAATAGTTGTTTGATTGCCATTATTTTCTAGCTAGAAAATTAAAAAAAATTTATGAAAAATTCAGATTTTGTTGTTTGATTGCTCTTATTTTCCACGGAAAATGTAATATTTTCCATGGAAAAAACCTCATTTGTTGTTTGATTGCATCAATTTTCTCTGGAAAAAGTCACATTTTTCATGAAATTTTTTTTAAAACTTATTAAAATTATAAATAACGCTACGTGGAATTAAATTTTACTATCAAAACGTCGCGGGATCTGTTCACTTTATCTGGATAAATTTATTTAAAATATTTTCAAGTTATATAATTTATCTTTTTTTAAAAAAATTTAAAAGAAAAGAAAAAAAGTTTTCTTTTAAATTTTTAAAAGAAAAGTTATTTTAAATATTTCAATCACACGTTATCTTTTCACATAACTCCTTACGTTTTCCCCGAAAACTTTTCCAGGGTGGAAGTAGGAAAAATTTTCCACCGATTTGAGGGAAAATAGGGTCACGTGATAGAGTTTGTGGAAAAATTTTTTTTACAAACAAACAGCTTATTTAGCTGGAAAATAAGCCCGTGAAAAATTTTTCCATGAAAAAAAGGGCAATCAAACACAACCTTGATGCTTTATAATTTTTAAAATTTAAATATTTATCCTAAACTCTAAATCCTAATAACAAAAAATTTTAAACTCAAATATTATAAAATCTTATACCTAAAATTCAGAAAACCTAATCCCTAAATTTTAAGCCCTAAAAGGTAAACAATTTTAAGCCCTAAAAGGTAAACAATTTATCTACTGGGCCTGGATATCTCTCTCTCATCAAATAATTTTTTCCCACAAAAACAAAAAAAGCGCCATGGGATATATGGAATATAGCTTTTCAGAGCTTATACAATTCAATCCATGGTAAATCTCATGTTTATTCCTGGAATGACAAACACAAGTTCCCTTGTTTGGTTTTAAAATAATATTTTTTGGTTTAAAAAATTAAATATTAATTTATTATAATGAATAATTAATTATTACAAACTTACTCCATAATGGTAAGGTTTTAAAAATTTTTAGGATATTGGGGACTGATTAAAAAAACACTATACTTTACAAAATTTTGTGGAGTCTTATATTTGAAAAAATTGGGGACTAATTAAAAATTGTGGACTGATTAAAAAAAAAGAAGGAAATTTTTTTTTAAAAAAAAACTATGACGGTATAAAAAATATATTATTGCAAATTTTTATTTTCTTTTTAATTTTTAATTTTTGTGGGGGGTTAATTGAAAGAAAAAAAAATTTATACCAGTTTTTAAACTAAATAATGATTTTATCCTTTGATAAATAAGGAATTATATATATATCGTCTTCTCGAAGGAGAAGGGTTAGGGTTAGATATTAAAAAAAATTATATAATATTTTTAAATTCAATTAAAAAATACTAATTTTTTAATCCTCTGTTTAAAAAAATTATATACCAGTTTTTAAAAATTATATACTATTTTTAAACAAAATATTATTATTATTATGTTAATCAGGGAAAGGAAATTCATTATTTCTCTTTTCTTATTTTAAAAGAGTTGGATATTGTTTTGAAATCAAATAGTTTTACAAATGAAAATAGAGTTATTAATAATATTTAACAAAGTAATTAACTAAATTAATGGAGTAAGTAATAATATTTAACAAATAAATTAATTAAATTAATTAAGTTTCTAAACGAACTATAATGTTCGTGCCCTAGTTTCACTATACCGGGATTCACTGCGCTTCATCATCCGGCCGGCGTGCAAGCTTCCGGTTTCCGGCCATGGCGACGGCCATTGTTGGCGCGAAGGGGTGCTCTTTATCATCTGCCGCCGTGTATAGCGTCTCCCGTGGTCTGAGCAAGGTCGCCATCGACCCCGCCGCCCTCGAGAAGCTATCTCAGCAGAAGAATCAGCCTCCTAAGCCGGTCTCGGACACCGCCGTTGTCCAAGGATTCATCCTCACCTTCGAGGAGTCTCGCGCTGCCCTAGCTGTGCTCCTCAACAAATTCGTCGTCTCTGAATGTCATGTACGCCCGGTGATTCCCCTTTTGATCCAAAAAAGCTTTGATCTTGCTGCCGGGTTTGAAACAATCGATTTCGGCTCCTCACAAGCGTTTCTCGCCTCATTGTGCCGGTTGAATGAGAAGAGATGTGATGAGATCGGGGTCACTGGAGAGGAAATCGCTGTGCTTGAGAACTCCTGCGCTGCATCGATCGCGGTTTGTGCACTTTTAGATTGCTGTGCTTCTGCTCTGGTGAGGGTTTCTGATGCAGTGGCGGCTTTGTCCTCCGAGGCAGCGAGGGTGAATGTGGATCTTTTTGATTTGGCGGTCTCTGGCGATGGGTTTTCGATGAAGGATGAGACTGATGTAGCTGCGGACATGAAGGTTTTCCTTTCTGGATCAAAGCTTGCCGGAAAAGTTGATTCAGGGCCGTTTTCAGAGATCCCTGCGGTTCATGGGAGTTTAAGGGAAGCTGTTAGATTGCTACATGGAAGAACTCGAGTTGAGTTGAATGCTTCTGTTAAGAGTAAGAAGGTTATGGGATCTGGAATTCATGGGAAAGAGAAGGCTTATGTGGCTTCTGTGCTACCGTTGGCCATGGCTATTCAAAGTATGAGTGAGGCAAGCTATGGCCGGGCTGAATTGGTTGTTGCATCTGTTGTTGGTGAAGAATTACGGTCGAAGGTAGGGGAAGTGTTTCAGAAAGAATGCCGTTGCATTGATGCACTGAAATATGATTTCAATTCAATTACAACAGCAAGTTATAATTTTGCACTAGTTCTTCATCAAGTGTATGATCTGTTGGTTAAATTCAGGGAGATTCTTGCTTGGGAGGCAGCATTGGCTCTGTTTGCAATTGAAGTAGATGAGTCTGTGGAGAAACCAGCAGTAGTTCCATTGGAGAGCTCTAAGAGTGAAAAGAAAAGTGAAAAGAAAAAGAAGAAGACTTTGGGGAAGGGAACTTCTATAGTAAGACAGCTGCTTAAAGAGAGACTTTCACTTGAGGCAGATGCTTCACTTGAAAATGTGATGAATTTGGTACGAGTGGCACATGACCTTGCAGGATCATTTGATCCCAAGGACTCGGAACTCGACACCTTGATAAGAAAGTTAAAAGAGATTGTTGAGAGCAACGAAGGTAGAAGGCTCCCCAAAATTCCTAAGGTATGAACATATTATGATTCAGTTCTAATGTGCGAATGGATGACATTACATATTCTTAGATCTTGAAAATAAGGATAAAACAGTTAATAAGATCTTGAACATATTATGATGTATTTATGTAACATGTGTTGGGAATATAGACTGCTAGAGCTCAGGAATTAAAAATGAATTTGAAGATAAGATGACACGATCATATTTATAATAAAGTAGTGATAACAATTAATTAAGGAAGCAGATAGGTCATACAAACCTATAGTTTGTCAAAGGGACAAAATCTGCCAATTTCTCATTCCTTGATCCATCCTCAAGACCTTGTGTATCAACAGCCATTCTCCATGCATCGCCATCATTCCAAACAACAAATCAATAACAGGACCCCAATCGTCGTAGTTCTAATAGATATTATTGAGTGTACTGTGTTCTCCTAGAAAACACGCTAATTTCAACAAAAATAACATATAAAAAAAAATCTCAAGTACCTCAGCTTCTTTTCTAAGGAAATCAAGTCTATTCTGGAGATCTTCACGAGCCTTTTTTAACTTCAAGTCTTCAGTTTTACTGTGTTTCTGAAAACAAGATAAAGCTTTCAAGAGCATAATCAAGATATGGATGGAGTACAGAATTTTCAATTAGTATGTGATTAGTATGTGATTTGTTTAATAGTTTGCTTGCGTTGTAAGACTCTTTGTTGCTTTATGTTATTGCATTTCTTTTTATTAGGGCACGCGTGACTTTGGGAAAGAGCAAATGGCAATAAGAGAACGTGCATTTTCAGTTATTGTTGGTGTTTTTAAGAAGCATGGGGCAGTGGCACTTGACACCCCTGTCTTTGAGTTAAGAGAGACTCTTATGGGCAAATATGGAGAGGATTCAAAGTTGATATATGACCTTGCTGACCAGGTATGTTGCACTTTGTTATCATTGTACTGATATGAATGTGTTGAAAATATTTTTAATGCATCTTATTATTTCTGTAAATATGAATGATGCATTTTATGGTCGTTTATGTAAGTGATGCTTTGTTTTTTATATTTGTAAGTGGTGCTGGCTAGCATTGGATGCATTGTAGGCAGGGGTGCACAAACACCATTGGCCATTCATAGAGACATAGAGATAAGTGCATCCTTAGTGGTTTTGAGAAAAACAAGGACATGTGCTTGTGGGAGCAGGGGATGACAGTGAGACTCAAGTGTTTCAAGTTGTCAATGCCAAGTAATTCTTAAACAGTGAGAGTTAGTGAATATCTTTAACATAACATACATTAGAATAATGCCATCTCTATAACTTGATTTACATAATAGATTTTCAATGTATTGATAGTTATTATTAACTTGTTATCTTGACACCATTGAAGATTTATCATACTATATAAAAAAAACTCCAAGATATTATTAGATGTCTCATGTCAAAAATAATATATTTATCCCAAGAAAATTTGAATTTATTGATTTGCATTAATTTTTTCTTTCATTGTAAAGATTTATGATATTAAATGTCATGGAAGATCTATCATATCATAAATAAAAAAACAAAAATATTAATGGATGTCTCCTAGATCTATCACAACACAGATGAAAACCCAAGATATTAACAAATGTCACATATCAAAATCAATATATTCATAGGATAGATTTTCAATGTATTGATAGACAATTCTTTTTATTTATTTATTTTCAAAATCAATATATTCTGTAAATATGACCAGGTATGTAGCTTCTTCATGTACTACATATGATACATTTTATGGTCTAAATCTTGATTCATATTACTTAAGTTTTGATATTGTGGATAGTATGTCTTAATCTCAAATACATGGTTCTTATTGCTTTATGTATAAACCGATAACTTTGTAGATATGCTTGGAAATGTTGTTCTAAGAATTGATTCAAGGTCTTAAATAAATACATGGCTTTGGTTTTATATTGTCTTTTACATTTTTTTAATTATATTTCTCATTTTAAAGTTTATATTTTGCTTCTCAGGGTGGTGAACTTTGTTCATTAAGGTATGACCTCACTGTTCCCTTTGCCCGTTACTTGGCCATGAATAATATCAGTGCACTGAAGAGATACCAGATTGCTAAAGTCTATAGAAGAGATAATCCCTCTAAGGGAAGATATCGTGAGTTCTATCAATGTGACTTCGACATTGCCGGGCAATATGAGCTGATGGAACCTGATTTTGAAGTAGTAAGGGTTTTGACTGAATTGCTAAATGAGCTATCTATTGGTGATTATGAGGTATTTGCCCCGGTTAATACTTATTGTCTGCTGTATTATTTTGTTATTTACTTGACTTTATTTAGCAATCCTATGCTATTTTCTTGTGCATTAAATTAAAGTTGCTTTAGTTTAGGTGCTTGTCTGTGCCTAGTTTTTTAGTTAAGTGTAACAGTTCCTTTGTCATTCTTGCAGATTAAGTTAAATCATCGAAAGTTGTTAGATGGTATGTTGGAAATTTGTGGTATTCCATCAGAGAAATTCAGAACAGTTTGTTCAAGTATTGATAAATTGGATAAGCAGACATTTGAGCATGTAAAAAAGGAGTTGGTAAGATTCTAATGTTCTATAAATTGAAATGAGATGATTTTTCTGAAAACATGTATTAATTTATATATTCTTTCTCATTTAATTTTGATTGTATTGCAAGGTTGAGGATAAAGGCTTGACTTCAGAAATAGCCGAGAGAATTGGTGCTTTTGTGAAGAAAAGAGGGCCTCCTCTTGAAATTTTATCTGAATTGACAAGTGAGGGTAGTCAATTCTTGGGAAATAGCGAGGCTGTTGTTGCACTGGATGAGTTGAAGATTTTGTTTACAGCCCTTGACAAATCGAAGTGCCTAAATAAAGTGGTTTTTGACTTGAGCCTTGCAAGAGGCCTTGATTATTACACAGGAGTTATTTTTGAAGCAGTTTTCAAGGGCACGACACAGGTAAAATTACTTTTCAGTGACATCTGATAGAGGGTAAATGTATGGGTTTCTCACTCTTATTCTGTAGTATGCAAATATAAATGATTTATGTTTCCTCTCCTATTTTTCCCTTCTCAGACCATGCATTTCACTAAATACAGTAACAGATGGCGTTCCTACAAACAATAACATTTTTAGGGCAATTTATATTCTTAACTAATTTCTTTGTTTCCTAGGTTGGTTCCATTGCAGCCGGTGGACGTTATGATAATCTGGTTGGAATGTTCAGTGGAAAGGTAGTCCCTGCAGTTGGTGTCAGCCTGGGAATTGAGCGAGTGTTTACGATAATGGAGCAATTAGAAAAGGACCAAAACCAGGTATTATTGAATCTTCATAATATAAAGTGATGACAGTGTTGGTTATTTGTGTTACCACTGCTAAATTTTTATGACATTGAGATATATCAGTACTATGATATATGGCTGCTGTAAACAGTAACCTTTTACGTGAGATGCCTATGATATGTGACAATTTTGCAATTAGATACTGATTCTTTCCATATGATACCAGGTGATTCGAGCAACAGAAACACAAGTTTTGGTGGCGATTTTAGGGAAAGATCTTACTTTGGCTGCTGAGCTGGTCAGTGAACTGTGGGATGCGAAAATAAAAGCAGAATTCAGGTTGACAAAAAGAGTCATGAACCATATAACTCGTGCCAAACAATCTGGCATCCCTTGGATGGTGATCGTCGGGGAGTCAGAGTTACAGCAGGGTGTTGTCAAATTAAAAAACATTGAAGCCAGTGAAGAGGAAGTCGTTCGAAGAGACAAAATCGTTGAAGAACTGCAGAGAAGACTGGGCATAAACTGAAAGCCCTACCAGTCTACCACTCTAGTCCAGGCCTTAATGTCTGGCTTGCTGATATTTATTTATAGCTGTGAGCTCATCCACCAAAAATTTTAAAAAAGAATGATCAAAAGAAAGTTCAAAAAGAAAGATGTGCAATTTTGTAAGTTGATTTACAGGTTATCATGTATTGGATTTTCAATGAGAGTTATGTTATAATTTAAGTTCATTAGTATAAATTTCATTGGAGGTGAATTAGGTATTTAGGTTACATTTCTGTTTGAAAGTGTTTTATATTGTCACACTAGTTATAGAGGCAGACAAGGAGGGCTGGTTTTCTAAAACCAAAAAATTAATCTCACTTTTAGAACTGGTTTAAAGCAACCGGCTGCATTAAGTGTTTTAAATATTATAAAAAAATTAGCCAATTTCACTGTTTCAGGTTGGTGAGAACTCCATCCTCCCTCTCAGCCGATCTTGCAGTTCTATCTCGTCGATGGTGATGGTGACGACGGCGGTGATGGGAGTTTTGGTGAGGATCCTCTCTTTCTCGTATTCTCTTCTTAATTTTGTTTTGGGTTGAGTATGGTTGGAGAAAGAAATAGTTAGGGCATTTCTCTCCGGTGTTCTCCATTTTGGTTGTTCTACATCTGATGGCGATGGTGGAGTTGGGTTGGGGAGAGGAGTAGCTAGGGTATTGCTTGCTTTCTCTTGTTAAGATCCAAATCTACACAATTTCATGGCTATGTTATTTTTAGTTTTTTTGTTGCTAAATTAGGTTAAAATGCTATTAATTGGAGTGTTCTTGTGAGGTTGTGCTATGGATTTAAGTTTAGCATGTTGTATTATCTCACCTTTTGCTTTGATCATTGACTGGTGAAGGAGTTTCTGGCTTTGATCGATCATGGGGTATACTGAACTTTTTATTGGTCCTGCTGGTAGTGGCAAGGTGTTTGATTTTATTTTATTTAATTTTTTAATTTTATCTTGGGAAATTTGTAATCTTTGTAGTTTAGATGGATAAGGTGGCTGGTAAATTACTGGTTTTGTTGCAGTCAACTTATTGCTCTAGCTTGTATCAACACTGAAACTTTTCGGAGGACCATGCACATTGTGAATCTTTGATCCTGCTGAGCATTTTGATTATCCGGTTGCTATGGGTAATATTGTCTTCTGAGCATGTTCTTGGTGTTTTCCCCCTTGTTCTCCATATGTTTATATGAGTTTTATATGATATTCCGATGTTTGTGCAGATATAAGAGAACTTATTTCCTTGGATGATGTTATGGGGGAACTTGGTCTGGGCCCTAATGTTGGCCTTATTTATTGCATGGAGTATCCTATTAGTCTAATCTCTAATTTTTTTGGGTTAAATAATGTAAACGGTTATACATGGACTGTTCTAGTTGTATATTTTATCCTTCAGATATGAAACTTTAGCAATAATGTTTTTTTTTCCTTTACTCAGATTAATTATAGAGTTGGGTTGAAATCTTATTTTCATTATTGAGATTTTTGATAATTGGTGTAATTATAGATATTTGATTAGTTTGCATAGTTGTTTGTTACTTTGGATTCCTTACAGCATCTCCAGGCATCTTGAAGAGGATCTTGATGATTGGTTGGCAGAAAAATTGGATAACTATTTGGATGATGACCATCTTGTTTTTGATTGCCCAGGTTATTTTCATAATATTCTTGTGTTTTAGACATTTTATTACTTATGGACCTGTTATTGCATTGTGTTAATGACAATTGGGTGGAATTTTTCAGTGATCGCGTATAAAACTTCAAATGTCAGACTTTTAAGCGTGTAACTCCTTGTTATTGCATTCCACCTTCATGAATTTGACCCTTGATAGCTGAGAAATTGGAACTCTTAAGTTTCTTTAGGTGTAAATTCTCTCTCTAAATGATGGCCTTGCTTTGAAACAATGAGTACCATAATCATTTCCAGTAAAAGATATGAGGAAAATAAATTTATGCAAAAATCTTAATTCACTAAAATTGACTGACAATCTAGAGCATATACCTAAAGAAAATGAAATGATAAGAAAATCTGTCAGGAATAGTTGAAGCAACAAACTCAAATGATCGGGTTGACTATGAAATTGTAAGCAAGATAATATATTTTACTACTTTTTTGGTGAGAGATTATAAATACGAGATAATCTTGTAGCCACATCTCAATACTCTCAAATTGGAAATATTATAAATAGTAGTCTCACAGTAACTACTCAAAGCATTGCTCAGTCAATTCTCTCAAAATAAGGCAGGGATACTATATATACATGTGGCTTGTGAAAAGTTAATCATAATAGACTCATACACTAGCTTTAATTGGACTCAAGCACAAGCTCTAATCGGTCTTAAACCCTGGTCCTAATCCAACTCAAGATTACAATTGGGCTTCCAATATATTTTCAAGATCTTCATAGATTTACAAGTTGGGTTGACCTTTAAAATTCAAATCACATCAACCAATTTCGTGGCGAGAATGTTCTTTTGGCTTGATGGATGGGAAGGATTTGGATTACTTTGTTCAATTTATGTTTCCTTTTGACAATGCAGGACTGCCATTTTCAATTGCTGTTGCATTCCATACTCATATCGGAAATTCTGGGTATTTAGGGGAAAACGACAAGATATACAATATGGCATATTCAACACACACTTTATGTTGTCTTGTAAGGAATTTGTCTGAATCCAACTCATGAAATTTGCAGGATTAGGGTTTACCTGGATTACCATGCAAAGGGAAGTCCATTCTCAGGCTCATACCAGCAAAGGATGGTTGCAGAAGTGCATGATCCTACACAATTTGTGATGTCACCGTGAGTGCTGCAGGGATAATCACTTCATAGCCATTTTCAATTTTGTGCATGGTTTATCTCTTTTTCTGGCTGAAATTCAAATTATTAATTGATATAACTTTGCAATCTTAAACAAGATTTTTTTATTGGTTTTCTAAAGGAGTGACTATATTAACTCCTTGTGTCCAGTAACATCATCAGACGCCAAGAATACAAAAGGTCTGTCAAGAAGATATGACAGTTAATGTGAAGAAATATACTTTGCATACTTGCTTCTTCTTTCAGAATAACAAAATTTAAAGCTCATTACTGTTTTTCGTTATATATGTTATATATCCTTTTTTACAGTGAAGTTGTACTTGTCTTCATAACATTATTTCCTTTTGTGTAGCCGTTCATTTCTTATATTCTGGGTCAATTTTTATGTCCTCGTATCTTTAATTATCATAATGTTGTTAGTATGAAGAGTCAAGCATAAATTGGTTTTATTGTGCACTCATTTGGAATCACTCTCTTGTTAATGAAGTGCACCCAAGTGTCATGTATTGTTTTTCTAGTGAAATTTGCCTTTGCTTTCTTGTTGCAACTTATTATATTCATAATTGCTTCTGAAGGTCAGACTGCAGTAGCTTGATGTTTCTTAAAATCTGGGCTTTTGTGGTAAGAAAACTTAACCAAATCTGAGCCACTTGTAAGCTCCTATCAGCTTTGTCCATTTGGGTGTTTTTCAGCTTGTGGGATCAGTAAACTGTGAACTCTCACCTACTTCTTTTAATCTTTTTCATTCTTTGGTCCTATATCTCTTTGTTTCTAAGGTAAGATTTTGCAGTCCTCCTTCCCTCCATGTAGTATTGTAACAATACTTTTGATAGGTGGAGCCTTTTTTCCATCAAGTTGTACCCATGAAAAATACAATTCCAAGAGAAGAAGAGAATTTTTTTCTTAGTTTGAGTTGAGCATGAAAAAATCTCTAGATGGTTTGAATATTTCAAATAAAAATTAGAAGAAGGCAAGTGTTTAAATTAAGGTAATATAGCAAAAGATTTTTAGATGCATTCTATATATATACACACTCATATATATGTAGGCACTAGGCATAAATATAGTATTTGTGTTTCAGGTTTCACGAGTTTATATTGGGTACCCTTGTAGTATATATGTGTTTGTATTTTCGGTACCAAAGGAACAAATGCTAAACTTGTCCCAAAATTTCTCAGGTTTTAATTTTAAATCCTAAACCATCCCAAACTCCAGTAAGGGTTCTTAATCAGTCCTATTAGGGTTTGGGTAGACCCTGTATCCATCCATCAAACCTATGAAAATTTCCACCCCTAAATAAGATCCACGTCAAGGCATTAATTTGTGGGCTGCTGGTTCTCTATTGACCAAATGTCGTGTATGGAGCTGGAAGCAGAAGCATCCTTTTTATGTCTATCACCTTTTTTAAAATAAATTAACATTTAACTTTCATACTAGCATATTAGATTTTATTAAGATATGTGGTCTTCTTTGTTTTCCCTAATTTCTGTGGTCCTCAAGTGTATTAATAAGAATAGTAAACTGATTCTGCAATTTGATATGTGGCTGTGTTTGTAGCTTCTTAATTTGCACTGTAAAAGTTTCTTTATTTTGTTTTATTCTTATTGCATATTTACTGTTTTAATTGAGAGCCCATGGTACTTTTTACCAAGAATATTTATTTTCTGTGCCAACCAATGCAACAGGAATTTGCTTTTGATGCCACTGGAAGAAAGACTCAAAAAATGGTTTTGTGAGGTACTGGCCACTTACACATTATCTTGTACATGTATGTACACTGTCATAAACTAATAATTTGAAGTATTGGAATTCTACTTGTGAATGTTAGTTGATTTAATAAATTTTACTTGATTAATAAGTATTTTCCCTGCAATGGGTTTAATGTAATTGTTTTATTTACTGCCACATTTATTTTAATGAACTGTTACCATCCCTTTCAATAATCCTCTAAAAGCACATGCGCACGTGCACTGGCAGCGCCGCCGCCGCCACCACCACCACCACCACCATCGCCATCATGCACACACTCAATCACCACATCATCTTCATGCACAATCAGCAGCACCTCCACAACCACCATCCTCATCACGCGCGTGCTCTTACACAACCTTTTTTGCAATCATCATTACCAAACATCCAGATATGATTTTTTAACTATGTCATGCACTTGCAGGGCCCCTCAAATTAATCGATTTAATGCATGTATGCATCTTGCTCCCAATGAATCGATAAATGAAGTTTTAAAGGTGATTCAGTAGTATGCTGATTTGGTTCAAGGATTGTGGATTACAAAAAAGTTCTTTGCTATTCAAGGAGGAGCAGGCTCGTGTTAGGGACTATTTCCTCTTTTTGCTAAGTAAGAATCACATAGTGCCCTCCAGTAAAATCACTGGAACAAAATTTGGTGAAGTTTCCTATTTGAAAGAAATGATGAGTCAATTAGCAGTTAAAGGTCCCACAAATGATTGGAAACTCAAAGATGCTCCTGATAGTTCCTTTATTGAAAGATTTCCAAATATTGTAAAGGAGCAAAGAACGTGCTTGGTCATGTCATGAGATGCATTTCTTGGATCTTTCTGCTCCTGTTGGGAAAGACAAAGTTCTGATGACTAAGAGTTCTCTAGATTCTTCAGGTGGAGTATCACGGGTTGCAAATAGAAGTAATGATGTCTCAGCAAGTGCTAGAACAAATGCCCTGTCAATTGAAACCTGGGAATGTCTTCCTAAAGTTGTTCAACAAATTTTACGTAGTCAGAAGGTTTCTAGGTAATTTGAAATTTACCTACTCTTATATACAAATATTTGATTCTTTCGGTAGCTGTTTTTGTTACAAATTCTCTGAATTGATTACTTTTGTTTCTTTAGGCATCTTTCATTTATAAGGGCATGTGGTATGGTCAAATTAATTTATATTTGTGGTAGTTTGGTATATGACTTGATTGCTACCTTTTCCTCTTTCTTCAGACATATAACGACAACATTACCTTTTTTCTAGAGGAAACTGTGATTGACTGTTAGTTCATATCCAATATTTAATTTCATTTGTTATATCCCATGTTCTGTATAACTTTTGGTTAAGTAGGGAAAGATTTAAATTCTCATGTTCTACCTGCCCCATTTATCAAATGAAAACAATTTTTTTCATGTCTCATCACTGAGTCTCAATCAAAACATGTTTATACTTGAATTCATATTGTTGGAACAAAGATTATTGTTTGTTAATTTCTCTGCATATTATTCTTGAGTCATCTTGCTTAGTGTCTTGTGACTTAGTCGATTCTGAAGCTTGCTCAATTTGTCTCCCAGCCCAAAGGCGATAGTTCAGGGCGTAAGGGAACTTGCTGAAAGTCCTACTTGCTAAGCCAAAAAATGATCGTCAATATATATAGCTGTATCTGATGCTGCAGTTTATGCTGTCAAGGCATCTTTTTCTGAACTCCAAGTGGTTTTAAATCAAGTAGCAATTAACATTCATGGGGTATATATTGCAAAGTTTGTGTAATTCTTCAATTGATCCATTGAGGTATGAGTAGTAAATTACATTTCTTTCAGTTTCAAAAATCACTATCTTTTTGGTAATGACATGAGATATCCTTCCAAGCAGAGATGTCGTTATTGAACTATTCTGCCACAAGGAACCACAAGCAAAGTTAAAAAAACAGGAAGTATAGCAGGCTGCTCAGATTCGCCTCAAAAGGGATATCACTGAAAATGAATTTTCTAGTGGAAAAGCTGGAAATGTTTTTCTTTAGTTTTATTTATTTAGTTGCCGTCACATGCATATTTCATATGCCATGCCAATGTGAATTAGTCAGCTAACTGATCTGATGCCAGAGATAAATTCACTTTTCTAACTTGATTATGGCCTCTTCCTAATGAATATCATATGCCATGCCAATGTGAATTAGTCAGCTAACTATCTGGTTTGTCATTAATTCATATGCCATGCCAATGTGAATTAGTCAGCTAACTGTCCTCCTTAAAATATCATTAATTTAAAACATGCGATTGCCTTCTTCTAGGATGGTCTTTATCATATACAGCTCCAATGTGGTCATGATCATTCTTAAAATGTCCAGGTGGTTTCAGGTAAAATTAAAGGGGTATTGCGCTGCTGTTGTTTGTATCATTTGTCAAATGAAGATTTAGGAACTAAACCAATCATTAAGATCACTTTTGCTGGAGGCCTTTATTGTGTGGTGGATCTAGGGTTTCTCAAGCTCTAGATCCACTGTAATTTGAGAGCATTACCATTATTGTCCTTAAATAAATGTTATTTGATTTAACTGTAGTTCTTGTCTGTTTGCCAAAAGTGACCAAATTTTGCTGTATTCATATCATTTAGTCATCGAACAACAAAAGTGACCAAAACATCCATGCACTATAAGTCTATAACTTTTATTTGCCAACAGATGCAAAATAATTGGTGCTTGGTGCTGTTAGAATAAGGCTATATAGAATATAGAGAGAATGAAGAGATGAAGAGAGGAAGAATCATCTTCATGTTGTGATGTATACAAGTATATATAGACACAAGAAGTAAAAGGCTAAAATGGGCTATATAGTAATGGGCTCTTTAACACCCCCTTCAAACTCAAGGTGGATTAGGATGATCTGAGACACAGAGTTTGAGAAGATGGAATCGATGTTGTTCTCGAGTTTGGGCCTTGGTGAAGAAATCAGCAACTTGAGACTCAGACGGCACATACTGAAGAGCAATGGTCGATTGCTGACAATGTGAACGTGTGAAAAATGCATCAACACCAATATACTTGGTTAATTCATGCTTCACGGGGTCATTGGCAATCTGTATAGCACCAGTGTTGTCACAAAGAAGAGGAGTGGGAGTATCACATGAGACACCAAATTCAGCCAGCAACCAACGAAGCCATACAATTTCAGATGTGGTAGTAGCAAGTGCCCGAAGTTCTGCCTTAGTGCTAGAACGTGACACTGTAGTTTGTTTTTTTGACTTCCATGCAAGAAGAGAAGTGCCAAGAAATATGCAATAACCAGTGATGGACCGGCGATCAACAGGGTCACTCGCCCAAGTGGAATCCGAGTAAGCGTGAAGCTGAAGCGGACTAGAATGAGCATAAAACAGACGTCGTGATGCTGTCCCCCTTAGATAACGCAACACGCGAAGTAAATGGCCATAGTGGACGGAAGTAGGAGTACTAACGAACTGGCTCAGCACATGAACAACATGAGCAATATCCGGCCTGGTAACGGTAAGATAGACAAGGCTGCCCACAATATGACGATAACGAGAAGGATCCTCTAGTGGTGTGCCATCCGTAGGTCGAAGCTGAACATGAAGCTCCATAGGTGTGGCGGCAGTCCGTGAATCAGTAAGGCCAGAGCGTATAATGAGGTCCTGAATATATCGATGTTGAGAAAGATAGTAACCATCATCTGTAGAAGTCACCTCAATCCCCAGAAAATAGCTGAGAGGTCCTAAATCAGACATCATAAACTGCTGGCTGAGACGTTGCTTCACAAAAACAATATACTCCATATCATCACCAGTAATCAACATATCATCAACATAAAGCAAAAGCAAAGTGCGACCACGCTGAGAGGTATGGATGAATAATGCAGGATCATGATCACTGGGCAAGAAACCAGCTGCACGCACCACAGAACTAAATCGCTCAAACCAAGCACGTGGAGCTTGCTTGAGACCATAGAGAGCTCGACGAAGGCGACAAACATAACCTTTAGATGTCTCAATGCCAGGGGGTGGGTGCATGTATACCTCCTCGTGTAAATCACCGTGAAGAAAAGCATTCTTCACATCCATCTGAGAGATAGTCCAAGAGCGAACAGCAGCCACAGCAATCAGAGTGCGAACTGTAGTCAGATGAGCCACAGGAGCAAAAGTCTCATCATAATCACGACCATGTGCCTGCTGAAAACCACGAGCCACGAGGCGAGCCTTATAGCGTTCCACTGAACCATCAGACTTTGTCTTGACCTTGTACACCCACTTGCATGTAATTGGAGTGGCGTGAGCAGGTAGAGGAACAAGATCCCAAGTGCCCGCTCTTTTCCGAATCGAAAGCTCCTCGGACATAGCCAATCGCCACTCATGGATACTGGGCTGCCTCGATAAGTGCTTTGGGCTCTTATACCATACCAAAGAATAGGAAAAACCATATCTCGTCAGTGCGTAAATAGTACTATGATCACAAAGGTCATACCGAGACGTTGAGGCAGGTAAAAGACCATCAGACGCTGCATCAGTGGTATTGGCCGGAGTATCGGAAGGAACAGGAATAGGGAGTTGAGGATCTTGGGGAACTTTAGGCCTACGACGATAGTGAAAAGGAAAGGTGTCAGGAGATGAGGATGACGGTATAGCGGAAGATGGAGCTGAAGGTGGAACAAGAGATGAAGAAGGAACAACAGGAGACTCTATAGTAGGAACTAAGTCCAAAGGAGAAAGTCGAAGAAACGAATTAGACTCTGGGAAAGGAGAGGAAAAAGGAGGTCGAGTAGCTAAAGAGTAGAAATAAGGACGACTTTCGTCAAAAGTGACATCACGAGATATGAGAATGCGACGAGCAGAAGGGTCATAGCAACGATAACCCTTATGTTCAAGACTATACCCAAGAAAGACACACTCAATCGATTGAGCTGTTAACTTAGTACGTTCACGAGGTGCAAGTAAGACATAACAGACACAACCAAAGACCCGAAGATGATTATAACGAGGAGGAGAGCCAAACAAGATTTCTCCAGGACATTTACCCTGAAGAGAAGATGATGGTTGCATGTTAATGAGATAAACTGCTATGGAAACTGCCTCAGCCCATAAATGAGCAGGAACAAAAGACGAAATTAGGAGAGTCCGAGCAGTCTCAATCATGTGACGATGTTTACGTTCAGCGATCCCATTCTGCTGATGAGCACCAGGACAAGAAAGTTGAGGAAGAGTATCCTCAGATGAGAGAAATTGACGAAAAATAGTAGACAGATACTCTCCCCCAGTAATCGGAATGAAAAAAATATGAATGGCGTGAGAAAAGCGAGTGTGAACCATGCTAGCAAATGACTGATAGATGGATAACAATTGAGATCGATGTTTCATGAAGTAGACCCAGGTATATCTAGAGTAATCATCAATGAAAATGACATAATACTTGTGACCACTTTTAGAAGTAAAAAGCGCAGGACCCCAAACATCAAAATGAACTAAATCAAAAAGACGACTAGACTTAGAGATGCTTGCAGAATATGGCAGATGTACTTGCTTGCCATGCTTACAACCCGAACAATGAAAACCAACAGGAGTAGAAAGAATCCCTTGATGTGAGACAGAACAAGAAGTTCCATCAGCGGTCTGAATATACATACCTTTAGGAGCAGGTTTGCAGGATGAAAGCTGAGAATCATCGGAGGTCATGTGAAAAGAAGCCCCTGAGTCTAAGACCCAAGAGGAAGTAGTAGTACCTGAGGCTGACATTGAGGCAACGGATCCAGATGTACGGACGTGAGGATCAGAAGAAGCTCCAGGAGCAACTCCGCGATGAGATCCAGAAGAGCGCCTGATCCGAAACTCAGCAAGCTGCTCAGGATGCAACTTGAAGCAGTGCTGAGCACGATGACCTGTCTTCTTGCAATGGGTGCAGATGATAGAGTCTACAGAAGGACCCTTAATCACCGTAGGCCGATGAGAAGCTGCCAAAACAGTGTGTGAGGTCACTGGGGTAGTAGCAAGAGCACGAAGACGTGTCTCCTCAGCAATCAAGGCGGCAAGCACTTCAGCAAAGGTCGGAAGAGGATTACGTCCAAGAAGCTGAACGCGTACGGGCTCAAACTCGGAGCGGAGGCGCATCACAAACTGAAACATGAGGTTTTATTGCTCATGTTTTTCTTTTGCAGCACAATTCTTGCAACCAGAGCATCCCTTTGGCACCATAGCATCCAATTGACCAGATACACGAGTGAATACCGTGTAGAATTCCTCCACTGATAGATCCTGTTGTTGAAGACTATGCAGGTTTTGTAGTAGGGAGAACCGGAGTGCCTCACTGGTGTGTAGATAACGCTGTTGAAGATAGTCCCAAATTTCTTTTGCTGATAAATGATCAATAAAGCTCATCCTGATGGAAACATCAGTACTCATGCACAAGATAGCCATGACACGATCATCGGCAACCCGCCAAGCCTTGACACCAGCTGCAGCAGTCGTCGCCTCATCAGGAGGATCGTCAAGTAGATGAGAGGCTAGACCAATTGATCGCAAAAGCATGCGTACCGAAAATGCCCACTCACGATAATTTTGACCGTTAAGTCTAATGTCGATGTGAGGAAGAGCACCACTGCCAATAACCGGGTCAGAGGACTAAACTGGGATCGACATTTTTTTTTTAAACACTGCGCACCATTATCAGATACATCAGCATGCTGTCACATCAGATGTCGATCATGCACATCATCGTGCGATGTCATCGTATGTCGGTGTTGTGCACATCAGCGTGTTGTCAGCGTATGTCGATCGCATACATCAGCGTGCGTTGTCAGCGTATGTCGATACTATGCATATCGCATCGCATCGCATAGTCGATGCTATGCACATCACTGTCTGCATCGTATGTGATCATGCGCATCATCATCGTTTGTCATCGTATGTCATCTGCATATCGCATCGCGTATGCGTGCTTTGAGGAAGGAGAAGAGGGCCGGCGGCAACTTGAGGAAGGAGAAGACCGGCGGCGACTTGAGAAAGAAGGTCGGCGTCTTGAGGGTGGCCGACAACTTTAGGATGGGAAAATACCGACGACTTGATGGAGGCCGGCGGAGATGACCGGAGAAGATGATGATGACCGGCGAAGATGACCGGAGTTAAAATTTCTAAACCCTCTCTGATACCATGTTAGAATAAGGCTATATAGAATATAGAGAGAATGAAGAGATGAAGAGATGAAGAGAGGAAGAATCATCTTCATGTTGTGATGTATACAAGTATATATGGACACAAGAAGTAAAAGGCTAAAATGGGCTATATAGTAATGGGCTCTTTAACAGGTGCTACACCTGTGTACCCATAATCTTGTGTGAACCAGCTTAAAGCGTTCGTGTTATTTTTGCCTTATTTAAAAGCATTTATTCACTGCAATGCATGCCCAGCAGCAGGATTGGGCATACACTGTAAACATGCATGTATATATATATATATATAGAGAGAGAGAGAGAGAGAGAGAGAGAGAGTCCATCTTTGTTTCTTTTTCGGCTTGATGTTGAATCTTGATTGTTAAAAACTTTGGTGGCGAGGGTTTTGTGAGTCCTTCTTTTCGAAACTTGGTGAAATACTTTTCTTACTCTCTTTGTGTGATGTAGATTAAATTGGCCAAACCACTTAAAAGTTATATTTCTTTTTTTTTTCGCTCAATCTATATAATATGTGATTTTATCACTATTTCTTTTGCATGCATAGATCAAGATCAGTAGTGTGGATCTATTGTCCTTCACCGCTTTTTGTCTTGATTATTATTGTTGAAGAGGCAAGGGTTTTATGCGTCTCTTGTACTCTTCTCCAAACGTGACTGGCCTTACCCCGTGTAGATATATTTATTTACATTATTATCCTTTTATGTTTTGAGTTTCCAATTCATTTTTCTTCAATTGAATTTCTGTAATATGTTTAATCCTCTATTAGATTAGGTTAGATCTTGTGGTTCTCAAGGTTTCTTATTGGCAATGTAATATGATTTTAAAACTAGTAAGCTTACTAATGTCCAGGGGTGTAAATGGTATATTTGTTGACATACCCAAGAAGCCTTGAATTGCTAGTTGTCACATTCTCTTAAAAACAGAAATCCTCATGGATTTATGCTGTTGTGTTTTCCATATTCATAGATTAAAATGTGGGGATTAATTTGGATATGAAGTCTTTTAAAGATGGTTTCTCATTGGATATTATCCATCCGTAAAGATTTGTTGATGCTTCTTGAAATCAACTGTTATTCTAAGGTTTCTCATTGGTGTTCCTTATCTTTCATTCTTTTGTATAAACCTCAGGTCGTGGAAGCTGGAGAAAAAATTCCTGCTAGCGTGCTAGTGACAGGGGCCACCAAGAAAAAGCCTCCCATAGGCACAGTAAGTTCTGATCTTCCCAGTGTGATTCTAGTGGACTTTTAAACAGCCTTCTGCGTAATATTTAGTGAACTTTGAGTTATATAAGTTGTAAAATTCTCAACTGATATTTTGTAGGGGTGACTAAGTTAAAAATGAAGAAATAATCTTCCATCTAAAAATAAAATCATGATGGTAAATATGCTGCTAGCTTGCATGTTTATAAGATACTCTCATTATAGACACAGAAATCCTATTGTGAGAATGACAATAATGAATTTATACTTATTTACCAAAATGTAGAAGAGAAACTAATGATTTACAATTCTATTTAATCATTTAGTTTGTCTGTTCTGTGATGCAGACTTTGAAGCTCACTCTGACTTAAGTTTAGGCCTCCTCAAATTGCTGTTGGGCAGCATTTGTTGCTGCTAAATTTCTGAAATTTGACCTCACTTCTTAACAAAGTATTAGGCATGAGTTTGAGACTACCCATCTATACTAAAAGGCATTGCAGTTATTTCTTAATTTTGATTCACAAGTATATGTTCAAGTGCAAGGTTCTCTATTTAGAGTAGGTCTCATTTGGTTTTTGTTTACTACACTTGGACATAACTTTTCTAGCATTCTGGAAATGTAAATAAGGCGCTTGTTTTTCTTTGAATTTTTATCTGAAATATATTGATGATAATCCATGAGAATGTTTGGATATGAGGCAGTTCTGTTTTGGTTCTTCAAAATATGAGTTTCTAGTATTGTTAGGTTGAGGTCTGCAAAATATGATATCCAAGTGGACGGTCCATGATACTTGTTTGTTTGGTTGAATAGTGGGATTGGGACTTTGGTTGGGATTTTGGGCTTTGGAAGAGACAGACATGTGGGGCAGCTCCAATCTTGCAATCAAGAGTATAGAACGAAGAAATTAACAATAAATGCTCAAATTAGTGCTTAAAATTAGAAGAATAATACACTCGTAAAAGCCTCAAATGCCTCAAAATCTGTAGTAATAAAAAGAAACGACAATGAAACACAGAAGAGGAAAGCAACTTAGAGATTCTCACGAAGGGAAGCATAGAACACAAAATCCAAACTAAAATATGAACAGAGCCTATTTATTTTCATAAACAAAAAGAACCAGAACACCCAAATATTCAACCAAGAACCACGAAAACAACACAAGAACATAGAAAAACTCAAATAAACAAGAAGATATTGACCAGATATATAGGAACTCAATCTTGCACTCAAGAGTACAGAACAAAGAATGAACAAGAATCAAAATAGTGCTTAAATTAGAAGAACAACACACTAAGAAAAACTCCAAACACCTCAAATTAAATCACTAGAAATAAAAGAAACAACCAAGAAACAAAAATATTAAGTTTGGTGTTCTTCTTTTTTTAAATTAATTATTGAAAAAAAGCACTGTGCTACTTGAGTTGCAATCTTTAGCCGCTGGCAACTTTTTTTCAGAGTTTGGTGCTTCTTATACCTTGTAATTACACATCTCTACTTTCTTTGGAGATTGTGAATCTTTAATATTTAGTTTTTATTTTATTCAAGCTGTGATTTATCTCTTTTCTTCAGTATATATATATATATAGATGTTTGTGTGCGCGTGAGTGCACAAGTATGTTTCATTTATAAGTATTCTCTGTCCAAAGTTAGTAGAAACCCACCACCTCGGAATCTAAATCTAGTATTACCAACTATATCATTTTAACATTTTAAGTCTATATAATTGTTTTTGGTTCAGTTCTTAGTCTTTCTAATATCATTTTTGTAAGCATGTCAGAGTACTGTAATTTAGCGGCATTTTTTACTATAGCGGCGTTTAGTAAAAACGCCGCTAAAAACCCATTATGAGAAAGGAAATCCAACAAAATCTTGCTAAAATTTGAGTTTTTATTGGAAAATGTAGACTTAAGAAATGATATGAACTATATCTGCATCATCCAGTCTCAAGATTCGTGAAATATAATTTAATCATGTCTTTGCTTGCAAATTTGATTACCGAGAACTTTCTAAGTTAATGACCTTGTGTATTCCAGATATGGATTGAGATGTAGAATACTTTCTTGCCAAATTTTATCCTTTGTAATACCACGCGATGGTTTGTCCACTCTCCGAAAGGAGCTAACCATATCACCCAAAAGGCCTTCCTTCCCAATTCAAAGCCTTACTATTACTGTGGAAACCAGGTAAATTATTTTTTATTTTTTATTTTTTATGGATTTACTTTTCATTTTAATGCATCCTTTATCTGAATACCATGTTAATGCCATATTGTATGACAATAGATGAATATGAAATATAAAAGTCTTTTTGTTGTGTATCGAGAATGAGATCAGCTGAAGCAATTGTGTGTGCTTTCCAAAGGAACCCTTTTGCATACTATGAAGTTCTTGAGATTGTAGCTCAATGAGAATTTGTTGATTTCCCATGAATATAAAATTCATCTGGTTTAGTGATGATGAGTCCCTATGCCTTCTCTCAAAATGGTTAATTTTTCAAGAACCTAGACTTAACATCTCTTAGAAACTATTCCATTTTCTTGAAAAGTAAATCATGTTGAACATGAACTTCCCTCCTAATTTTTCCCATGTCTTTGCAATCTAGCAGTGAGAGATTTTTTTCTTTTAATGCTTTTGATCTACAATTCAATTACGTTCATCTTCTTCTTGTAGGATTTAAACCTGGCATATCAAAACTTGGCAGAATTGTACCATGAGTTCTTTGGAATGTTTGCAATAGTCCAACTTATCGGATCATGGTCATTGGCCTTGATTATTTGTGCTCTTTTAGATCATATTTCAAACAAGGTAAGTTTCAGGAAATTAATTTTAGAGAATGTTAAATTATGCGTGAGGATCTTTTAAGCGTAGTGCTAATTTATTGCACTACTATAAGTTTGGTTTTTAGTTTTATCCTATCACTATTATATAGACTAACACTGATTTGTATGTAGTTCAGGAACAAAATTGCATGTTCACCCATTTTTAAACTAGCTATAATAATTCCATTAGTTTCTTAATCTCTTATAACATTGTGAACATCCTAAATACAATTTTATATCATTTCCAGATAACAACAATTGCACCTAAAATTAGTGGGGTGCAAGAAGCATTGCCAAAGGCTATTGGACTATTTCCTTTTGATGGTGGTGTAGCAACTAAGAGTCCGTGTTATGTTTAAAATTTTGAAGAATTTGAAGAAACATTAATCAATATGAAGCTGCTGAATTGCCTATTGTAATAACTAAGAATTCATGGTTTCTTTATGTATATGCTTTTCATTTTTATTCTTTTTAACATTTAACTGACAATAATATCACTGCTTATACAAATCTAGCAGGTTGTTCATCATTGAAGTTTAGCTTTAAGTGCTGAAGTAAAAGGAAAAGTTTGCTAATGCAGATTGATTCATCAATATTATCCAAGTCTTGCTAACAATACTTGTGATTGGCAATAAGGTTAGACACAATGTGCTTTAATGTTATGTAGGCAAGAATTACCGTCAAGTTACCACATATGTTTGACCCCTTGAATTTACCCCAGGTGTTTCACCTAAATGTCGGTGAGCATATTGTGGTTTAACAAGCTTCAACAAGTTTTTACTAATCAATGATGTTTTGGGAAAATTTGAGAAACTCACAACTGGCCATATAATGGTTAATTCAAACAAAGTATTATGTAATGCAGAAGGGAATTTATTTTCAAACTTAGAAACCATTCTTCCGCAGTATACAAAACACAAATTTCCTATGATTATTCATCATGTTAATTTTGTTTTAACTGATTTTGGCATGGCTTGTGTCAACAGGCTGTATAACTATATTGTGTTTGGTATAATATTCTTTTCAGTAAGTTGAATCACATCTTGTTATTCACTTATCACATTGATGCAGGCTGCCACAGAAGTATTCATGAACAGTTGACCTAGGGGAATGAAAACCGAACTTAAAACAGAAGCTCTTCATAATCTCATGGAAATAGGAAGTGCAATATACTTTATGGGCCGTCTGGATATTGTATTGGTGAGATAACCTTTTTGTGAATTTTGCCATGCATAATCAACCTAGTGTGTTTTTTATTTTTTTTTTAAATCTTTTTATATCAAGGATTATATACGCAAATGTCAGATAAAGTGGTTATTTCCTATCTTTTAGTGAGGCCAAATGATACCTGGTTTGACATTTGTTGTGTGGAGTTAAAATTGATGCTATTTTTTAGTCCAATATTTGTTTTAGTAAGCATGGTTTTTCCAATGAAACTGATCTTTTATTGTGCTTCCCCTTGATTTATGTCTTCATTCAGATCATATTTATGCTAATATCAAACAATCGACGGAGGGAGAGTGACACAACACAATTCATTCAGACGTCACCATGGTTAGGGTTTATTTTTGGAAGTGACGGACAAACGAAACAAGTTCATGGAGCTGAATGGGAGTCCTATAGTTCATTGACTTCGAACTGCAACTGCTAAAAATTGTATCCAACCCTACATGCCCAAATCCATCATCCTTTCTCACCGTGTCAA
>NC_052479.1:12381724-12504556 GCF_009730915.1 Dioscorea cayenensis subsp. rotundata
GTTTTGAAGGCTTTCGTCTTGGGTATTAGATGCCTTGAATCAACGATTCGAGTATATCGTCATCGTTTGGTACCGGAGCGAGCGATCATGGCACCTGGCGGGGCGTGGTGCGGGACGACCTACACAAAGGGTGGAGGAGATCTACGATCGTGATGACGATGTTAGATTTGAGCAGCAGCGTAGCCGCATTTTTGATGTTCGAATGGAGCGGATGATGGAGGAATTGATCGAACGGATTGCCCAATTGACGGGTGGCGGCAATCAAGGGCGTGTCTCCGAGAGTGGGAGTGATGGCACCATCGAGGAAGATAATTGTTACTTTGCTGACATCACAGGGCGTCAGGGAGGACGGGATCGTGGGGTTGACACCCGTCATCACCGTGATGAAGATAGGCGTTGGGAATCGGGCATACGGGTAGACATTCCAGAATTCCATGGTGGACTACAAGCGGAGGAGTTCCTTGATTGTCTTACCACGGTCGAGGAATTCTTGGAGTTCAAAAGAGTCCCGGGAGGATAAAAAGAGTGGCGCTTAGTGGCAACATGATCGTAGTGGGCGTGCCACTCTGGTGGCAACAAACTGAAGCTCAATCGCAATAGGGTGGGAAAAGGCAAGATCAATTCTTGGGAGAAGATGAAGAAACACATGCGCTTTAACTTCTTACCCCACAATTATCAGCGCATAATTTTCAGCCGATTGCACAATCTTCGCCAAGGAACGCGCACTATGGAGGAGTACACCACTGAGTTCTACCAGTTGTTGGCTCGAAATGAAGTTCGTGAATCCATGATCCGCTTAGTGGCAAGGTATATTGGTGGCTTGCGCACTCAGATCCAGGAGACAGTAAACCTGTTCGATCCAATCTCCATCTCGGCGGCCCATCAACAAGCACTAACTATGGAGCGACAGCAACGACGATCATCCTCTATGAGCTTGGGTGGGGCTCCCAGCGTTAGTAGACAGATCGGCACTAACCCGAGTGGTGTGACTCGGGGAACGGCTCCCACTGCTCGACCGGGCGGATGCCACTCATCGCCGGAGGAGGCGAACAGCAATATACAATGCTTCAGTTGTGGAGAGAGAGGTCACCCCCAAGCCGACTGTCGGAAAGGGGCAAACGAGTTATGTTGGCGGAGGAGGAAGAAGACACAACCGAAGTACTTCCACCACTGTATGATGAGGGTGACCTCGATGAAGAGATAGTTGAGGGAGACGTGGGGACAGCTCTAGTTGTGCGCAGATCTTGCTTGACGCCTCGAGCTACGGAAGACGACTGGTTGCGAACCAATATCTTCCACCTCCTCTGTACTCATTCTTGGTAAGGTATGTCGGTTCGTAATTGATGCGTAGTCGTGAGAACATCATATCTCGAAGAAGCCGTGGTAGAAGCTCCGGATTTCCACCGAACAACACCCCCTGCACCGCACAAATTAGCATGGCTAAAGAGAGGAGGAGAGTTGACGAGATCCAAACGAGCTTTGGTTACGCTCTCCATCGGTGCGCAAGTCGATGATGAAGCATGGTGTGATGTCGCTCCCATGGATGCGTGCCATTTATTATTAGGAAGACCCTGGCAGTATGATCGGAGGGTTTTCCATGATGGACGCGTGAACTCCTGCAGTTTCACCTACGGAGGAGTAAAGTTGGTGCTAGTACCCAGCAAACCAATGGAGAAGCCATCATCAAACAATGTCAACCTGCTGTCTTATGCACCATTCGGAAAGGAGTTGAAGGAGGCAGAAACGGCGTTCATCTTGCTCGGTAGGGCAGTCACTGAAGGCTTGGAAGATGTAGAGATTCCAAAAGTTATTCTTCCTCTTCTGGAGGAGTTTCAGGATGTCTTCCCTGATGACCTACCGGAGGGCCTACCACCTCTTCGAGACATCCAGCACCATGTGGATCTACAGTCGGGCTCTGTCCTACCTCACAGGCCACATTACCGAATGAGTCCAAGGGAGCATGAGGAATTACGGCGGCAAGTGGAGGAGTTGTTGGCGAAGGGCACATCCGCTGAAGCATGAGCCCACGCGCGGTCCCGACTTTGTTGACGCCTAAAGAAGGATGGCACGTGGAGCGATGTGTTGATAGTCGAGCCATCAACAAAATTACTATCAGGTACCGGTTTCCTATCCCTCGCTTGGATGACTTGCTCGACCAGATTAGTGGTGCTACGGTGTTCACGCCGATTGGACCTCAAGAGCTGGTACCACCAAATACTGCGTCTGCGGCTCCGGTGACTAATGGAAGACCGCCTTCAAGACGCTGTGAGGGACTATATGAATGGATGGTGATGCCATTTGGTTTGTCCAACGCCCTCAAAGACGCTTTATGAGGGTCATGAATCAACTCATGCATGGCCCTTCATTGGCAAGTCGGTGGTCGATACTTCTGACGACATCCTCATCTATAGTCCAAACCAAGAAGCGCACCTTTTGCATGTTCGGGATGTCTCGCGGTTCTTCGATCCCAACAGCTCTATGCGAAAGAAGAAAGAAGTGTGTTTTTCTTCACACCCAAGGTATTATTTCTTGGTTATGTTGTTTCGAGAACCCGAATACAGTGGATGAGTCCAAAATCACGGCAATACAACAGAGGGCTCGACTCCAACAAGTATCATCGAGGTAAGGGAGTTTCCATGGCCTCGCTTCGTTCTACGGGACGGTTCATCTCACATTTCAAAGAGTATTATGACGCCTCTATCGAGTGTATGAAGGGGAGCAAGTTCTTATGGACACCGAAGCGAGTGCGGCGTTCCAGCTCATGAAGCGGCAGCTAACTATCGCAGACCGGGCTCCCTGCTCGCGCACTTCAACTATGCATTTGAGTTGCATCGACGCCTCAAGGTCGACATTGGGGTGTGTTAAGCCAACAAGTGCGGCCCGTCGCCTATTTTAGCGAGAAATTATCAGGGCCCGCCCGAACTACGAGACATACGACATCGAATTTTATGCAGTGGTCCAGGCTATCAAACGATGGAGACACTATTTGATTCATCGGGAGTTTATCTTGTACACAGATCATGCCGCCTCTCGACATATCCACCACGCAAGATAAGTTGTCCGCACGCCTATGGCCGGTGGATGAACTTTCTCGATGAGTTCACCTTTGTTGTCAAGCATAAAGCTGGAGTCTCTAACCGCGTGGCGGACGCGCTCAGTAGGCAAAGCAACCTTTTGGTCACAATGAGAGCCGAGGTACCGGGTTTTGACTCTTTTAGTGATTTATTTGCTCTTACGACCCATATTTTTTTCGGAGATTTTTCTTAGATGTCCAAGCTGCAAAAGCTGAACGGATTTCGTGTCGCATGATGGGTACTTATTCCGGGGAAATCGGCTCAGATTCCAGTTGCGTACCCTACGGTTGCGGATCATTTGGGGAGTTGCATGGCGAAGGGCATGTGGGACGGGACCGAACACTCCACTTGATTCAGTCTTCCTACTTCTGGCCGGGCATGCGCAAGGAAGTGGAAAAATTTGTCCAACGGTGTCGGATTTGCCAGATCTCCAAAGGGGGAGCCACCAACGGCGGCCTTTATATGCCGCTGCCAGTACCCTTACGACCGTGGATAGACATCAGCATGGACTTTGTACTTGGACTACCCCGTACCCAGCGTGGTAGTGATTCAATTTTTGTTGTGGTGGACCATTTTTCCAAGATGGCGCATTTCATCCCCTGCAAGAAAACTACTGATGCTGTCAATGTCGCCCAACTCTTCTTTCGGGATGTCTACCGCCTCCATGGCGCTTCATTCTCCATTGTCTCCCGACATGGATACTCGGTTTCTTAGTCATTTTTGGCGAAGCTTTCGTGGAAGATGTTGAATACACAACTTAACATGAGCGAGTGCATATCACCCCTCACTGGATGGGCGCATCAAGTCGTCAACCGCTCCCTGGGCAATTTGCTGCGTTGCCTTGTGGGGGACAATCCGAAAGGGTGTTATATGAAGTTGAATCAGGCAGAGTTCGCTCACAACCATGCTACCAACAGGAGTACATGATTCACCCCATTTCGTGTGGTGTATTCAGGCGCTTCACATGGACCACTTGACCTCCTTCCCTTCCCTCAGAAAAACTAAAGTCCATGGAAAGGTCGACGATTTTTGTCACGGGGTTACAAGACATTCACAAGACCGTCTTTGACAACTTAACTTCCCTCAAATGCACGCTATAAGAGGCATGTCGACCAACACCGCCGCCATAGTGAGTTCGAGGTGGGTGACTTTGTGTGGGTCGTGTTATCTAAAGAGCGTTTTTACGTTGGGGAGTATAATAAGCTCAAGGCATTGGGCCTGTGGAGATTATTGAGAAGATTAGTTCCAATGCCTATCGGCTTCGACTCCCTAGCTATATCCGAACGGCGAATGTCTTCAATATCAAACATTTGTTACCCTTTTATGGAGACTCTTCAGATGATGAAAATTTGGGGTCGAATTCTATCCCGCCCGGGGAGAATGATGCGGGACGTATTGAGGAGATGCCATGCGCTGCTCATGCGGAGTGAGACTCAAGTAATAAGGGTATTTTAGTAATTCGTCGGGCAGTGGAGTTTTTAGGTTACTTGGGCCTAGTCTGATGGGAAACGGGCCAACAAACACAAGTCACCAGTTTGCTGCACAAACTCGTGAGTCATGCATGATTTCGGCCAAATTCCATCGTTTAGGCCTCGAAAACCCTGATTTTGCTATGTTTAGTAATAATTTATTTCGCCATTTCTTTGGCTAGAAATCTCTGATTTGTAAGCCGTTTATGGCGATAGTCTTTATTTTGTTAACTCTTTTATTTTTTGCCGGTATTTGAAAATTTACCAATTTTGGTATATTTTCGAATTATCTCCGTTTTAGGATTATTTTCATATCTTTGATATTTTTTCCTATTTAATGTAAGCCTATGGGCAAGAGGAATTCAGTTTTGTAATAGTTATTCTCTTGAGTAATAAAATTTACTCTCTTTCCAATTCCTGGCTATCTTTGATCAACAGGTTTTGAAGGCTTGTACTGGGTATTCGTGCGTGAATCAACAGTTCGAGTATATCGCTGCATCAAATTGTGACCTCTTGCAGTAACAGCAGGAATTATGACCTCTGTTATTACTTCAAAGCTCATCGGACATCACACGCTCGCTCGCCGGGTCATCTCCGGACATGAAACACTGCTACCAATGATCGCACGCTCGCAGGAAGCGCTGTAAAAAACTAGTGCTAAATGTAATCCTGGCTTCGATGATGAAGAAGATGCCTACGTGGCAACTGACGTGGGTCCTTTCTCGTTGATGTGGGTAAGTCACTGACGTGGAAGGCTCCATGACAGCCTCTTACGTGGAAAATAGAAGTCCACGCAAACAATCCGATAGCCACGTCATAAGTTTCTCGCCGGAAAAGACCAAATACTCAGTCGGTGAAAGAGAATAGAAACTTAGTGCTCATTTTGGTACGAATTGAAGGTTAATGCTCAAAGTGAGATTTGACCAAAAGTTAGTACACAACCAAGAAATTTACCCCCGTGATATTGAAAAATTTTATGGGAATGTATTTTTTTATTTTTGATGTTTCCATAAGGAGATTTGTGTGAAATATCTTCATTTTTAATATTATTTTTTTCTATGTTAAAAACTATATTTTTACCGTATAAAAATAACCCATTCAACTCTATTTTATTAGTTTTAGTTTTTTTTTAACATATGGAAAGGATTTCAACCTTGAATTTTGGTAAAGAAGAGATAAAACATTAATTACTATTGTAATTTAATAATTATTTTATATTAAAAAAATAAATGAAAATATTTTAAATTAAATATTTTGCATCCCTACTAAGAATAGTACAGTGGCTTTGCAATTTTTTTTTCGAATATATTAAATTTATTACAAGATGTTGAAAATCGTGGGAATATCTTGGTTTATGATATCAAATAAATAAAACTAATGAATGATAAGAAAACTTTAGCAAAATATGATATATATATATATATCATATGATTTTTTTTTAAAAAAAAGTTACACAAATATACGCAAGAATTGATAAATAACATATTAATTTGAGTAATTATATAAATTGATATTTATCTAAACCAATGATGATAAAATTTTAGTTGCCAAAATTCCAACGTGATGTATACAAACGATGACAAAATTTCATCGTTTTGCGAGAAAGAAATAGTTGACCAAACCTCTTATATTTTTTACTTGGTTTTCTTATTTATATGACTATTCCTTCTCTTTCTTTGTTTGTTCGTCTTCATCAATCCTCTTCCTTCTTCAACAACCTCTGCAGTGGTATGGCAGGTTCATGTTAGATGTGTGTATGTATATTAGATATATGTATGTATATACATGGGTATAACTGTATATTTGTTGTATATTTGGCTTCTATATGAAGCCTCATGATCAGACTTCACCAGTCGGCCATCTCTACACTTCACCAGTCCTGTCTTCTTCCCCCTTGTTTCATTTCTCTTTTCATTTCCTCATTCATACTTTCTTCCAAAAATTCTTCTTCTGCGCACAACCCCACCCGCGCACCAGCATCGCCTCCCGATCCACGCCCCGCGACCGACCCGCGACGCCCCGCGATCGGCCCCGGCTCGCCACGCCCCGCCTCAACACCCGCGCTGCCAAGACACTTGCGCCCCATCGCCGCAGCAGCAGTGCCACACCTGCTGCCGCTCGCCGACCGGCCGCCATCACTCCCCGGAGACTGTTGATCACTACCTTGTCGCCCAGCCTCCATCTTTTCCCCACGAATATAGCCTTTTGTGTCTTCTCCAAGCACATGAAGACAATTGAACTGACTCCATTAAAAAAAAAAAGCAAAAGACATTGATGTAAGTTTCATCGTACTCATGTGCTTAGGCTTAGGCGATTATCGATCAACTGAAAGGGAAATATCTATATATATATATATATATATATGGATGCTTATGGGCTTAGTAGTGTGCAACCTGAGATGCATCACCGCAATCTCCATCATTCTGATGTGGTACTTGACGGCACCAACTACATCGCTTGGCGGCTCACTATCAAGAGTATTCTTGATGGCATTCGCGTTCTTCGCCATGTTGATGGTACGAGTACTGCTCCTACTGCTCCTTCTATCCCTGACACCACTCCTTCCACCGACGCCTTTACTCTTCTTCTGGCATTTGAGCAGTAGTTTGAGAAATGGGCTGCTGACGACTCTATGGCCAAGATGATGATCCGCCGACGATCACTCTTGATATTCGTGACTCGATTGTCGATCTTCCCACCGCTCGGGCGATGTGGGACTATCTTGAGCGTCAGTCATCGTAGTTCCGATCAGCGCAACTTTTACACTTTATCATACCTCTCTAGTCTTCGCTAGGCGAGGACACCGTCGACCCGGTTCTATAGTCGGTGATTGTGCCTTATGGCGTCAGATTGATGCTTTGACTCCTCCCTATTGTGTTGTTCATGCTGCCCAGATCCTTACTTGTTCTGAGTCTTGCTCACGTCGTCGTAGCCATGATGAAACACGCCGTATGTATGAGTTCATTATGCGTCTTCGTCCTGAGTTCGAACAAACTCGGGCTCAGTTACTACATGCTCCAAGGGCTGAGCAAAACTGGGTACCCGATATGGTTTTTAAAACCGGATTAGGTAACCGATTTTTTAGAACGACAAAAACTAGACCGGTATTTGACCCGGTTTAAACCGGGTGCCAAAAATAGAGTACCTTGCTTAAATCGGATCGGATATCATATATCGGATACCCGGATTTGAATTTAAAGTTTATCTACTCCATGGATTTGTTTTATACAACAATATTACATAAAAAACAAATATGAAAATCTTATAACTTAGCATTAAACTTTTATATTATTCTCCACACAACAAAAGTCATAACAAAAATAATAAAGAGTTTTATCAAGTTTAGGCAATACAAATAAAAATAAAAATCTTCTGAAGCATCAAGCGTCTCATCAATAATGATTATTATTAGCTAGAGAGAGAAGAGATTTGATTGGAGGCTAAAAAGAAGAGGCGGGGTAATGGCCATTCGGGAATGGGAGGCAAGGGTTTGCAATTTTTTTTTCTTTGTAACTTTTAACCCCTATAGAATTTAAATTTATTTATTTATATATATATATACAACTATATGAGTATATAATTCTTTAAGTTATTTGATTAGTCATTTTGATTTTTTTTATTTTTAGCCCTTATCAAATTTAAATTTATTAATGTACATATATATATATATATATATATATATATATATATATATATATATATATATATATATATATAACTCTTAAAGGGTTGAGATAAAGGGATTTGGATCATTTATACTTTTTAGACCATATAAAATTTAAAATTATTATATATATATATAATATAATAAAAATAAATAACCGGAGTGAATTTCGGATACCCTATTTTTAATTTCTCCCGACCCGGATCCGACCCGATTTTCATCTAAAAAATCCGGATTTTTTGCTCACCCATATATTGGAATATGTTGAGTTCATATATGCATAAACCGTTCTTCAATATATATATATATATATATATATATATATATATATATATTACGAAGGTGAACAAACATTTCCCAAAATAGTTTTGGTCAGCCTTCCAGAGAATATTGTTGTTTTATTTTTTTAAATTGGATTTCTTTGAAATCAGCCATAAAACAAAAACCTCAACTAAATAAATTTTTTTTGTGGAAAGTATTTAATAATCTCTGAGAAGTTTGCACTTTTCATAGAAATCCTTGCAAGTTTCTTATTTCCTTTTTGGTCCCTCCTTAATTGGGGAATTCTTTTTCAGCCCAAATTCCCCAAACGGTATTAAATGGGGGTTAGTTGACAGTGAAAATTACCCGAGTGCTCCCTGAGTGGAGAAACTTCTCCAGGCATGTGAAATGATGAGATTATCCTCCATCTTCTAGGTAACTGTCTACGGTTGGACAGTTGGATTTGCAAACCATCGGGATTCATGAAACCCTTTCTCCAAAAGAGGCACAACTGTTCGTCTTCTACATATTGTGGTGAAGCTGGTGGAGAACCGTTTCCCCGTATCCATCCTACTTATGAGCACTATGGTTCTTCTTCTCCGAATCCAGCATTGGTTCCTTTCTCTATTAAATACGACATTTCATGATGTTTATTTGCTTAAGTTTGTCATTTACTTTGTCTATCTTACTGTGTAATATTTTTCGCTTTCTATGTAACATAAGGTGTTCCTGTGTACAATAAGGTTTTCAGGTGTAAAATAAGGTGTTAGTGTTTAAGACATTGATGTGTTTTTCACTTTTTTTTTTTCAAAAACAGAATATGGCGATGGCATTATTAACTCCACGGTGTTATCTTGCTCTTATTGTGGAACTAATCTACACATTGAGGAAGGAAATGAACAGACGGTACTAGGAGATACTCCGAGAAACTGCTTTTAGCCATTTGATGGATGTCTCATCCATCATACAAGAGAGAGGGGTGCTTAACGCGCTGCTGTAGGTGTATGATGATCAAAGCCAACATTTCAAGATATTAGAGAGCATGCTCCCATTCAGGGCAAAAGATGTGGCACTCATTCTCAGCATTCACTGCGAAGGTGATGTTGTATCGTTCAAGCACGAGAGGCTCAAATGTGAGTTTGAGAATACATTCCTCAGTAAAATGCATAACCATCACTGTGACGCAATTGAAGACAACCTATTCAGCCTCGTGCGAAGGAAAGACAGTGAGGAGGAGATATTTGTGAAGCTTCTAGTGGTCTACTCCATTACCACCATCTTCTTCCCTAGCACTTCTCTTAATGCGCCAATATTCATGCCCTGGTATGATGATGATTTTCCCTCACTTGACCATTATGCTTGGGCCCATGTTATTCACAAGTGGCTGATGGCCGATCTTCCAATGATGGCGGCAAGTATACAGCTGCGGTGCAAAGGAAAGTACACCACCATAGGTTATTTGAAAGGGTGCACCATCACCCTCATCATTTGGCTTCACATGGCAATAGACAGTGTGAAGAAATGCGCCTGCAAAGGATACCCCCAATAATGTGTTATGGGAAAAATAGTTACATCAAGGCGACTTCAATCGGTCCTTTGTTGAAGTCGTTTAAGGGGAAAGAAGTAAGTTTTCCATCCACTTATGTGGAATGTTTGCAAAACATGTGATATGATTTATTTCCTATGTATAAGAATGGTTGTGTATAATATTATCTTCCTGTTTATAAAACAATTTTCATATGTATAATAGTCTCTATCTGTGTAGAACATAATTTTTGTGTGTATAATAATGGCTTTCTATGTACTGTAGCATCTTAATGTGTAATTTTTTAATTTCCTGTCTTTAAAAACTATTTTGTGTGTATAGTAAAATTTTTCATGTGTATAATAAGACTTACCTGTGTAATATATGACCAATTTTGTAGTTCTACAAACTTGTTCCAACCCATGATGAGGAGAATGAATTAGTTGGCATTGGCAGGCTGGAGCATTGGAAGCAAGGGTGTGAGAGGTTGTCCGAATTGGGCGACAAAAAGGAAAGGGCTGGACAACATTCCCTACCAGCCAGGCTTGTGGGAAAAAAAATCAGGCCCCTCCCATAGAGTCTTCTGGAAAAATTAAGCTGAGAGCCTGCAAGGAAGCAATCAGAGGAGAATTATCCCCCAGTCAACTCATCAAAATTTTCCCACCGTCAATCACAGGGAGACATTGCAAATGTGAGCAATCTCTTATAGTGGGTATCAGAGGAATTTCATGAACTGTGTGCGTATTTAGATGAGCACTACGCGAAGGATGAAAAACGGCAGATGGTCGTCTTAAGTTCACCATCGCTGATTGTAACATCCCGTTGGAAACAACGGATCACTCTCCTCCTCCTCCTTCAGCTATGAGGTTCAAGCGAGTAGCGCGGTCTTTGAAAGACCGGTATGACCAAAGTCGGGAAAGTGACACTTCAAAAATGGTCACTGAGTTTCCTTATCTCGAAGGCACCCTTAGATGAGATATATTCTACTGTAACCCCTCAAAATGAAAATCCTATTCCTGAGACCCCAATGCCTTCCCTTGTTACGGAGCCTGTCCCTGTTGCACAAACTTCCACCGCTAAAGGTGGTAAAATTGATACACCACCAAGGTGCATAATGCGCCGCACGGCTAAGATAGACATAACTAAAGATGACCCCACCAAACTATCTCCAAAAAGGCTTCCACCCAAGAAAGCCCCAGTGAGAACCCCAATGAGGAAGGCCCCACTGAGGAGAGCTCTACTAAAAAACCTACACCCAAGAAAGCACAAACTACGAGGACCCGTGGTCCAAAAAAGCCTGCCTGCTAGCCCTGCTGAAGAAAATGTTCGCATTTGACTCCAGTTCAACTAACATATCAAATCTTGAACTGGAGGCCTTATGAGAAGTCGATATATTTGTAGAATCCCTCACTGGACTAAAAAATAAAACTCATGAAAATAACTCGCTTGCAATAGTGTCATTTGAGGATCCACCAAAAAAGAAGACCCCACAAGCAAAGACCCTGCCTGGTTTCCTCCCACAAAAAAAAAAAACTATGTAGGTTTCGAGAGGCTGAACTAGTTGGAATGAGCAACCATTACACATTACTTAAACACCTAAGACGACAGGTAATTTATTCTCCTATTAATCTTCTACACAAGAAACAACAATTATTAACATCTTGATATGTATGTATCTCATTCATTTTTACGACTTGTGTGTTTAATGTTTGCTAACCGTATAATATATGATGACTATGTAATATACTTGCTTCATGTGTATTATAAGGCTTACCTATGTAAAATATCTAATACATGTGCATTATATGCTATAATTGTGTAAGATATTGTTTTCTTGTGTAATATATTGTATACTTGTGTAATATATGTTATATCTAGGTAAGGTATATTATATGTGTGTAATATATTTTTACTGTATAATGTTTCATCTTATATTGCTTGTAATTCAGTAGTTTGGAGGGATGACTATTGGTATGCAAGGTGTGAAAGCATTTACGCCCTTCTCAAAGACAAAGATCAAGTCCCCAATGATGTCATCGACGTCTTAGTCCTCATCATGCGTGAGCAGTTACTATCAAATCCCCTCGTATTTAGGAAATGAGCCATCATGATGTGTCTCTGTCGCTCGCAATGCAGAAGTCATAATTCGCCTACGACCAGGCTGTATACATGATGGACAATGTCACGTTCGGCCACCAAAATGCTGACATTATCTTGATGCCAATCATTTCAACTGCCACAATCATTTGCTCATGCTTGACATGGAGAATGCGAAATACAAGCATTACTCTTCCCTTTAGTCGTCTGTGTATGACTCAGATGCTGTTGACATTGTAAACCTTTCTCAAATGCTTGACATTTCCCGTTTGATATACTCGTTACTAATGATGGGATATGATGCTTCAAGGGGAATATTTCTGAACTGTGTGTTGAGATTCATACGGGTCATAATAAATTCAAAGATCTACCTTTAGACCATGTGCATGACTGCCCCCAACAACCCCCCAGAAGCAACAATTGTCTAGTTTTCTGCATGCGCTACATGGAGTAAATTTTGAATGGAGAACGATTGGATGTACCGTTGGGGGGCATCCCATATTTGAGACTGCATTACATCTCATGGATATTCCTAGATGGAATGCGGCAAAAAATTATACAGGCTGATGATGTCGAGGAAAATGACAATAACAAGGCTGGAGAAATGCAAATGAAGGCTTCCAGGGACTAAGACGCTGACCTGCCGAGGAGACTACCCAGGATGCTTAACATACCGCGGAGTCTACCGAGGACGCTAATCCTGCTGGGGAAACTGTCGACGACACTAACTCACATGCAGACCATGTCAAAGATGCAGAAGAAGGCAGAGATGCTAACAAAGGCGAAGATGTGAATTGTTGAAAATATTTTCGTACTATAGGACTAACCATGAAAACGTTCATACATAAATCCTTTAATTATTATGCCTATGGGTGAAATCTTTATTTCGACATGTAAACATTCCGCAAAAACAAATCTATAACACTGGAAGCACAAATATACAGGAAACAAAAGGGTAAACAGGAAAACCAAATAGTACAAAAGTACAATTATAATTACACAAGAACAAACATAATTAAAAAGAAACTAGCGTAGTTACACAGAAACACTATCTACTACATAAGAACATCTAACTTTACACACAGTTAGTAAACTAGAATAAATATAATTACACAGGAAAACGATATACAACACAATTACATCTAAAATTAAACCAGAACAAATATAATTACAGAGGAAACACATAAAATACACATGTACATTTACATGTAAGCATACACTTACACAGTACAAAATTTAAAAATAGGTAAAATAACTATATAACGGACTTTTGATTGTTAGTCCCTAATGATTGCATTTCAAGATCATATTCTGAGTTGACGGGTGTCATTGGAGGGCTTGTCACTGTCATGGATAGGGTATATTGGTTTGGTATATGTACGATGATACCAATCAATTGTAAATATTCATTTACATAGCAGTGTACATTTGTGTCTATTTGCATAATCGCGGCAATTGCATGCTTGCACAAGAGTCCATGTACTTGCCCATCTCTTGTAGGAACACTTGCGGACATGTTGGTTAACAACACTGTTGTGATTGTCAACCACTTTGTAAGTGTCATTGCTTGATCAGCCCACCAGCAAAAACCGGCTATTTTCAATAATTTGTTCAACTTTCTTGCGTATCTCAAGGCAAAGGTATGTATCCCACCTAACCGACACTTCTCACCGCTCGGCTAGCATGTTCATAAGTTTTAAGCCTGCGCATTAATATGCGAGAAACCAAATAAAAGCTGGTAATTTATATAAACAAATTACGTTACACACAAACCTATGAGAATACATAGCATTGTACGATTTTACACATTAACTTTATTTACTACACAATTACTAAAAATATTAGACAGGAATGCAATATCGCATAAACAAACCTAAAATAATACACAACAAAACACTATTTTGCACATTAATGTTAGCAATTACACATGTATGAAAAGTATTACACATTAATAGTTTTATCTAAACATTTTTGTCTGGTGCTACACATGAACAAGTGGTTTTACACACTAACGAAGGATGTTACACACTAACGTTTACTAATACACAGAAAAATACTGAACCGTATGTTTAATCTTACCTTATAGAATCAACCATGTTTGTTACCGGTAGATACCTTGCCTCTTTGATCCAAGCATTGAAAGATTCCTCTACATTCAAGTACATCTCGCACCACTGAATACCCTTCAACAAATAGTTAGACCAATGATCAACGTCGGACTTGTGTAACATTGGCTGAAGTAGATGCAAGTTCACTAACTGCATCATCAAACTCTTTAGCTGTGTATACGTATATAATTTTGACGATTACTACCCAACACTGTTCTTTCAATGCTTTACCGAGCCTGCCATTGGCCTTCATGATGTTGGCCTCGAAATGCCACAGACAATAACCATGCAGCGATGAGGGAACACCCTTGCAACTGCGTCACAAGACCCTTGGACCGATTTGAGTTGAATGTAATAACTTCTTCATAGTCATCTTAACTGTATAATACCTCTCCAAGAGTAGCAAGAAACTAAGTCCAATTCTCATCTATTTCGTAGTCAACCACAATGAATGCTACATGGAAGATACCCTCATTGCCATCTTTGCCTGTTGCGCCTAATAGAATCCCACTATACCTACCAAGAAAATGTGTTCCGTCAACAAAAAATAATTACCTACATCCCTTCTTGAACCCCAACAAACAAGACCCAAAATGAGAAGAATGCACATTTAAAGTGCTTTTCCGTCATTCTGAATGGTGACCATGAATTGCGGCTCTGGCAACCTCCTTCCCTATCCAAGCACACTTATATGGTAGACGAACACCATGTTTCTGTAATATGTCTTTCTTTATATCAATAGCTCTATACAATGGGCACTCCTTGAGATTCTGCATTACAAGGTGAGAGACCTGTTTTTTGCTTTCTTTAGGGTATGTTCTTGTACCAATGTTTCCACCACAACTGTGTTTTTCTTGCATTGTCTTCACCCAGAAGGTGCTTACGTTTCCCTATTTAGATGCATGCACACACCACTAGTAATCTAGAGCAGCGCACTTCACGGTCACTCGAAGTTTATCATTTTTTTTTAAACGTAAAGTTAAAATTTTGTCTTATGGCGTTGTTGTGTAAGCAATCTTTAAACTGGTCTGCATTGTCAAAGCGTTGACCCACTTTTAAAGTCGATTCATCAAATGTTTGTGAAGACTGAACAATACTAATCGCCCCCGCATTTGGATGTGGGGACAAAAAAGTCTCGACATCAGCGTTCATGCTTGCTGAGAAAGAGTTCCTGTATGATAATGTATAACATAGACAATATTAATAATAACATTTATTACACATGAAACTTAAAAACTACACAGAAAGGGATAATATTACACAATAACAAATAATATTACACAGAAAGTTCTTATATATTACATCGAAAGTACTTTTACTACTCAGAAACAAATTTAATACACATGAAACTAATTTAATACACATGAAATCGTTTAATTACACAGTAACACACAAATTAGAGGTAGTCGACACTAGTTATCATTAGTATTACAATGGAATCAATGAGCCTGAGTTACCATCCGCTGAGCCACTCACATCCTCGATAGTGATGTTAACTACAGTCTTGTTGAAAATATGGTATATATGACACATACGTTGAAAGTCCGCATCTAACTCAATTGGCAAAGCATTTTGTATGAATCACGTGTCACGAACTTCACCCTTACCCGAGAACTATCCAGTGCCCACCGCTCACATATGTCACCCATAACTGTTTCCCATGAGTTCAATACGGTGAATTAATTTTATTTTTTTATATTTTAAAAATATATTTTACGGTATAAAAATAACCTATTCCACTATATTTTATTAGTTTTTTATTATTATTATTATTATTATTATTATTATTATTATTTCTATAGACAAGTATTTCAATCTTGATTTTTCGTAGAGAAGGGATAAAACATTAATTACTATTCTAATTTAATAATTATTTTAAATTAAAAAAATAAAAGATAATACTTTGAATTAAATATTTTGCATCCCAAATAAAAATAATTCAGTGGCTTTGTAATTTATTTTCTAATATATTAATTTATTACAGGATATTGAAAATTATAGTAATATCTTGGTTTGTCAAATAAATAAAAATGAAGAATGATAAGAAAACTTTACCAAAATATACAATATATATATACATATATCATATGATTTTTTTTTTAAAATTACACAGATATAGTCAAGAATTGATAAATAACATATTAATTTTAGTAAATATATAAATTGATATTTATTTAAACGAATCATGACTGACATAATTCAACTATACAAATGGCAACAAAACATCATCGTTTTGCGAGAAGGAAATAGTTGACCAAACTCTTATATTTCTTAGTTGATTTTCTTATTTATATGATCCCTTCTCTTTCTTTGTTTGTTCGTCTCCATCAATCCTCTTCCATCTTCAACAACCTGCCTAGTGGCAGGTTCAACCATCCAACAACCTTCACAAAGTATCTGTTTATTTTTTTAATATTTTGATTTTGAAAAGATTAAAATTTATGTTTTTGGGTGTTTGTCCGATGGTTTCATTGAGATTTTTTTCACGAATAAGTGGTTGAATAATGGCTTTCTTTTAAAGGTCATGGCCATGATAATAAAAAGAAGAGATTAATTAAAGAAAATATTGTAAAATCCTTGTTTCTTCGTAAGTTTAAATATATTAGAATATGTTGAGTACATATATGCATAAATTGTTCTTTAATATATATATATATATATATTTTGATGAAGGTGAACAAACATTTCTCAAAATAGTTTTGGTCAGCCTATTAGAGAATACTGTTGTTTAATACTTTCCTATTTTTCCCAATTAAATTTCTTTGAAATCAGCCATCAAAAGAAAACTTAAACTAAATAAATTTTAATTTTTAACAAAATATTAAAAAAATTTAATACCATGTTTTGCGGAGATTGTGGTAGTTTCTGTAAATGATGGTTGGCCCTGTCGTTGTAGAGTTGTTGAAGATGGGAAAAGTATGATAGATAAAACTCATTTCTTTGTGGAAAATCATAAGGCATTCATGTCTTTTATTTATTTATTTATTTAATTGATGTGTTTATGATAAATGTGGTAAGCAACAATCGATTTGAAAAGAATAAAAAAAATTGCCCAAGATATATTTGTAAGTTGAAAAAGAAAAAAACCAGGGCATGATAATGACAATTTTATGGAGATTGTGTTTTTTACTTTTTATTTTGATGTTTCCCTAAAGGAGATTTGCGTGAAATATATTCATTTTATTATTATTTTTTATATTTTAAAAATGTATTTTACGGTATAAAAATAACCTATCCCATTCTATTTTATTATTTTTTTATTATTTTTATATATATGGACTAGGATTTCAACCTTGATTTTTGGTAGAGGAGGGATAAAACATTAATTACTATTGTAATTTAATAATTATTATATATTAAAAAATAAAAGATAATATTTTGAATTAAATATTTTGATCCAACGAAAAATAATTCAGTGGCTTTGTAATTTATTTTCTAATATATTAAATTTATTACAGGATATTGAAAATCGTGGGAATATCATGGTTTATCAAATAAATAAAAATGAAGAATGATAAGAAAACTTTACCAAAATATACAATATATATATATATACATATATCATATGATTTCTTTTTAAAAAATTACACAGATACAGTCCAGTATTGATAAATAACATATTAATTTTAGTAAATATATAAATTAATATTTATCTAAACCAATCACGGCTGACATAATTCAAGCTATAGGTGCAACTTGCACTATGCTCCGCTGCTATCACCGCTGTTGTTTGTTTTGGTTACAGATGTTCTGAGTTCGATGTTTGCATATGCACTTCAGTCGAAGGTCCTGATTGGTGTACCCTTAGGGGAGTTTGGCAATAGATGCAACTTGCACTATGCTGATGATTTGCTTGTGCTGACCACAGAGGGTCTTGAGGATCTGAGAATTGTTAAGCTGATCCTTTACATGTTTGAGGGGATGACTGGGTTGGCTACCAATTTTTCCAAAACTTGCCTTTATTCTTCAACGGTGGGGGAACGTCATGAATTGGAAGCGGCTGCTAAGCTTTGCTGTGCAAGGGGTATGCTCCCTGTCAATTATCTGGGTATTCCAATTTCGGGGAGAAGGCCACAGAGACAAGATTGGGAGGGCCTCATCTCTAAGGTGAGAAAAAGGTTGGCGTCGTGGAAATTGAGACACTTATCCATTGGTGGACACCTTACGATGGTTAACTCGGTGCTCACTGCATTACCAACGTACTAGATGTCTATGTTTAAGTTACCTAGTTGGGTCATTAAGGAGATCAATCGGATTAGACGTGACTTCTTATGATCCGGCACGGATATTGATCATCCGAGTTGTAGACTGATTTGCTGGACTAACATTTGTCGTGCTCGGGAACATGGGGATTGGGGTATCTTAGATCTACAAAACTTTAATCAGGCGTTAATTGGGAAGTGGTGGTGGAAGTTCATGATGGATTCAGCTTGGTGTGGCGATGAGGTGATCCAGTTTAATTATGGAATGAGTAGGTGGAATTTATTCCCTAGGCAATCGGGAAGGATCTTCTTTTTCTGGAAAGGGGTGTTGAGCTGTCTCCCAGTTTTAAGATGTTGTATTGCTCATGATATCCAATCTGGGGAGGAGACCCTATTCTGGAAAGATAATTGGGTAAATGGCAGAGCACCTATGTGGTTATGGCAGGAGGAGTATAGAAGAGCTCGTTCTCCCACTGGTACTATTAGGGATTTACGTTTTCTTTTGACACAGGCTTCTTTCTCTGAGGACGTGGGTATGCTGATTGTCAAAGATCGGCTTGAGGTTCAGGACTGGGAGATTGGTGATACTAAGAGTTGGCGTCTGACAGGGAATAACTACTTCTCCGTTAAATCCTTTTATACCTTCTTGAACGATGGTGGGCTCAGATGTCCAATGGAGAAGATCTTTTGGAGGAGTACGTGCCCGAAGAAGATTTACATCTTCAATTGGTTAGCCTGGAAAGATAAGGTTCTCACTTTGGAGAATTTAGAAGTTCAAAGATGTAATCGGCACCCAACTGCTACCTGTGTCTTGTGTCATGCAGCGACGGAGACAGTGGACCATCTTTTTTTACATTGCTCTCTGGCAAAGCAGGTGTGGGGGTATTTCGGTAGGCTGCTGGATCTTCCGGACCCGCCTAGTTCACTGCGTTTGGTGTGGCCTGCGTGGAGATCTGACATTAGACCGAACTCTAAGGTTTTTGGAGAGTTAGTGGTAAAGGCGATTATGTGGAACATTTGGCTTGCGAGAAACGATTGCATGTTTAATGCTTCTTATATTTCTACACATGCTCTTATTTTCAAGATTGATCGAATGTTATTATACTGGGTTGCTGCAGCTGCTGATGGGCAAAAAGCAAAGATGGAGGAACATACTTCAACTATCAGGCATAGTTTGGAGTTCCTTGGTACTTAGGTGAAGGAGCTGGGCGAGGCGCCGGCCCCAGATGTTGGCCCTGAGAGCAGCACTCGGGCTAGGGGATTACTTTTCATGGGTGGTGGAGGCAGCTGTTTTGTCTCGTTTTGTTTGACTTTTGTTTAGTTTTTGTTCCACTGCTTGTGGGTCTTTTGTTCCCTGTGTTCCTTTATGAACCGGGGTTGTGGTGTTCTTGTTACTTTTTATTTTAATTGAAGTGGTTTATCCACTTTTTCAAAAAAAATAAAATAAAAAATAATTCAAGCTATACAAATGGCGACAAAATTTCATCATTTTGTGAGAAGAAAATAGTTGACCAAATTTTTATATTTCTTAGTTGGTTTTCTTATTTATATGATCCCTTCTCTTTCTTTGTTTGTTCATCCTCATGGATCCTCTTCCATCTTCAACAACCTCTGTAGTAGCAGGTTCAACCATCCATCAACCTTCACAAGGTATCTGTTTATTTTTTTAATATTTTGATTTTAAAAAGATTAAAATTTATGTTTTTGGGTGTTTGTCCGATGGTTTCATTGAGATTTTTTTCACGAATAACTGGCCTAGTAATGGCTTTCTTTTGAAGATTATGGCCATGAGAATAAAAAGAAGAGATTAATTAGAGAAAATATTATAAAATCCTTGTTTCTTCATAAGTTTAAATATATTAGAATATGTTGAGTACATATTTGCATAAACTGTTCTTTAATATATATATATATATATATTTTTACGAAGGTGAACAAACATTTCTCAAAATAGTTTCCATCAGCCTATCAGTGAATACTATTGTTTTTTTTTTTCCAATTTTTTCCAATTGGATTTCTATGAAATCAGCTATCAAAAGAAAACTTAAACTAAATATTTTTTTTTTATTTTCAACAAAATATTCAAAAAATTAATACTATGTTTTGTGGATATTGTGGTCGTTTTTATAAATGATGGTTAGCCCTAGCGCTGCAGAGTTGTTGAAGACGGGGAAAAGAATGACAGACAAGACTCATTTTTTTTTGGAAAATCATAGGTTATTCATGTCTTTTATTTATTTATTTATTTATTTAGTTATTTATTTATTTATTTATTTAAGTGCTTATGATAAATGTGGTAAGCAACAATGGATTTGAAAAGAATAAAATAAATGCCCAAGAAATATTTGTAAAACAAGAAAGAAAAAACAGGGCATGATATTGACAATTTTATGGAAATTGTTTTTTTGTATTTTTTTATTTTGATGTTTCCCTAAAGGAGATTTGCGTGAAATATATTCATTTAATTATTAATTTTTTTATATTTTAAAAATATATGTTACAGTATAAAAATAACCTATTCCACACATTTTTTTATTATTATTATTATTATTATTATTATTATTATTATTATTATTATTATTTTGGTATATTGACGAGGATTTCAACCTTGATTTTTTTGGTAGAAAAGGGATAAAACATTAATTACTATTGTAATTTAATAATTATTTTACATTAAAAAATAAAAGATAATACTTTGAATTAAATATTTTGTATCCCAACTAAAAATAATTTAGTGGCTTTGCAATTTATTGTCTTATATATTAAATTTATTACATGATATTGAAAATCCTGGGCATATCTTGGTTTATCAAATAAATAAAAATGAAGAATGACAAGAAAACTTTACCAAAATATACAATATATACATATATCATATGATTTTTTTTTTTAAATTACACGGATATAGTCAAGAATTGATAAATAATATATTAATTTTAGTAAATATATAAATTGATATTTATCTAAACCAATCATGGCTGACATAATTCAAGCGTTATGTATACAAATAACGACAAAATTTCATCGTTTTGTGAGAAGGAAATAGTTGATCAAACTCTTATATTTATTAGTTGGTTTTCTTATTTATATGATCCCTTCTTTTTCTTTATTTGTTCATCCTCATCAATCCTCTTCCATCTTCAATAACCTCTACAGTGGCAGGTTCAACCATCCAACAACCTTCACAAGATATCTATTTATTTTTTTAATATTTTAATTTTAAAAAGATTAAAATTTATGCTTTCGGGTGTTTGTCTGATGGTTGCATTGAGATTTTTTTCACGAATAAGTGGGTGAATAATGGATTTCTTTTAAAGATCATGGCTATGAGAATAAAAAGAAGAAATTAATTAAAGAACTATTGTAAAATCTTTGTTTCTTCATAAGTTTAAATATATTGGAATATGTTGAGTATATATATATATATATATATATGAATAAACAGTTCTTTAACATTGTGGGCGCTTTTTACCCAGCCTTTTATTAAGGTTGACTGGTAAATGAACCTCATACTTAATCTCCACCATCCATATTGAAGATGAAAACGTTAAGAGCATGTAAAAATATTTCAAAAAGATCCCATAATGTCTAACTATTTGATCATCAACTTGATGACAAATAATTTCCATGATGATAATCAATGGATTTTGCTATTGAGTTAGGAATTTGTTTTGAAATTTTCTGAACTTAAAATATTATCATAACCGTTCATATGAAATATCATGACGTCTTAAAGTTTCAATAAAATTTCCAAGTTAATTAGAAAAGTTATCACAGTCCGATTAAGCTTTGATCAACTCTGGTCATTGGAGGACAAATTTCCTGAATCTTTGCTTGAAGTTTAAATTTTTTTGAAAATAATCAGAAATCTAAATTTAATTTCAACCATTCATATTAACTATTGTCATATGTTTGTACTGTAGTTAAAATTTCATGACGATCAGAGCTAATCTGGATACCCGATGAGCTACTTGATCAAACCATCACTTTTCATGGAAAACCGCAGATTTGGCCTTCAAAATCCATCATTTCCTTTAATTTTCTTCTTTTTTTAATTATTTTTTTGATTTTTTTCTTTTTTTTTCTTACTTGATCTTATAGTTTCTTATAAGATTTGCATGTAGTCTCTTAGAGCGAAATTTACAAGAATCATTTCAAAATTCATGGAATCATATCTTTATTCAATTTGAAAAATAAAACAACATGATAGAATTTGTGTTTTGCCTCGAGAAGCATATATCATGCTTGACCAACTTGCTCAAATAAGAGCACTAGATGTTTAGTTATTGGCAAACACAATTTTTTTTATTTTACAATATTCTTTTTTTTTTCAAATAGAGAAGAAAAACAAGATAATGGAACTTGTAATTTGCCTCGAGAAGCATATGTTGTGCTTGACCAACTTACTCAACCAAGAGCACTGGACATTCTGTCATAGACAATCAAAAGTTCTTGTTCTTTTTTTTTTCTTCATTTCTTTTTTTTTACATTTTCATATCATGGATAATATTTTTTCAAGAAGCGCGTATTGATGGGTAGCATAGGTCTTCTTCCATCTGCATCGACTAGCCGATAAGCTCCTCCTTCGTACACGACCTCTATAATGTACGGGCCTTCCCAATTTGACTTGAACTTGCCACCAACATGTTTGTTGGTGATGATTGGTCTTCTTAACACCCACACCATCTCTCCTTTCTCGAAAGTTCGAATGCGAGCCATCTAATTGTAAGCTTGAGCCATCCTTGCTTTGTAGACTTCAAGATCTGCTGAGCCTCTAGTCTCATTTCATCTAAAGAATCAAGTTCATCTAAAGCGCAAGCGAACTCTGTCTTCATTTGCGAGTTCATTCTGTAAGGCAATTCTTAAAGATTGGATAATGTTTTGTTGAATGCTTCTGCGAGACCATTTGCTCTAGCATTATAGATAAAGGAATAACTCCAATCTATTTTGTTATGCTGAGCAAACCTTCCAACCTTGATGCTTTTGAATGCTCACCCGTTGTCAAAGATGATCCTTCGAGACATTCAAAATTTATATAGCACATGGTCTTTGAAGAATTTGATGTTGTTTTCTGCCTTTACTTCCTTTAAAGGAATGGCTTCCGCCCATCGTTAAAAATAATCAATGGCAGCCAGTATAAAACGATGCCCTCTTGATGATGGAGGCTTAATAGGGCCTATCACATCAGTTCCCCACATCTCAAAAGGCCATAAAGAGATTGTAGGGTGTAAAGGGTTGGGATGTTGATGAATGAAATCCCTATGAGCTTGTCATAATTTGCACCGTCTTGCATATTGTAGGTAATCGTTAATCATGCTTGGCCAATAGTACCCAACGTGTTTGATCTTCAACCACAACTTGGGTCCTAACTGGTGAGCTCCGCAGATACCAGAATGGACTTCATGCATGACTTCTTTAGACTCCTCCTTCGAGAGACATCTTAGTAGGAGTTGATCATATGATCTTCGATAGAGAACATCATTAACAAGGGTAAACCTCATCATCCTTTTTTTTAACTGCATCGTCAGAGATTTGTTCATTTAGAAGTTCGCCATACTTCAAGTATTGAATGAAGGGCTCCCTCCAATCTTCTTCAGCCACTGTTAGAACTTCTTCTTTTCTGTGCTGTTTGTTTTCTAACTCTTCATCAAGGCATGAACTCAATACCTTCCTGTTTTAAATGGTGACTTGGATCACCTCTTAATCTAGATCAGCTAGCTCTTTTGCCAATTTGGCTAAGCTATCTGCTTTTCCATGAACAGACTTGGAAACTTTCTCTAGCTTAACATCAAGGATTTGCTTCAATAATTCAATAACTCTCTAATGATATTGAAGAAGTTTTTGCTTATAAGTCTTGAAACTTCCTTCAACTTGATTTATAATGAGCTGTGAGTCACCATATATATGCAAACTTTGAATCCCCATCTTGACTGCTAGCTCCAATCCAGCAATAAGAGCTTCATATTATGCTTCATTGTTAGTGCATGACTTTAGCAAGGAAAGAGAGTATCTTAGGATTCCATCTTTAGGAGAAATGAAGATGAGTCCAATGCCAGCTCTAACTTAAGGAATTTTGGGTCTAACATCTGCTTGGATCGAAGAAATTCCATCAAAGTACATCTTCCAACATTGTTCTCCCTCTTCAATTGTCAAAGTCTCTTCATTAGGGAGATCACATCTCAAGTGAGATTCATCAGGCAAACGATGCACCATGAGAAAATCTGTCAATGCTTAACCTTTAATTGCTTTTTGTGGAGTTTAAGTTATGTCAAACTCCATGACTATCAATACCCATTTTCCTAATCTTCCAGTGAGTAGTGTCCTGGTTATTAAGTACTTGAGTGGGTCTATCCTTGAGATGAGAATCACCTTATGTGAGAGCAGATAATGGCGAAGCTTCTTTACCTTAAACACTAAGGAAAGACAGTGCTTCTCGATAGAATATGTCAGGTTTTCAGTGCCCACCAACATCCTCCTAAGTTAATATAGGGCATTATCCTTTCCTTTTTCATTTTCTTGAGCTAGGAGAGCCCCAAGGGATCCATCTAAGGCCATTGCGTATAAGATCAATTGTTTTCCTGCAATTGGCGTTGTTAACATTGCGGGATTCAATAAGTAGCGCTTGATTATTTCAAAAGCGTTTTGGCATTCATTGTCCCACTTGAAGGGAACATTCTTCTTTACCAGCTTTGAGAACGACTTACACCTGCCTGAAAAATTGGTAATGAACCTTCGGATATATGCAAGATGCCCTTGAAAAGACCTCAGTTGCTTCAATGTTTTTGGAGGTGGCATTTCTATGATTTCTTTAATTTTGGAAGGGTTAATCTCTATTCCTCTGGGCCTCACGATAAATCTAAGGAATTTTTCAGATAATAACCCAAATGCACATTTCATAGGGTTTATCTTCAAGTTGTATTTTCTAATACGATCGAAGACTGTTCTCAAGTCATTGAGGTGTTGATCTCTTGATTGTATTTTCACCACCAAATCGTCTACATAACACTCCACGACCTGGTGAATCAAATCATCAAAGATTTTAGTCATGGTCTTTGATATGTTACCCCTCCATTCTTTAGTCCAAATGGCATAACCTTGTAGTAGTAGATGCCTATTGGTGTCCGAAACATTGTATACTTTTCATCCTCTTAGACCATCTTGATTTGGTTGTACCCAGAGAAACCATCCATGAAAGCAAACATCTCATAAGAGGAAGTGTTATCAATCATGATCTCCATGACAGGTAGTGGAAAATCATCTTTGGGACATGCTTTGTTTAAGTCCCTAAAGTCCACACATATTCTGATTTGCACATTCTTCTTGACAGGCACTATACTAGAGATCTAATTAGGGTATTTTTCTTCCCTTATGAAACCAGCTTCAATTAATTTCTTGGTTTCTTCAATAACACTCTCCTCCAGATCAAACTTCATCTTTCTATGTCGAGCTCTGGCATCTCCTTATAGCTCCATGTGAAACAGTCAATATTCTCTGCAAGAATGCTTTGAATGGCTTCTTTCTCTTCTTGAGTTAATTGCACACTTAAGAAAGTGGGTTTAGGATCATCGTCACTTCCCAAGTTGATTTCCAACAATTCATCAATTATCGCTTGCCCTCCGTCTTCAAGCTCAAGGGATGCCTCCTTCAATTTTATATGTTTAACAAGATGATCATTTGATACTTCTTTAAAAGGATCTTCATCCTTTGTATCCAACCCTTCAATAGACACCATGCGGCATTCATATACTTGTTCATCTTTAAACCCAAGTTCCTTCTTGCTCAAGCCTTGACCTTGCCTAGTAATTTTGAAAGGATGCCAAAGTCTCTTAAAGAGAGCATGTCTATCCCTCGAATAGTTCAAACTGGTTCCAGCTTGTTTTATTAGTCGTCTTAGCTTAGGAGAGTAGTAACCTGGAATCGTCAAAGGCCAAGGTTTTTCATCTCCCTTTGTCTTTATCATCAACATATCTTCATCATTGAACTTATTTGGATCAGACTTATAGAAGAGGATCCCTCTCTCCTCCTAATGACAAGAAGACACATAGAAGGTGATGGGTAATTCTACTGAGTTAACATCGAACTCATCAAGAGCTTTGTAAAGGCCCTCTGGTATTCTCGTAACATGAAGAGAACTTTCTACTGGACATTTATCATCATCTTCTTGTTTAATTGGTGGGAATTAAGCTTCTTCTTTGTCAGAACCATCACTTCCAAAGTGTCGGTTTCTCTTATGAAGGTGAGAAGATGGATAAGTGGCATACATATCTTCATCATTTGCTTCTTCTTTTGAAGATCCCGTCTTACTTCCTAAGTGTGGTTTCAAAGGCAAGAATGAAACCTTCTTCTGAGTGAGCTTGGTAGTTTTAGTAACCTTTATAAGAGCATCATCCTTTGCTGTAGAAAGCTTACCCCTTTTGGTGTATCAACAAAATACCGTGCATCATCATAGTTAATTTCATGCACACCAAAGGGTTGAATCTCTCCATCTATATGGTATACATCATCGTCCTTCATATACTTCAAGCATTGATGCAAAGTGGAAAGAACCATATAGTTTTTATGTAACCATGGTCTCCCTAACAATGCTCTATAGGAAGCATCAATGTTGATGACATGAAACTTCACTTTTGATGTCAGCTTTCCAATCTTGAAAGGGAGAGTAATTGACCCAAGGGATTTTTGAGTATGCTGGTTGAAGCCTTGGACAATGATCTTTTCAGCTGATAATTGATATGTCTCCAAAGCCAAGGCATGCAAAGTCTTTAATGTCATCAAATTTACGAATGAAACCCGGATCAATAAGGATTCGGTTGACTCTTGTCCCGTCACAAGACCCAGTAACACATAAGGGTCTATTATGCTTCCTTGTCCCTAACAACAAGTCTTTCTCCGAGAATTTAATCATCGGAGAACCAAAAGTCATAAAGAGCTTCCGTCATATGAGCTTTAGCAAAATAAGCTTGGTATTTTTTTGGATTTTGCAAAACATGGATCAATGTGTCTCTAAGTTCCTTTGACATCATCATCGCATCAAATACACTTAGTTGAGCTGGAATTTTCTTCAAATGAGCAGTAATATTGTAGCCTTATGTCTTCAAAGTAAAGCTCTTCCGTGGCTTCATGATGTCTTCATTTATGTCAATCGCTTTTTCCTTCCCGTTTATCTTTAGTGCTTCGTGCTTCCTCGAGAAGCCTTCAGACGTTATTAATCATTCTAGGCTTCTCTTCCTCATCTTGGCGGATTCACCCATTATCATGCCTTTGTTTGATTGTTAAGTCATAATATGTACCTGACATCTCAAAATACTCCTCAGGTAGGTGTATGACACCCGACTTGAGTACTTTATGTAACCAGCTCTTGAAACCATGACAATCTTCCAGTGCATGGCCTATCAAATGATGAAAATGACAGTACTTAGGATGACTTTTTATATTTGTTGTAGCATCCTTTCTCTTCTTTAGATGCAATATTCCTTCCTCCATCATCTTCTGAAATAATTCTTGAATTTTGTCTCTTCTTATGGAAAAGCTCCCATCTCTTACATTTCTTAGAAGTTGAGGTGCTCTTTCTTCCTCCTTGTCAGCTCTTCAATCTTCACTATGTTGGGGATGTGTTTCCTCTTGGTGGAAAGAAGCACTCATAGGTTCTATGATTCCAGACTCACTCCAAGGAGCATCACTATCTGGAACATATGGTTTTTAATGAGTGAGGTCATATGTCACCTTTTTGGATGAAGGATGGAATCTCTACATACAGCATCACCTTTCTAAGTATTTAATATTTAGGTGTTCTTCTTGGTTTCTCCTTTTGATAATGTTGGCTTACTTGATAAGATTGTGCTGACGCTTCCTCCAACCTTGCATTCGCCATTCGAACCGTTTCTTTAAAAGCTTGTTTCTTTCTCTGCTTTTTACTTACTTATGGTTTCCCATGTCGATCATATAGCTGCTCAGGTAAAGAGTCATCTTTATCCGGGTAGTAGAGCTCAAGCTCATCTACGTCATCGACATCATCAAATGCTTCTTCATATAAAGTAATGACTCAACAAATCTCAATTATGGGTTTCTCATCCTGAGGACTCGTTCAAATCTAAGAGCAGCTCCTTAACCTCATTGGAAGTAATCACCTAATGTAATTAGGGCTATCTCCTTTTGTTTATAATCTTCTAAGGAGTCAATATATTCCTCAATAATTGACTTCTTATGATGGAACTTAGCGGGCTTTATTTGCTTCTGCTTCTTTTTCTTGTTCTTGATCTTTTTATTCTTCTTGACTTTTTGCTTAGGCTTCTCATCAGGGTCTTGAGCTCTCCGCCACTTGATACCAGGGAGCTCTCCCAATTTTTTCAACATCTTTCTTAACTTTTTTAAGATAAAGATTTCTCGTAAGCCTTCTCGAACTCCAAGAGGAGTGGGATTCTTGGAAACTTGAGAACTTTTCTCAGTTTGCATGTCTTTTGATGTGCTCCCTGTATCTTGCCGCCATAAAGCTTCTTCTTGTAGTGCAATTGACACATAGTTGGTGTGCTCTGCTAGTTGATTGAGGAATACATTTTTAGATGAAGTGATCTTCTCTTCCTGATACTGCTGTTTAATCCAATCCTTGAATACATAGCAATTCTCAATCGAATAACCTAATATTATGTGACATGGACAAAAATTTGGGTAATTTTTCTTTTCTGCCTCTTCTGGTCGCTTCTTTAATTAGCAGCTGCAAACCCACCTTTCAATACATCTTTAAATATCTTCATCACTTTGTCCCTTCTAAAGGAATATTTTTTGCTCATCCTTTCTTAAAGAGAACTTATAGGCTTAGGTGGTTCACTTCCACTTCCAAGTGATGGTGACTTTGGCTTGTTATAATTTTCTAGTGCAGTGGCCTCCTTTACTTTATCAGTTGTAAAAGCCACATGCTTAACACCTTCTAGCTTTCTTGGCTTTATCTTTATCCACTTTGGTGGGTTGCATTGTAGATACCACCCTTGGACTAGTTCTTTCCAATTATTTGACTTAAGAGATCAAGTCTTGGAAAGTGTGAATGTCAGACAAACTTAGAAATGGAGCCATCCAATTATCAATATTCCCCACCAATAGCCCTACAGCTTGCACCTGATCGAGTGGTTGTTCACACTTGATGCTCAAGTTACGCCATCTTATCACATAGTCTATGACCATCTCATCCTTGTTCTGTGTTTTGTTAGCTAGATCATGTTTATATATAAATAATGTAACATATGTCCTACTTGAACTCAAATCCTAAGTTAAATAAAATTTAAACCATGGATATGTTTAGAATTAAATTTAAACATCCTAATCTTAATCTTAATTGATTATTTGGTTGTCTTGAACTAGAATGCAAATCTCGAGTCAAATACAAAATGCAAATTACAAAATTGCCCCAGAGATCATATCTCGAGGCAAAATGCAAATTACAGGATTGCCCTTGAGAACACATATCTCGAGGGAATTTCAAATCTTGGGATAGCTTAAACACACATTCTGAGGCAATCCTAAATTTCATGTGGCCTGAGAACAGATCTCGTGGCAACTTGAGAAACACACATCCCGAGGTGAATTGGGATTAAGTGAATTTAAAAAAATAATAATAATAATAATAATAATAAAATAAATAAATAAAAGATTTAAAACTTGAAATTTGAAATTTTAATTTAAAAAAAATAAATAAATTTAAATTTAAATTCGATCCTATTCTCCATTGTGATCTCGTAGGGGAGAGGTTGGGATTATGATAAGGATGAGAGGGGTTTCTTACTTTCTTTAAAAGGGGGAAGAAGAAGAAGAAAAATCAGTGAGGAGGACGAAAAACAATTCAAAAAAAAAAAACCGAGAAAGAATTTGGAGAAAAAAAAGAAGGAAGAAAAAAAAAAAAGAAAAAAGGTCTTTTACTCCTCTCCTCTTATATATATTTATATAAAAAATGGTAAAGTACAAGATTAGTCACTAACCTATCCACAAGTTCCTATTTTGGTCACTAAACCCAAAAAATTCTATTTTGGTCACTAACCTTTTAAATTGCTTCAATTTGGTCACTGACGCCAATGCTCAGATTAGCGAGTCGACGTGGCTTTAGCCATGTCGATGAACTTAACCACGCCAAGACCGCTCTTTAAAAACGTGTCTTCTTTCTTCTTCCCCTTTCCCTTTCCCTTTTCTTTCTTCTTCTCCTTTCATGTTTATTTCTTCTTCTCCTTGGCTGTTTCTTTCTTCTTCTCCTTTCCCGTTTCTTTCTTCTTCCTTGCCCTCAGTCCTGTAATGGGAATTCCCGTGAGATCAACATGTGGTAGATTTGGGTTGCAGTTTCCAGTAATGGCCGAAAGCTATCAGATATTGATCATTGTCTCTTCCTTTATTGTGCAGAGAAAATGATGATTCATCAATGGGGAATCGATGGGCTTGTGATAATCCATCTGAATGAGACCTGCAGTATGAAAACAACATCATCTATTTCTAAAAACAACAGAAACCAATGAATGCTTAATCCTTGTTTATTCTGCTTCACAAATTTAATGAACAACTTGCACCTCCTTGAGAACACACACACAAGTACTTAAAAAAATTAATTTTTTTGGCCAAACAAAAAAACAAGAAAAACACAATACATGGAGAATGTCATTAGCAACACGTAATGTCATTATATTTTTAATAATACACGTAATTCCAAGATGATACTGGAATAACCAACACATAATTCTGCAGATGATACAAAATAACCAACACGAATCTGCATATAAACTGGTAATTTTCCAGATGATACAAAATAAGAAACATAGTCATCTCGTAATAACATAATGACATTCAGAATTCTACAGATAATCTAGTAATTCTGCAGATGATACAAAATAAGTAACATATTAATCTGGTAACAACATCATGACATAATAATATTTAGAATGGTAATACATAGAATTCCGCAGAAGGCATTCATTTAAAAAGAACAATGTGCACAGCCTCCTCAGTAGGAATCCTTCTTTTCATGTGTACCCTTGGTTTTTTCTTTCTTGTTTGCTAGAAGAGCCTTGGCAGACAATTGAGGCATTTTTCTTTTCTTTTGGGCATTGCTTCCAATTGGCAAACAAAAAAAAATCTTTTGGGCAAGGAGAAGAAGAAAGACACGGGAAAGGAAAAGAAGAAAGAAAAGGGAAAGGGAAAGGGGAAGAAGAAAGAAGACACGTTTTTAAAGAGCAGTGACCAAATTGGAAGCAATTTAAAAGGTTAGTGACCAAAATAGATTTTTTTTTGTTTAGTGACCAAAATAGGAACTGGTGGATAGTTTAGTGACTAATCTTGTAATTTACCCTATAAAAAAATATACACGTATATATATGAAGAGAAAAATTTTGCGCTTGCTATCTCGCCGCTCGCCACTCATCGTCACTCATCGCCAGCTGCTCATTGCTCACCGTTATGACATGCATGAGTGTCTAAGATAATGCCGCCAAGCATGCCGCCTGCTGCTCGTGCTGCTGCTTCTTTTTCGTCTTAAGCTCCGTTTGAGAAGAACGAGATGGGCAGAGGCCCCATTGCCTGCACTTTCTCATGATGATGAACCCATGAAGACGGAGAAGTAGAAGCGGTACCTTTCCTCGGAGGAGCTAAAGAAGCACAACTCCGCGTCGGATCTATGGATCTCAATCCAGGGAAAATTTTATGATGTGGCGGATTGGCTTGAGAACCATCCCTGCGATGAAATCCCGCTGCTTGATCTCACTGGCCAGGAAGCCCTCGATGCCTTTGTTACCTTCCACCTCGGCTCCGTTTAGACGCGACAAGACAGCTTCTTCATTAGCTGCTACTCCGATTACCGCATCTCTAAGGTTTCAAAGGATTACCGGAAGCTTGTGGCTGAGTTTGTCAAGATGGAATTTTTTGAGAAGAAGGTGGCATGGTGTCTTCTACTCCATATGCTTGATGCAGTGTCTTGGTTTACTTACTGTGTGACGGGATGATGGGATTCCTGTGGATTCAGTCAGGGTGGATTAGCCATGACTCCGGCCATTATCAAGTCATGACAAGCCCTACTGGTGAAAGAGGAACCACAACGCTCATCATATTGCTTGCAATAGTTTGGAATTCGATCCTGATATGCAGCACATGCCCTCTTTGTTGTCTCTTCCAAGCTTCTCACTTCTCTCACATCCTACTTCTATAATAGAAAGATGAATTTCGATGCCATTTTGAGGTTCTTGGTTAGCTACCAGCATTGGATGTTTTAGTCCATGATGTGCTTTGCAAGAGTTAATCTTTTTTCTCAATCTATATTATTCTTAGTTTTAAGGAAGAAAGTGCCTCATAGATGGCATGAGATTCTTGGTGTTATTGTCTTCTGGATTTGGTATCCTTGTCTTGTGTCGTTCTTAGCATTTGAGTGAATGAACTGATATCAATTCTCAAAGTATTATGAAAAAATCTTGTTTTTTTAAAAAGTGTATAATCATTTTGTGACATTTTGATCCATTGTAGAAGAGTTTAGGTAGTCATGCTCTTTGCTTCATTTTTGTCTCTCTGGGTTGACAGAGGAAAAGGAATGTTGAATTTTTGTGTTAAAGATTATTTTTTGGAGTTCATTAAAACATTATTCCTTATGAAGATATTTTCTTGGCTTGGATGATGTTAGCATGTAATGATGTGAGGATTCAAAATTCACATGTCAAGAAAGAATGCCTTTGTACATGCATGCACAGAGAAAAGAAAGAAAGCTTTATAAAAAAAGAAAAGTATACATGCATATGTGCATGAGATAAAATAAAAAAAAAGAAAAAAAAATTAAAATTTTTTTTGAGAAGCTTGCATATATATCTACTCACGTGAAAAAATAAATAAATAAATAAATAAATTATAAAAAAAAAGATTATTATATGCAAGCATGATGAGGAGCATGTATGCAAATTCATGTGCAAATAAAAATAAATAAATAAAAATGAATGAGAAGCATGATGTTGTTTGTCAGCATTGTCAGGGGTCCATACATGGTGACGTTTTAAGTGGCAGACAAGAAGTAGCATTATGAAAGCCCATGATCTCAAATATATATATATATATATATGAAAAGAGATAAAATGAAATAAACCTAAAAAAATGAATGAATAAAAATAAAAAAAAAGTGAGAACCATCCTATGGACCTAAGATATGCATGCATATACTCACGTGGGGCCATTCATGGAGAGATGTACATGGAATTATTATATATGTATGCATGCAAACAAAAAATTAAAAAAAAATAAATAAAAAATGAGAAATGATACCGTGTATTTGTTGAAATAGCATGCAAACAAATAAAAAAAAGTGGGAAATGATGCATTATAATGTGATGGGAGAAAAAGAATGAGAAAACATTAAATATGTTTGAGAAGCATGTCATACGTGCATATGAGCATGGTATAACAAATTTTGCATGCACATGTACATGAGAAAAAAATTGAGGAGCATGCATAAAAAGAGAAGAGAAACATGAATGCTATATGCTCACGTCTCCTCTAAAAAAAAATAAATAAATAGAACCCACTATGATAAGTGTGGATTAAAATAAATAAATAAAAAAATATATCTAGAAATGATGTGCAAGCAAATGAATAGCAGAGAAATATGTACTACTAATCTCAAAGTAACGATAAGGGTGCTTATCTTGGGGTAGTGACTAAATTTATCTCAAGGCAGTAATGAGATATATATTGCAATGCGATGATAAGGCACAGGCAGTGGCGACTTATTCATTTCAAGACGGCAACAAAAATTGTTACAAGATATATTTATTTTAAGATGGCAATCAGGCAGGCAACGCAGTGACAAGGCACAGGCAATGATAACGTATATATATATATATATATATATATATGTATATATATAAATTTAATTATTATTATATGAATATATATAAATATATAAAATAAAATAACAAAATTTATAATTCACAAATTTTCTTGCCTTTTACTTGTACTTTTGTCCTTAAGCGGAGGTTCCCAAGATACTATCTAGGGTAATTAATAATAGAGGCTTGCCTCTATTAGGAATAGAAGAACCCACAAAACAAATATGATATATGTGATTCGATGTGCCGTTTGGTGTCTTCTTTAAAGATGTGATGCCAGACACATATTTTTGATCCCACAGATCAGCTATAATAATTTTATCAGTGACTCACCGAATCGGACTTTAAAGGAGTCCTTCATTTGCTGCCATGTTTAAATGGATTCAGGTTGCAAGTTTGCATATCATTCAAAAGCCACACCAGTTAAACTAGCAGCAAATTAACATAACAAAAGAGACGGGTTGCTGCTTGTGTCCCCATATGCTGTTACGAAATGAGCCAAATGTTGATCAAGGTTCCCTAAGCTATTATACTACTTAAACATATGAACATTGTATCCCTTAGGATAAGACACTTGATCATGAAAGCTTGAGTATGGTTTATCACCATCACTTTATAGTGTAGCACTCTTAGCTTGTTTCAATTGTGCAGCAACTATTTTTTGTATTTCTTCACGGGATATCATTGGCTCAGGTGCTGCCGATGTTCCAGCTTGCTCATGTAACCCAAGTATTTCTTCTTCATCATCTTCTTCCTCTTGAACAACTTGTGCAAATGGTGCTTGCCTATGAACCCTCGAATTATCGTGGAGCAGAATTTTGAACCTGATCACTTAAATAAGAGATCACACCAGTCAGAGATGCAACAGTTTGCATCATAAAATATGTGGTCTTTCTCTCGTTGATCCAATTGCTTCTTTAGCTTTGCAAACATTGAGTCATTGTTCGATGTGAAAATAAGATTGTCATCTTCTTCCTCACTTGAGTCATTATTTCTCCTAGGAGAAGTTTGGAACCCATCTTGGGATAAGGATTTTGCCCTTTATTCTACTGCTTGATTAAATTATTCTTCTTGTATACCACTCGTACCAATTGTTATCTTCTTTCTCAGCCTACTGAAAAGGACACTCTAGCTTAAGTTGGTGTTTAGACCCTTCTGTAATCACCCGTACAATATGTACTTCAAGGTCCTCCATCTCTTCATCTTGTTTTCTTATCCACTGGAATTTTGAGCAAGAAACAAAATGTGTGGTCTTCTTGTAAGCTTGCTTCTTCGGCAGTGGGAGCCTATCAAACACGGAAGCTTGTGACTCCTAGAGTAAGTTCTTTTTTCTTAGGTAAAACTCCCTCGGTGTCATCTTTTCAGTTTGTAGCTTCCGGTAGGAGGTGTAGCTATTATAAATCTTCTTCGCAAAAGTGCCCTTTGACTGGTGAAACTTTGGTGGCCTGCCCCCTTTCTTCGTGTTATTTCGTTGGGATCGAAGTTCACCAATTAAGTTCTCCTTCACCATTCGCAGTAGTGTGAAAGAGTTGGTAAACGAACTTGAAGAACCATTCGCTGAGTCTTGGAATGAGACAAAACTCGCTTTCTCCTGAGATGAGGGTATCTTCCTCTTGGTCAATCATGGGCGCCCCATCATAAAGGATTTTGTTGGGGTAGTGTTAGGCTTCTTAAAGACACCACTCTCTTTCCCTCTAGCAGTGATTGTGAATGAAGGCTCCTCTTCATCCTCTCCTCCCTTAATGTTTATAACTTTTTTTGGAAAGGTGAGTCTGTCAAAAACAGATGTTTTTACAACAACGTCTTCTTTAACCTCAGCAAGCAGAATCACGTTCGAGTGACATCCCCTTGATGGCAAACGTGGGACGTTAATATCGGTTGGTGATGGTGGTGGGCTAGGCACAAAGTGGACATACGCCGAGATAGTACCAAATTTAATCTCAGCTCTAGCAACACCCGTGTAGACGGAAGTGGAAGGTAGCTTCACCTGAGTGCCTTCCCCAAGGAAAATAGAGCATGATGCAGCTGCATTGTTGGTGTTGCTTTGTTGGTGCCATTAAGAAAACATGAAAAGGAAAATGTCATGTTAACAATATTGGTTGATTCTTCTTTTATTTTTTTATTTTTTTATTTTTTTATTTTTTTAATTTTCCCATTCACACTTTGTTTCAAAGATGGGAGGAGAAGTCGGGTTCCACCAAGCATGCTAGACTTTGTGGGCTCCTTTTTTTTTACCCGGCCTTTAATTAGGGTTGACTAGTTAAAAATCATGATTATGTACTGATATGCTCTTTGAAATTAAGTACTTATCTGGTGGTTACCATTGTATTGATAAGATTATTAAGCAAATAGAGCTGCCCATAAATTTTGCTGTGTCCGACTGAAGTTGATCAGGTAATTGAAAGATTTTAAACATCATCAGGTAATTGTTTGAAATCTTTCAACTGCCCATAAATAGAGCTGCCCATATATTACTCTCATTAATTGCTCTTGTGATGGTTTGGATGAAAATTTTCAGATGTGTAGCTAGTTTTGAGGCGGTGGTGGTTGACTGCTTGTTATGTTAAACATGAACCTAAGAAAGTCAGGTTGATGGGTCTCTATCATTATTTTCTCTCTTTATAAAACCATCTTGATAGAGGCTGAGTAGGATATAGCTTGTCATGCCAGATTATTCAATTTAGTGCCATATGCTGCCGTTGACAACCTGATTATGTTATCACCTCTTTCAATTTAGTGCCATATGCTTTATCATATGATTGTTGAGTTTTTCTATTCTACATAAGTGGTCTTCGCAACTGGATCAGAGTAATTTGGTGAAGACATTTTGGGCTATTGAAAAAAGTCACACCTAAGAAATATGAATGAGTAACGGAACCTCGTTGATATAAACTATCAAAATTAAAATCATTATTCATCTGAATAATCTTACTCTGATCATATTTGTTTGTCATTCATCTAACAGAAATCCTGTGTATTATAATAATAATTATTATATATGCAGTGTTTAGCAGTATATATAAGCAACTGGTTACTTTGATTAGGATAAGTAGCCATGGTTCATTATAGATAAAAAGCTTAATTTGTTCATCTCTAGATGAACCTTGGCCTGGTTCTGTTTTTTGGGCTATTTTCTCATTTTCTGGCCCTTGATTTGTGCTAAACTGCTTAGCTATAGCAGGATCATCACCAGATCAAGCCTATTAATCTTTTCAAGTGGTTGATAATTCATTCTTGTTATAGATGCAGATCCTATTCTAAACACACAATGTACAACCTTGATTTCTCACTTGATTGAATGTTTATCAAGTAGGAGAGTGGCAATGCATGTTTCCATATGACTGAATGTTTTCCTTTCATCATTGATGCATGACATGGTTGGTGAGAAGTGAGGAATGCATCTTTAGCTGCACTTCAATTAGATTGTATTGATGGACCTGCATTATTTCGTGTTATCTGTTAAGCACCAGCAAGAGTGTGCTTTTAGTTTTATAGCATTTAACTGTATCATTTTTTCCTTTTTGTAGACAAAGAAAAAACATGCGGAGATTAAAGTTGAAGGGTATCAAAATGGTCCAATATGACCATGCTGCAAAAAATGCAAGTGGTGGTGATGCTGGTGCTACAAAATCTGTTCCATCACCTGAGATTACTCCACATAGCTCGTTTCCATTAGTCAATGTTGATTCCACAAGGTCTGCTCCATTACCTGACGTTACTCCACATAGCTCAACTCCATCTTCATCGGATGATTCAAACCTTAATGATGAAATTGGAACCAATAACACATGCACAAGATTAGATAATCTCCACCCAATAAATGAAGGCAGTGATTTAAATTCAGGTAATTCATGGTCTTCAACTGCAATTAAAAATCACTATATTTGGATTTACTTATAACTTATGATATATATATATATATATTATAGTTGATAATGAAGGACAACAAAGAAAAAGAAGTCGAACTACTATAAAAGTGTTATGGACATTACCTCCTCAAGAAAGGATTTTAATGAGTTCCAATCAATTAGGACAACCAATTGGACCCGAAGCACAATTATTGTCTGCATTTCTAGGTATGCTTGCTCGATCGGGTCAACATATTGGCCTCCAATATGAGAGTTGGCATAAAGTACCAAAGACATTGAAAGATGAACTACTTAAATTTATTGAGGTAAATTTACTTAACTGAATTGTTCAAATGTATATTATGCTTATAAATATGCAAGCATCTTTTTGTACTAATCCAAATGGTTTATAATGTTTTCATATAGTTACTATTTTCCCTTGAAATTTCAAGAGAGTATGTGCTCAAATCTTTGGTGAAGAAATGGAGGGATTATAAGCATGATTTGAAAACAAAACATTTCAAACGAGAACAAGGTCTACAAGCAAACAAGGACAAACATCCAAGTGCTACTATTCAATGGCAATGGGAACAATTAGTTGACTTTTGGTATTCAAAGAAAGGAGAGGTTTGAGTAAATATTTTGCTTATTTCAATGAAAGTATCTTATCTTTGTTATTTATAATTTAAAATGCATGTCGTATGTAGGATTCAAAAAAACTTGGGGTTGCTAGTAGAAAGCAACAAAAATATACACACACTTGTGGATCAAAGAGTTTGGCGAGAAAGGAAAAAGAAATGGTATGTAACTATAAACTTTTTATGTTTGTCATTCAAACTAATTTTGTGTTCAATTACTTGTAGGAGGTTAGCACAGGAAGAAAAGTAGGTCACATAGAACTTTTTAGAGCAACCCATACGAAGAAGGATGGCTCTCACATGAATGCGGAAACCGAACAAATTATGGTAATACCTATGTTTTTAGTGTTCTTTAATTAGTTCATAATTTGTTTTAAAGTATATTATTTCTTTTAAAAATTGTTTGTTGATATAGGAGTCGGCAAATGAGAAGTTAGTTGGATGCCAAACAATAGATGAGGATATGCAAATGGTTGAGAGTGAAATTTTGACACAAGTTATTGGAAAAGAACAATGTGGTCGAGTGAGAGGCATTGGGTTAGGTCCAACACCTAAAAGCTTTTATGGAGGCTTGACAACCTGAAAGTCTACCAACTCAAACATTCAATCAATTGAACTTGTTGACCGACTTCATCAAATGGAACAAGAAATGCAAAAAATGAAAGACGAGCGTATGCAAGAACAAGCTCAAGTAGAACAACAAAATACTCAATACAATGCTCTTCTTACCTTTCTACAAAATCAGTTTCCTGGTGTTTCTATTCCCGGAATTAACGATATTGGTTCATCCTCATAGTCGCAGGTATTATAACATTGCACGAATTATTTTGGTTATGCCTAGGTCCATCTTCTAATGATTTTATTTTATTTGCAGGATAACCCTTCTGCAATTCCTTAATTAATGGTGTTGGTGATGCTTGGAGGTCTTTAGTCATTTATATATGTGTTATGCTATGACTTTATGTGGAATAAGAACAAGAATAACAGACATTGATATTAGGTTAGTGTTTATGAAACTTATTGTCTTATGATTGGAATCTCTAAAATGAGACTTGTTGTTTGAATTAATGTGGATTAATATTAGAAATCATCAACTATTGTATATGGTTAATGGTTTGTGTGTAAACAGGTATATATGTGAGTGTTATAATACCAATGGTTATTCCAGGTTTTTCAGTGTAATCAATACAAAATGCCCAGGAAAAAATCTGAATTGTTGCATAAATCACACAATTCTGGTATAATTGTTTGTGGTGTTTATATAATAAACACCGCTAATGGAAAAATAAAAAATCCTCATAATTCAGATATCTCGCGGCGTTTTCAATGTGATCGCCGGGATAACACTGATAGATGAGCGGCGTTTTAATATATAGGCGTCGCGGTGTGAACTAACAATTGCCAGCGTTTATATTTATAAATGCCGGAAATATCCCGGTTAATGTTGAGATCATCGACGCAATATTATCGGCGCTTATTGGTTTAAACGCTGCTAATCTTGCGGCGATTTAAATTTAAAACACCGGGAGTATCCCGACGAATATATCACCGGCATTTTAGCCCTGCGTTTATGATAAGCGCTGGGATTATAGTTAGCGGCACTTTTAAGCGCCGGGAAATTTAAAAATAAACGCCGCAAAAGGTCTACTTTGGTGTAGTGGAAACTCCTTAGGTCTTTGGCTTCTTTGTGTCTTAAGACTTCAAAGTTGCATTCGTCATTTAAATGAGATATTTAGGTCTTGACTCTTCAATGCTTTTGAAACTTGACCATCAAATCTTCAAGTCATAGCCTTCAACATGATTTGGTCGTTAACTTGACAATTTTGACTTCCTTTTAGAATGGATCTCAAGCTGTAATTATAAACTTGATTTCCGAACTAAGTCATCAACTGAGCTCTCCAATTCAACCTTGCGAATGAGACCTCACAATGGGTTTCAACAAAATTTTTGTTAACACTTTTTTTCGTTTTGACTCCAATGAGTGTCAAGAGACCCCAAAGTGAGTTCAAAGAGAAATTTTTCATAAAATTTTTCATTTACTTTTCCTTTCACTCCAATGAGTGTCAAAAGACCTCAAAGTGAGTTCAAAGAGAGATTTTTATAAATTTTTTTATTTACTCTTCTCTTCACTCTTATGAGTGTCAAATTATCTCAAAGTGAGTTCAAAGAGAAATTTTCATAATTTTTTATTTACTCTTCCTTTCACTCCAATGACTGTAAAAAAAATTAAAAGTGAGCTCAAAGAGAGATTTTCATAACATTTTTTTTTCATTTGCTTTTCCTTTCACTCCAATGAGTGTCGAACGACCTCGAAGTGAGTTCAAAGAGATATTTTCATAATTTTTTCCATTTACTCTTCCTTTCACTCCAATAAAATATCAAAAGACCTCAAAGTGAGTTCAAAAAAATTTTTTACCTCTACCCTCAAGAGTGTCAAGAACACAAGGTAGGTTTAGAGAAATTTTATAAATTTTTCTCTCTACCCCCAAGAGTGTCAAGACCTCATGGTGGGTTTTGGAGAAATTTTATAAATTTTTCCTCTCTACCCCCAAGAGTGTCAAGACCTCAAAGTTGGTTTCAAGGAATTTTGTAAATTTTGTCTCTACCCCAAGAGTGTGAAGACCTCAAGGTGGGTTTGGAGAAATTTTATAAATTTTTCTCTCAACCTCCAAGAGTGTCAAGACCAAGGTAGGTTAGGAGAAATTTTATAAAATTTTCTCTCTACCCCCAAGAGTATCATGACCTCAAGGCGGGTTTTGGAGAAATTTTATAAATTTTCTCTCTACTCCCAAGAATGTCAAGACCTCAAGGTGGGCTTTGGAGAAATTTTATAATTTTTTCTCGCTACCCCCAAGAGTGTCAAGGACTCGAGGTGGGTTTTGAAAAAAAATTTATAAATTTCTCTCTACCCCCTAGAGTGTCAAGACCTCAAGGTAGGTTTTGGAGAAATTTTATAATTTTTTCTCTCTACCCCCAAGTATGTCAAAGGCTCAATGTGAGTTTTGGAGAAATTTTATAAATTTTTCTCTCTACCCCCAAGAATGTCAAGGCCTCAAGGTGGGTTTTGAAGAAATTTTATAAATTTTTCTCTCTACCCCGAAGAGTGTCAAGAAATCAAGGTTGGTTTGGAGAAATTTTATAATTTTTTCTCTCTACCCCCAAGAGTGTCAAAAACCTCAAGGTAATTTTTAAAGAAATACTCATAAAATTTTCCAACAGGAGGTCCTGCAAAAATTACAAAATTACCCCCACACATTAAGTCATTATTTTCTCCCAATTTCATATTATAGCATCCCATGTCATTTTTTCACATCAACCCCTAATTTTTTTTCTTTCATTTTTTTTTTACAAAAGTTAAAGATTTATTCAATCAGATCCTTCAAAAGTTCGCTTTTTCATATTTCCCTCTTTTTTTTTATTTTTTTGCAAACAAATCCATCTTAGATAACTTTTGCAAATCCACGTTTCTTTTTTTTTTTCTTTTGCAATAAAATCTTTCAATTTCTTAATTTTCACATCTTTGACCACTTTTGTTAATAAATCTTACCTTTCATATTTCTCTCACAATTTTGCAACTAAACCCCTAGATTTCTCCTTTTCAATAATTAACCTAATAATATACTAGATTATCTAAATAAACATGCTTCGGCGCTAATATAAAGATTATTAATACAATAATTAATTATGATGTAATAAAATCATTCATAAAAACTAATGACATAATACAATTATTCATAAAACACCGGATAATTAGAAGTTGAAATAGGATTAGAAGAAAAGAAAATGAGAAGGGAGGGGATATGGTATGAAGTGGGAAGTGGGGATTATATAAGAAATAAAAAATAATAAAAGAATGCAATGGTGTTATAGCCGTTATCCATCACTGACTAACGGCCACTAATACAGATATTATATATATATATATATATATAATATTTTAAAAAGAGAGTGGAAAAAGGGAGATTCTTCCTGTTTTCCACTTTCTTTTAAATAAAAAAGTGGAAAATGGGAGAAATTCTCCCGTTTTTCATTATTTATTTATTTTTTTAAAAATTAAAACAGAGAGAGCAATTCCCATTTTTCATAATTATTAAATAAAAAAAGCGAATATGGAAAATTTTTCCATATTCCCCAAAATGCACATTTTGATAAATAATCTAGAACATGCGTATTTTGGTAAATTTTTGGCAATATTTAAAAAAAACTGAAATGTGCCCCATAAAAAAAGACAATGCAAATTTTGGAGATAAGGCTATTTTTAATAGAAATGAGGCCTAGGTGAATTTATGATAATTTTTTTAAATTATTTTTATTTAATAATATATTACATATTAAAACAAATTATTAACCATAATCAATAATTACAAGAAATAAAATATTAGAACCTATGCCTAAGGTTAATAGGCCTAAAGAAAAGTTGGAACCCAAGTGGCCCTAAGCCTTTAGAGACTCATATTTCTTGCCAAAACTTCTTTGCAACTCTTACCATTGGATGGAGCACTATTACACTTGATAAAATTGAGGGGGGTCTTGGAGTTAGAAATCTTCAACATGCCAATACCACTTTAATGGTTAAAATTATCCTTGTTGTTTTAAATTTTGATGATAAACTTTGGGTCAAATATCTTGAATTTGAAACATGGTTTCCAACTTTGGCAATGACACACCTAAAAATTCATCTAGTTTTTACAAAAGTCATTGTTCTATTGCTAAAAGGGACAAGTCCAATTTTTGGATTAATGAGTATAATCATGATAAAACCTACATTTGTTAACATGGATTTCCGCCTTGATACTTTAACAATCCATGATATTCTGAATCTCTCAACCCTGATGTTTGTAAAATGATTTTTTGAGGTTCACAGTGATTAGTATAGAATGGGGAAATTGACTATGGATAGACATACTGAAAATTCTCTGGTTTAGTCTCCACCAGGATCCGTTGCTTTAATTGTAAAATTTGTTTATAATCACTTGAATAAGGGTTTTGTCTATCAAGATGATAGTTGGGAAGGTTTGTAGGCCATCTTGAGGCTTAACTGTTGTGTAATTATAGAACTGGGTAGAGCAGGGTCACAACAAAAGTACTTGAAAAATAATAGCAATAAAGATGGACACAGGATGTACGTGGAAAACCCCAAAACAAATTAGGGTAAAAAACCACATGCAAGGTAGAAGAATTTCACTATAGTGGAAAATAGGAGTTTTCTATTATCAAGGAGAACACCAACTTATTCTCTCCTGTAATAGAAGCAACACAAACAATCTAATTTTTCCTTCCCACTATTTCCTCCCACTTTCTCTCTCACCCTCACACTTCCTCTCTTAAAATGGTACACTGAGAGATGCATTTTGCATCTCTATTTATAGGAGAAAGTGAATGATATATATATATATATATATATCACATGTGCAACCACCATTCAATGATAATATTTTAACATTTCTCCCATTTGAAGATTTGATTGACAGTCAATCAGATATTCACACCATTCTTTCTACCTTGCCATTAATGTTGCTTACGTCTCTACCAGGCCACATGAGGATCGACACCATATAAATTTGTTAGTGTTGATTGCTTTTGTCAGAAAATCTGCTAGATTGTTCTTTGTATGAATTTTCTGCATATTCACTGTTCCTTCTTCCACTTTCTCTGGGACGAAGTGGTACTAAACTTTGATATGTTTTGTCTTTGAATGAAATGTTGGATTTCTTGCAAGATGCAATGCACTCTGATTATCACAATATAGAGTAATGTTCTCTTGTTTGTGTCCGAGTTCTTCCAACACCATCTTCAACCACACTGCTTCTTTATTGGCTTATGTAGCTGGCAAATACTCTGCTTCTATCGTTGACATAGCCACGACTGACTACAGCTTTGAAACCCATCTCACAGTTCCTCCTGCTAGTGTGAACACATATCCAGTAGTGGATTTGCTTTTATCAAAATCACTTGCATAATCAGCATCAACACATCCGTTGACAGAAAAGTCAGATCCCCCATAACATAATGTAACATCTGAGGTTCCCTTTACATATATGAAAATCCTTTTGATAGTATTCCAATACTGTTGACCAGGATTCGCCATGTATCGACTTACCACTCCCACTACATATGCAATGTCTGGTCTTGAACTGATCATGGTGAACATTAAGCTTCCCACCGCCGATGCATATGGTACTCGAGACATTCATCCTCTCTTCTTCATTGCTAGGACACATACTTGAGGATAACTTGAAATTAATAGGAAGTGGGGTAGAAATTAGCTTACAGTCTTGCATGTTGAAGCATCGCAAGATCTTCTTTAGATAAGTTTTCTGAGAAAGCCAAATCTTCCTATTATTTCTATCTCGGTGAATTTGCATCTCTAGAATCTTGTTTGCCGGTCCCAAGTCCTTCATTTCAAATTCTCTAGCTAACTGTGCCTTCAATTGCTTGATACGATCATTGTTGGGGCCTTCCACCAACATGTCATCAACATACAGCAACAAGAAGACGAAATCTTTTTTTTCAAACCTCTTGACATATGCACAAGGGTCTATATTGAATCTGCTGTATCCAAGGCTCATGATGAAGGAATCAAATCTCTTGTACCAACATCTTGGCGCTTGCTTTAGACCGTACAGAGATTTGTTCAACCTGCAAACCAAGTTCTCTTTACCTTTATCTTCAAATCCTTCTGGTTGGAGCATATAAATTTCTTCTTCAAGATCTCCATGAAGAAATGCAGTTTTGACATATAACTGTTCAAGCTGCAAGTCAAATGTAGCACACATCGCCAGGACTACTTGGACTGTTGTGAGTTGAACCACAGGTGAAAATATTTTGTTGAAGTCTATTCCTTCCTTCTGAGTATATCCTTTTAGCACCAATCTAGCATGATAACGATCTACTTGATCATCACTATTGCGCTTGATCTTGTAGACCCATTTGTTGCCAATGGGCTTTCGCCCTTGTGGTAGTGACATCGATTCCCATGTCCTGTTTTTATGAAGGGCTTCAATTTCTTCTTGCATTGCTACCATCCACTGAGATCCATCTAAATTGCTAAGTGCTTCTTGAAGATTTGATGGCTCTCCATCCTTAGTTAGAAAATAGTACACAATGTTACCCTCCATAATCTAGTCAGAATGCCAACTTGGTGTCTTTCTTATACGAGTTGACCGCCGAATTTCTGGAACTTCAGATTCAGCTAGCTCTTGTACCTCGTGCTTTGGTGCAGCTTTAGCTTCTTTTTCTACCTGTAATGTTGTAGTCTCTGTGCTTTCATTTATAGTGCTTTCACCATCCATTTGCTCTTGTTCTTTATCTTCTATGAAGATAACATCCCTGCTGATTACAACCTTGTGGGCAGTGGGATCCCACAGGCGGTACCCCTTGACTCCATCAGTATAACCTAAGAACATACATTTTCTGGATTTTGGATCCAGCTTTGTAGTTTCTTGTGTATTATACGTTACATAGACAGAACTTCCAAATATATGAAGGTTTGAATAATCAACTAGCTTACCAGCCCACATCTCCATTGGTGTCTTTAACTCGATTGTAGTTGATGGAGCCCGATTCACCACATAACAGGCGGTGTTGACTGCTTCTGCCCCAAACTTCTTGTCTAGGCCTACAGCTCCCATCATAGCTCTTGTTCTTTCCAACATAGTCCTATTTATCCGCTCTACCACTCCATTTTGTTGAGGAGTGTATGCTGTAGTGAATTGTCTTTTGATGCCTTCCTGCTTGCAGAATTCATTAAATTCTTTATCAGTGTATTCTCCTCCATTATCTGTCCTCAAGCACTTAATCTTGTTGCCATATTCAAGTTCCAGCCGCCCTTTATAAAATTTGAAGACTTGAAATACATTTGTTTTTCTTTTGATAGGGTATACCCAACATCTCCTGGAATAGTTATCAATGAATGACACAAAGTAATTTGCTCCTCCTAGGGATGTAACTGGTGCTTGCCACACATCAGTGTGAACCAATTCTAAAATTACTTTGCTTCTATAATTAGATGTGTTGAACTTCAGTCGATACTGCTTGCTCACAATGCAATATTCACAAAAGGGTTGTAGTACCTTTGTGAGACCTTGAAGTAGATTCCTCTCTGCAAGAATCTTCATTCCTTGCTCTGACAAGTGTCCAAGTTTCCTATGCCATGTCATTATGCATCTTTCACTTGGACTACTTGTGGTAATTGAAGCTTCTCCTTCTTGCAAAGTTTCTCCCTTCAGCATGTATAAATTTGCAGCTATCTTTTCTCCCTTCATACATACAAGCGCTCCTTGAATTATCTTCATCACCTTGTTTTGGACTTCGATTTTGCAACCAAGATCATCAAGTTGTCCAATAGACAACAAGTTCTTTGTCAGGCCCTCCACATATCAGACTTCTTGAATTGTCCGAGTTGTACCATCATGCATCTTGAGTTTGATGATGCCAATTCCAACGATCTTTAGAGCTTAATCATTGCAGTTGTACACAGAACCTCCAGAGATACGTTCATAGTGGTAGAACCATTCTTTTCTGGAAGTCATATGAAAGGTTGCCGCTGAGTCTAGAAGCCAAACATCAGCAAACCTTTTCCCTGTGTTTGTTGCTACTTCACATACCATGGCATTTCCATCTTCTGAAGTGTTTGCAACATTTCCTTGAGGATTGGAATCCTTTTTATTTAGATTCTAACAATCTTTCTTCATGTGACCCTTCTTACCACAATTGTAGCATTTGAAGTTTTTCTTGCTCTTTGATTTAGATCTACCTTGATTGTGGCTCCCACTTGCACCACGTTCCATTGATCTTCCTCTTGTTACCAAGGCCTCCGCTTGTTGTGAACTTGCCAACCTGTCTTCCTTGTTCTTGCGCTGACTTTCTTCCTCTAAAACAGCAGCTGCAATGTTGTCGAAGATTAGAATGTCCATGGAGACATTATTTGTTAAGTTGATGATGAGTTGATCATATGAATCTGGTAGACTTTGGAGTAGAATTTCCGCACGTTCACTTGACTCTATTGTATGTCCCAATGATGTAAGTTGGGAAAATAGAGTGTTCAGTTTGCTCATGTGCTCTGTCACTGAACTATATTCCACCATACGCAAGGTATAGAGTCTTCTCTTAAGGAAAATCTTGTTGTGGACTAACTTGGCCTTATACAGCTTTGTAAGGTGATCCCATATCTCCTTCGTCGTCTTCTTCTCCGCTATGCTTGATAGAACTCCATCAGCAAGCACCAAATGAAGATTTGCAATGGCATTACCGTCGATCTCATTCCACTTGTCATCTTTAACCTCAGCTGCCCTTTTAGTAATGGCCGCTAAGCAATTATCCTTCTTTAGGATAGCCATAATTTTTAGCTTCCACAATGAGAAATTACTCCCATTGAATTTTTCAAACTCATACTTTGCTGCCATTGCTTCTTTCACAGACTGCTTCAAAGGCAGTAACCAGTTCCTACAAAGAGTGAATAATAAACTAACTTATTTTCTGATGTGGATGATCTACTATTAATGGCAGCCATAGAGCATACGATAAGTAGATATATATATAGACACCCTAAGTCTAGCTCTGGTACCACTTGTTGTGTAATTATAGAACTGGGTAGAGCAGGGTCACAACAAAAGTACTTGAAAAATAATAGCAATAAAGATGGACACAGGATGTATGTGGAAAACCCGAAAACAAATTAGGGTAAAAAACCACAGGCAATATAGAAGAATTTCACTATAGTGGAAAATAGGAGTTTTCTATTATCAAGGAGAACACCAACTTATTCTCTCATGTAATAGAAGGAACACAAACACTCTAATTTTTCCTTCCCACTATTTCCTCCCACTTTCTCTCTCACCCTCACACTTCCTCTCTGAAAATGGTACACTGAGAGATGCATTTTGCATCTCTATTTATAGGAGAAAGTGAATGATAATTAACTCACCTAATCCAAAGATTAGGTGAGGATTAGGTGAAGCGATATATATATATATATATATATATCACATGTGCAGCCACCATTCAATGATAATATTTTAACATTAACACCAACCCTAGAACGAAGGAGATTGCTCCATCATAGAACCCCCACTTTTAAATACTTCTATAGGTTAACTCTGGGTTCCTCTATGCTTTGCCTCTTTTGTGGATTGGTTTTGGAGAATGATGAACATGTTATATGACAATGCCATTAAAAGCATAGGTTGTTGTAATTTGATAAAGCACTATACATGTATAAATTTGAGTGCTATTGATGAGTTTTCTTTAGGTGATTAGATCTTGAGCAGATGGTGGCACAAGAATGGGTAGACAAAGCTTTAAATCTATCCTGGCCTCATGTGCTTGGCTACTATGTAAAGCAAGATGTGGCAAGGTGTTTAGAGGGCAAGAGCTAAATTTCCAGAGCATTTTCCAACAAACAATTCAGATGGTCATGGACTACTTCAAAGACATCATATAAAATATTGGGAAGTTGACTAATTATGTTCATAATACTAACTCCTTATATTTATTCAATTATGCCCTAATAAATAAATAATAATTCAAATTAGTATCAATTATGTCCTCGTTGATAGATACAATGTTATTGCTTGTGCTGCTTGTGCAGGGGCTCTTCAAGATAAAGCAAAATCAAGCCTACAAGCTAAAATGAAAGGCATTTGAAGTGGATTTTAAGTACTATGTTGATAAGAATCTATTTCTAGAGCGTATTTATATTTGATTACTTGAGCATCATTGATCTGTTGTATAAAGAGAATCCAAGATTGTCATGGAGATATGAACATCAACTCAAAGAGCTAAAATTGACCCTTGTGTTCAAATGTGCTACTAGAGTTCTTCCCAAAAACTAAAATAGTTTAGGGGTCGTTTGGCATCACTTTTTTTTTCTTCACTTTTGCTTTGCTTTTGTTTTGTTTTTGACTTTGTTTTTGTTTTGTTGTTAATTTTTTTAAAACAAAAGCATGTTTGGAAACACTACCTCTGATACATTTTAAGAAGCTGAAATCACAAAACATATTTGGTTAGCACAAAATTATTACAACGTTTTTTTATCATTTCTTTTCAAATTTTTATTTTTATTATTTTACAAAAGTTTATTTTCATATTAGTTTACTTGATTTTATTATTAAATAAAAAATTATAAATTTAAAAAAAATTATAAAAAAGTGTCATAATAATTTTGTGCTAACCAATTCATACTAAAAGAAATTAATAACATCTTAAATTGGACCCATCAAATTTTTTTTAAAAAAAAAGGGGAGGGGGCTATAGAGACATAGTCCTAATTCTTTTTTGGGAGATCAAGTAAAAAGTCAATAGCTTAAACAGTGGTTTTTTACAAATATTTTTTTTTTAAATATATATATATATATATATATGTTATATACTAGTTTATAAAAAACAAGGGTCAAACAATAATTTTGACAAATAGATTTCTAAAAATATAATTTTTAATACTCCATAAACTAAGTTGTAAAATATCAACATGCCAAATAATGCATTTTTATAAATATTTTCTTTAAAATATTATTTGTTTAGACTATTGGTATAATTTGTAAAAAAAAGTTTTTAAATTAAAAATAAAAAACCAGAGAGACAGAGAGATAGAGTGCAAAAGGCAAAGAGAGAGAGAGAGAGAGAGAGAGAGAGAGAGAGTAGAAGAGAAGGTGTTTCATGTAGGGAGGAAGGGTTTTGAAAACGTTTTCAAAAAAGTTTAAAACATAAAAATGTTGTTTCCTATTTTTTGTTAGAAACATGAGAATTGTTACCAAAATTTTGAAAACAAAAATAAGGTGCCGAACATGTTTTTATTAGTTTTGTTTCTACAACGTGAAATTGAAAAAAAAAAAAACACAAATTGGCAACAATGATTATGAAGATAAAAATCCTAAGAACACCAAAACAAGTAGAAAGGATTTTTCCTCTTTATGAAATATGTAAACAGTTGTCAAAATTATAAAATTTTATAAATTGAAATAAGAAAAAACTACAAATATAAAATTAGGGTAAAATGAATACTTAATCAACTATCTATAATTGCAATCATATATAAATATTACAAATAAATATCATGCCTTAAATACTTGGAATGAGATTTTGCTAATTGCAATAGTGTATTATTTTTTCTAATGATAATGGCTTTATAACTGTTCTTAAAGGCCAACAAACCCAAATGAATTATTTGATATAAACATCCATCATGAATTGAGGGCTAAGATGAATATTTTTATCATTTATAAGGTAAAAGATACAATGATACAAATTGTAGGCTCGTTTAGTAGCTTTAATCCTATGGCTCATTTAAAGGGGTATAAAATAATCTGAATAATAAATAAAGGTATTTATAGAGAATTACAATGAATTCCTTACATATGTTACTATGAAATATGACGCTATATAACTAAGAAATTTGATTTAGGTTACTAACATCATTTAATCGCGGGTGAGCCCATCTCAATTTTTGGTAAGAATTGATATATATTTAGCCTTCTCAAGACACTTTTACTATTTTGGTTATTTTAGTTAGTTAGATTCGATCTTTTAACTCAATAGATTATTTAGTAATTTAAACCTTGAGTCTTTAAGCCATTTGTTTGGGATTTGTTAGACATTTTTATTATTATTAATTTCATCTTTTGGAATATCAAACTTTGGAGTTTCTTCTCTAATTTGGGAGTATCCCAAGAGGATAAATCTTTGGAGTGTCTACCTTGACCAGGTAATTAAGCACATGCCCCATGACCATATCATATCGTGATACCTTTTTTTTATTTTTTATTTTTATTTTGATTCAAGCAATTTTGTTTTGCAAGAAATATGTCTCGATGATTCATAATTGATCAAGATATTGTTTGAAAAAGTAAGTTCTTGATATACAATGCTGAGGTCTACAAACATCAAAATGAAAGCTTCCTTCTTGTGAAGAGAAAGGATCTATTCGATGATATATGAGATCAAATATACCCTAATAAAATATTTCATACTTTTTAATTTGGCATTGTAACATGGTTGGTTCTTGATCGTCTGAATCTATCCTGATTAAAAGTATATTGAGTTCATTTCAAAAGTTAAATAAGTATCTTTTTGTTTTTTCAAAATTTTAGATATTTTTTTGAAACAAATATGATAGGTTATTGAAATATTTTATTTAGCTGTATAAATATGCTTCATTTAAAAGTTATCACTGAAATCTACAACAATGTAAATATAGTCACATACATGCTTATTTAGACGGAGATATGTAAGTTGGTGTACTCATCTTAGTTATACACTTTGATCTTGCCATATCTTATTGTCACATCGAGTTCAAGAATAAATTAAGAATGTTATCATACTCATAGTGTATCAAAAAGAAATTGAATTATTGCCACTACTAATTAGTGCTAGCTAAATTCAAGCTTATATAAAATACAGTCCTTGTTAGCTATATACTTACAAAGCTAACCTTGAGATATCAAACTCAAAATACTTACCAAGAAATCCAGCTTGAATTAAGTTATTAGTGCTAGCTAAATTCAAGCTTTCATTTCAGTATACTTGTGCCTCTAATTCCTGCAATCCATTTGTTTAATCTCAAATCCCTAAAAATCTAGACTTTTTCTTGACTTGTTCACTATTTTGCTGCTTCAATTTGTATCAAAGCTAGGATTTGCTTAGTCTTAATGATTGATAATGAGGCGAGAGGCAGCCATCCTTTTGATGGAGATCAAGGGATTTAGGCCTTCGGTGACGCAACAAAGAATGAAGTCTCATAAAGATCAATGTTTTGATCAACATGAACGAAGCATTGAAATATCTTATTGAACACATGGCTCAGTTGATAGGCGTCAATATGGTTGATAATAACTCTAAGGCTCATCTATGAGAAAGTGCCCTTGTACAACCTATTCCTATGATTAAGGCTAAACAACAATTTGTGTAGAGGTATGTTAGCATCGATCAACTCATTGTTAAATGATGATGAGGATAGTGGTTATGTTAGTCATGCAATTAGAACTTGTAACAACCATGGAAGAAATATATTTAAGCTAAAAAGTAGATATTCCCAACTTCTATGGTGAAAGATCAAGTAAAAACTCTTAGCCAAGTTTTCACTCCCAGATTATAAACAAATTCTATCTTTATAATATCGTAAGTAGGCATAGGCTGATAAGAGGGCGCATGCCTCTACTATAAAGTAAGGAATTGTATAAATTAGAGGCACAAGTAGCCAAGTATTTAGAAAGATGATGTTCACACCAAAGTTAGAAGACAAGAGTGAATGACACAAATATTTCTGCATTAGATGCATTATTAGTGTTAAACAGTTTGCTTTGATTATTGATATAGTAATAGTGAAAATCTTGTGAATAAGAAGCTGGTTAATTTGTTGAATTTGTCTATCGAGCCACATCCTGAACCTTACAAGATAGACTAGATTAAAGTAGTTTCTAAGATAGATATTGCTAACATATGCAAGATGATGTTTATTCATTATCTTATATCGAGATAAGACTTATTATGATGTTGGTGAGATAGATGTATAATATGTATTATTAGGGAGATTATTGATGCACACTATGAGAGGAGAACTAATGTGCATAAAGTGGAAAAGGAAAATACTACTTACACTATACTTTCTATAATAAAGAAAACTCAACCCAAAGTTTCTAAATTGGATGATCAAGTTTTATTTGTTGTTAGGGAGAAGACTTTGAGGCTACCTGTAAGAAGACTACTACATGTACTTAATATGAATGATGTGTTAAAAATAAACTAACAAAATCATTCCGAAAGCAATCCAATGGCTTTTAGAGAAGCTTCATTCTACCATATAAGATGAGTTGCTAGATGGGTTGCCGCCTATATAAGATATTTAACACCACATTAATTTAATTGCTCGTGCTATTTTGCTAAATCTGTCAGACTATGAATGAGTCTGTAAGAGAGTTGGAATTTTGAGATAGAAGATGGAAGTATTATTGAAGAAAAGATATGTTCAAGAAAGCATGAGCCTATGTTTGGTTCCTACCTTGCTTTAAAGAAGGATAGTAGTTAAAAATGTGTGTTGATATCCAAGCTATCAGCAAGATTACCAATGGGTACAAGTTTTCTATCCCAAGGCTTAACAACATGCTAGATCAGTTAGATAGGTCTATGATCTTCTCCAATATTGGCTTTCACAGTGGCTACCATCAAATCCATATTAGGCTAAGCAATGTATGGAAGATCGTATTCAAGACAAAAGATAGCTTATATGAGTGGTGATTGATGCCCTTTAGTTTGACCAATGTACCTAGCATTTTCATATAACTTGTGAATCAAATACTTAGAACATTATTTACCAAATTTGCGGTTGCATACTTTGAGAATATTATGGTAAGTAGTGCTAGTGAAGAAGAGCATGGGGGGCATTTGTTGGAGGTATTACTCGTACTTCAGGAAAATATTAATCATAAGAAAAGTTGCATTTGCTTGAAAAAGTTGTATGTTGGCGATGATGATTTTAAGAAAATTAGACATGCTTGTTGACTGAAATAACTTGTATATGAAAGATGGGTAAATTTTTTAGTAGGTCACTAAAGTTTGGCTCACTTTCACTTTGATCACCGAACTTCAATTTGTATCAATTTGGTCACTCAACTTTAATTTGATTTCAACCGGTAATAAATCAAGGATTTCAACCCCCAATTGATTATATGACTATCTAAAAATCTAAGTCAGTCCTCCCATTGACACATTATTAAGTCTATTAGAAGTGTCCATGTCATCGAAAAGAGCCACATCATTCATTTGGAGGTTGAAATCTCTTGATTTACTACCAAATGAAATGAAATTAAAATTGAGTGACCAAATTGATACAAATTGAAGTTCAGTGATCAAAGTGAAAATGAGCCAAAGTTTAGTGACTTACTAAAAAATTTACCCTATGGAAGATAGTGGGATTTGGCTTTATCTTGGTGGAAATTACTTATAATAATACAACTCATATGCTACGAGTCTGTTAGTTGTTTTTGTTATTTATGTGGAAAGCCTAAATTAGATAGTGGACTTACTAGAGATTTTAAGAATTTTAGGCTTAAGCATTGCAATTGAGGAAATAGAAGAACAAACTCAATTAGTGAAAGACTCGGTCAAGCAAAAATTGGAGTAAATTGATGTTGAGTACAAGGCTGCTATAGATAAGAGCTAAAGTGAGCAAGTGTTCAAAGAGGGACATGCTTATGATGTTCTTGGGCAAGAAAAGGTTTCTAATTAGCACTTACCAAAAGTTGCAACAAAAAGTATAGAACATACATGGTAATTAAAAAGATCAAAGGCAATGCTCATGTCATTGACTTGTCATCAAATGTTTGGGGAATTTCAAAGACATTTAACGTTTCAAAATTGTAAGTTTTTTATTTATCAAATGAGCTTTTTTGTATAGATATCAAATCCAAGTTGAGTTTCTTTGGCAGTGGAGGAGATAGGTACGGGATAATTAAGAAATTTGGGGAATTTCTAAGACATTTAACGTTTCAAAATTGTAAGTTTTTTATTTATCAAATGAGCTTTTTTGTATAGATATCAAATCCAAGTTGAGTTTCTTTGGCAGTGGAGGAGATAGGTACGGGATAATTAAGAAATTTGATTTAGGTCAATTATATCATTTAATCACCAGCAAGCCCACCTTAGGTTTTGGTGGGGATTGCTCCAAATTTAGCTTTTTAAGACACTATTACTATTTTAGTCATTCTAGTCAGTTAGATTTGGTCTTTTACTCAAGAAGTTACTTAGCAGTTTAAACCTAGACTATTTAAGATCTTTATTTGGTATTTGTTAGATTTTTTATTTTATTTTTTGGAATAGTAAACTTTATCTATAAATTGGGATTTATTTTCGAATCCTAGAAATATAATTAATTCATGATTTGTTCATTATTACACTCATCCAAATTATGTAATTTTTCATATAGTAGATATGAGCTTATCAAATAAGGATTTAATCCTGAGAGAATGGTCAAGCATTGGCTCCTTAGACCTTATTTAATTGACTTTAATAAATTTTTATAAATAGAAATTGTTGGAAATTAGGGACAAGGCATGTTCCTCTTACCTAAATTAATTATTTTTAATAAATTTTATAGAAAGCAAGATTTTAAGCACTTGTTACATGTGATGTTCCCTCCAAGTTTCTTTTAATTAATTTTTATTATTTTATACATGGTAAGTTGGCAGAAGTTAGATATATGTTGTGTTCCGATCTTACATCTCAATTAATTTGTCAATAGATTATCTACGCCACGCTAGCTGAAGTTAAGTACATATTGTGTTCCTCATGCATCATTTAATTAACTTTTTAATAGTTTATGTATGGCAAGTTGGCAGAAGTTAGATACTTACCATGTTTCTCATGCATTATCTAATTAATTTTTAATAGTTTATGTACAAGTTGGCAGAATTTAGATACATCTTGATAAACCATAAGACTAGGTCTTTTTTTTTATGACCTTAATTTTTGGGTATTTTGAAATTTGTATCACAATTTGTTACAACAATTTTATATATTTGTATATAAGTCCTCTTGTGAATCAATATTATAAATCAATACACAATAACCTATATCATGATATTATAGCTCAATCAAAAGGCCTAATTGCCAAATTTTAATTTTTTTTTCCTTTTATAGCTCTTATCCAGATGACAACCATCGACTCTAGTTTAGTTTCTACCATGTTTTCATAGAGCCATATGGCAAATTCCTCCTGTACTTCATCTGCCAACCTCCATTAAGTTATCCCATAAACTATTTATATTAGGTCACTTAATTAATTCCTATACTCAAAGGTTATAACCTAATTCAATTTATAGATGATACCGGGGTATTCTTTCTTCCACCATTATAAATCATCCTAATCTAACATACCATGAATGGACAACACGTGAACAACTGGTGTTATCATAGATTGTGAACTCACAATCGGAATTGGTTATGCAATAGATTAGTGAAGTTACCACGGCCAAATAAGCATAGAAAAAATTTGCAACTTCTTATGCATCTAGATCACATGCTTAAGTGCTATAGATGGAAGATTGATAACAATTGTACAATTAACTCTAAGTCCTTCAAAAGCCAATATTAGAGGATGATCTTGTGAATGTAATTTTAAAAAGACTAGGACCAACATATTGCCCTTTTATGTGGAATATTGAGGTACATTTCTAACATATATCTTATGAAGATTTGTTTAGATTGCTTCTATTTGAAGAGATTCGGTTAAAGAAGAACAAGATTCAACCTATGATATTTTTCTAACAGCTCACTACGCATAGAGAGGTTGAGGACATGGGCATTCTAGAGGGACAAGTAAAGATAGGAATTCCTTCACTTCATCACATCCAATTTGGTATTCAACATACCCACCCAACTACAATATAATGCTTCAATTACAGTGGGTGTGGACATTTGGCACAATAACTACCCTCACCTCATGCAGACAACAATCGCTTTGTAAATCCATGCTCCAATTACACTTCCACTTCATATAGTCCATCTTAGCATCAACACAACCAGACATGTATCCTAGATAGTGGAGCAACTCATTATTTAACAAAGGATATTGTGATTTTCAATTCATTCAAAGTATTCCATTCTAGAAGAGATTTCCATTAACAATACTAATGCTATTTCAATTTATCAAATTGGTTCTTATACTATTTCATTAAATGCTAGATTACTCAAATTGACAAAAATTCATGTGCTTGAGTCATGTCAAAATTTAATTTCATAAATGGAATTCACAAGAGCTAAAGTTGTTTCTTTTGAATTCATTTCAGGAATATTTTGAGGTGAAAGGGATTGGCATATAGGAGGTTTTATTCCAAGGACACCTTGACAAAGGAGTTTACTCTCCATAATTCAAAAAATAAAGTGTCTTTCCCTCAACTTATTTCTGTAGTTTTTCAGAGTGGAATATGTGAGACATGCTCATACAAATTCAAGGACAATAGCTTTTGTACTTCAACAATCAAATAGCCTCGATGCTCACAATAAAATGAGTAATTATGTTGCTTTTAGTGTTAGTAAAGCGCATAAGCTTCCCTTTACACAATCTGTGATGGTTGTCGATGATAAGTCAACATACTTATTGCAGGGTGTTGTTGGTGTATTTGTAGAGAAAGACAAGAGAACACGAGGAACGACACTTCCAAAATTTGAGGATATATTTAATATTAGTGATAATTACGCGACGGATGCATTAATTAAGACATCTTTGCGATCAAGATTCTCCCTAATCTGTAAGAAGAAAATCGTAATCAATAAGCCCGGTGCCCTCTATATTGAAGACATACATCAGTATATTAAATTGTCGACTCGGTATCCGGTATGGTTAATGTTCCGCGATGAAACTGAATCAAAGATGGGACAGTACAACAACACATTGAAGAATGCGTTACTTCTGTATTGTACCTGGGATAGTGAAGGAACCACCTCTGTACAAATCGGTATTAATACAAGGATTGGATATGTGTAATGATGTAATTACAATTAATGCAATATTTAACTTCCATATATTCTATTAAGTATCCATACAGATTAATGTTCATTAATTAATGTAAATACTAAAAAGTCATTTTTTAAATATAAGTCTGTAAATCCATTTAAGGATGTATAATACATACAAATTCTGTAAAATACAAACAAAACATGTGAAATACATAAACCTCTAGATAATCTCGGTAATTACATGATATTTTCATATGGTCGCAGCGGCATACATTTTACATTGGTTTGTTCGGTACATTAACAGACAAATTTTCCTATAATTTCTGTATTGTCTCTGAGATTGGTTTGCCAATAATTAACCCCAGCTGGGCCGGTTCCATACTAATACTTGTACGTGGATTATGAGATGTTCTCATTCCTACCTCTGAAATAGAAGGCCCAATTGGGTCCATATCCCTCAAAGTATGGGTATCATGATCCGTCTGAGATCCACATAAGATAGATGCCCTATCCTTGTATGATTCACTTAGTAGTAGATTTAAATAACTTCAAGTTGTTAGTGCAGAATTGATGTGGCATACAGCCTTACATACCTCCCCGTATTGTACATGTTTGAAATCCACATCCTTTAGTGTGTATTTTGGCGAGTTAATTTTAACCATTTGTCCTCTAAATGTCACATGATTTGCTTTGTGAGATGCTAATAATTTTAGTAATCCTTTGATTTTTGTGAAATGGGACCCAATTTTGATGTTTGACTCTTCAACCCAGAAATAAGCTCTCTAGGGAATAGGATCATTAACAGAAAATAAGAACATGAATAATAATGTAGATCAATAGGGCAATCTATTGGGAACCTGAATTCAGCCTGTAATGTATGTCCCATTAACAAGCGCTCATCATGTATTTCTACGATAACTAATCCGGTTGCATGGAAAGATACCTGTGGATTATACTCTATCTTGCAGTGATCAATCTTTAGACAATGACCTGTTATTTTTGCACAGGTTACTTCAGTCAACTGAGGAAAAACCAGATGAATTGGTTGCAATTCAGAAGAAAATCTGTATTCGGTCCTCTTTGAAACATGATAATCCGATGTTGGAGATAATAACTGGGATTCCATTTAGGTGTAACAATACAATCTTTGGCTAACACAAATAATGAACTATTGTGTAGCTAGTATAATATTCTGTATTGGTATTTATAATTAAAATGTTTAACAAATGAAACTTGTCCGATAAGCAACCTAAATATATAAGAATGGCAATTATGTAATTTATCGAGTTTACACTCTTCTGAATAGTGCGGGGTCTCCAAACTATAAAGATAAGAGTGTATAATATATAGAAGTGTGTGCCCCGGCCATCCGCTAACATAACATGGATGGTCGCCCGTTCCGTACTGCCACATGTCAAAAGTTGATTGGTTACTTCAAATTCATTTTTACCGTGGATTCTTTCTCTGAGAATTTTAAATTAAGTGGGTCCCACATGTAATTTAAAAATATTATCATATCATGAAATTTTGAATCTTGAATTTGGCGCCTAGATTCCAACGGTGATATTTCAAATAATATGAGTCAGTATATAATAAAATATTAATAATATAATACAGAGTCTAGCAATTAGGGAACAAGGTAGTAGATACTAATAGCTATTACCACTAAGCCGAAGCGTATACATTACACAATTATAATGTTGTATAATACCTATATAAATTACAACCCATCAATTATTATTGGATGTGGAGATGGCATTCCCTAACATGTATATGTACTATAGGAACAGACAACCATATAATGGCTTTCGGTACAATTCAAATTATATGAAGAACAAATACCCCTACAGACAACCGTTCTACGGCAGGCGTCAATCCTGGCGTGGTGTACAGACAGGGATGATGCCCAAGAAACCCTTATTGCGATGGAGAAACAAGTATATTACATAACCTATTAAATTTAGTTCAAAGCTTCTTAAACCCGGTAATAGGTCAGTAAACTATCTCAGCTTACCATCCTTTGGTATAAAAGAAGACCAACGGAAGAAATCAGTGATAATGCTGAGATCCTTGTATTTAACTGGAAGTGTTAAAGTTATGAAATTACAAAATATGATGGTTGTCGATGATAAGTCAACATACTTATTACAGGGTGTTGTTGGTGTATTTGTAGTGAAAGACAAGAGACCATGAGGAACGACACTTCCAAAATTTGAGGATATATTTAATATTAGTGATAATTACGCGATGGATGCATTAATTAAGACATCTTTGCTATCAAGATTCTCCATAATCTGTAAGAAGAAAATTGTAATCAATAAGCTCGGTGTCTTCTATATTGAAGACATACGTCGGTATATTAAATTGTCGACTCGGTATCCGATATGGTCAGTGTTCCGCGATGAAACTGAATCAAAGACGGGACAGTACATCAACATTGAAGAATGCATTACTTATGTATTGTACCTAGAATAGTGAAGGAACCACCTCTGTACAAATCGGTATTAATACAAGGATTGGATATGTGTAATGATGTAATTACAGTTAATGCAATATTTAACTTCCATACATTCTGTTAAGTATCCATATAGATTAATGTTCATTCAAAGTATTCCATTCTAGAAGAGATTTCCATTAACAATACTAATGTTATTTCAATTTATCAAATTGGTTCTTATACTATTTCATTAAATGCTAGATTACTCAAATTGACAAAAATTCATGTGCTTGAGTCATGTCAAAATTTAATTTCAAAAATGGAATTCACAAGAGCTAAAGTTGTTTTTTCGAATTCTTTTAGGATTATTTTGAGGTGAAGGGGATTGGCATATAGGAGGTTTTATGCTAAGGGCACCTTGACAAAGGAGTTTACTCTCCATAATTCAAAAATAAAGTGTCTTTCCCTCTACTTATTTTTGTAGTTTTTTAGAGTGGATTATGTGAGACATGCTCATACAAATTCAAGGACAATAGCTTTTGTACTTCAACAATCAAATAGCCTCGATGCTCACAATAAAGTGAGTAATTATGTTGCTTTTAGTGTTAGTAAAGTGCATAAGCTTCCCTTCACACAATCTGAGCTAAATGCTATAAAACCTCAAGAATTAGTATGCACAGATGTATGGTATGTTCCTAAAATTTCTAATTTGAGCCACCGCAATTACATAATTTTTGTTGATTATTTCACTAAGTTTTGCAAGATTTTTTTATTAAATATAAATTAGAGGTGTTATATTGCTTCACTAAATTTTGGAAAACATTGGAAAAACTTTTTGGCAGGCCAATAAAATTGTTACATTCGGATGGAGGAGGAGAATATCAGGCACTAAAGCTTATTTAGCAGATAATAGCATTACACATTATATTTTATGACTATACTCATTAAACAAAATGGGTTTGGTGAAAAGCAAAATGGACATATTATTGAAACTACTAGGGTCTTGTTATCACATGCTTCAGTACCCATCAAGTATTGAGATTTCATAGTTATATTTGCAATTTACACAATTAATAGACTTCCTCAATTAAGTCTTAAAAACTCATCCTTTGAAGTGGTCCATGGGAAAAAAATAGATATTAATTTTTTTATATGTATTTGACTTCCATTACTACTAATGTCTTTGTCCTTATACGGACTACAAACTACAACCAAGATCAAGGCCATGTGTCTTCTTGGTATATAATGTCCAACATAAAAGATATCAATGCCTTGATTTACTTACGAAAAAAATCTATATCGCATAGTATTATATATCTAATAAGCAGGTTCTACCTTTCACTAGAGATGGTAAATCCTTAAAGCAATCTATTTAAGAAAACAAGTCTAATTAAGCCGTAATCCTTCTACAAATTTGATATAAAATGATGTTATTCAACATTATAAACCACTCTCAATAGCAAAAACTTAGGTTCTCCAATCCACATTGTATCACCAAAGCCTAGTGGTACTCACATGCCTCCTGAGAATATTGTTAAAGCCCATATAACCACGAGTAGTGCTACTATCCTAATCTAGAAAGCTGTAGAATTATTGGTCCCAAGTCGAACACCATCAAACCACTCATGCTTTGACTGTACTACACTAATATGCTATGTCTCAAATCCACCATCCTTGCCATCACAATGATAAAGATTTAAAGTGACTATGCCTCTAGAGCACCCTCAAAGTTCAAAGAGAATAAAAGCATAGCAATCGGTGTCCTTTGTCAAAAATCACCCCATGATAAGAACATACAACTATATTTTCCATTCGGCCATATGCTCATTATCCATGGTTTTATCCACTTTTTATTCATCTTTTGCACTACACTTTGAATTGTTTTGGATTCCTTAAAGCTTGATTGAGTTTATCCTTGTTGTAGGGATGCCGAACGTCAAGAAGCTCGCCTCCAAACGCCCGAGAAACACAACACCAATCCCCGAGGAACCTCACTTCAAGCATGCTCACCATCAAGTAAAATATGAGATTTTGAAGACAAAACCATTTGGCACATTTTGTTATATTGATTGGGGTATCTTGAGAACACTCGGGATAAATTAACAAGTGAAGGGTCTTATTTCACATGATTGTTGGGACAAGTTGTTTTCGATTGATTATCCTTCCTATCGCCAATTAACTTTGGAAGTGTTAAGTACTTTTGAAGCACGGTAGGATGAAAGAACTGTGGGAGCTATAAGACCAGGAGCTATTCGCTTTCAAGCCTTTGGAAAATCCTGTGAGATGAATTATATAGAGTTTGCAATATACTTGGGGATCTATGATGATGAGTTCTCTACACGGTACCATTTGGCCGCCTACAATTAGACTTTCCACGACACATGAATATAAACCATTATTGGACCACTCTAGTAGTTAACAATGGTGAAAAAGTCCCAGAAAGCCACCTGATTGAAGAGCTCGATACACAGATATATTCATGCTTTTTTTGCTCGTTCTATTGGGGGTTGAAAGAATAGTATTGGTGTGGTTACATAATTAGACTTATATATCATGTTTGGCATCATCGAGCAGCATCCCATTCATCTTGGACACCTTGTTGTTGAGGCATTCCTTCATCAGGGGCAGCGTGCTAAATTAGGAGCTATCTTTGTGGGCCCCTACATGACTAGGTTGATTCGCTGCATGGGTTTACTTAAGTGCACAAGGGGCATGACCATGGTAGGGGATGTGGCAGCCCTCGGGCCGGCCACCCTACGAGTGATAGGATTGGTGGAGAGAAAGGATGGCAGTTACATATTCATGCGACACTTGGCCACATGAGAGTCCAGTCAACGTGAACCAGTCAAGACAGACTCAAAGCCTGAGGACACACCCACTCCCATCCCTGGTACCACACTGCCACTAGACTTTGATGCTAAACTAAGAGGATGGAGGATGAGATTTAGGCCATACGTCATGAGCAACACGAGATGCGAGGCAAGTTCTACTAGCTATTAGAGGGACAACGCTAGATTGCAAAGGACTTCCATCAATTTGTCATTTCCTCTCGTAGATCATCTTCACATACCACCACCGCGTCTTGTACCATTGCACCACCACCACCTACAGCAGCTAGTGACGACCAGCTTCACTTTTGAGCATGGACACTTATTTTATTTCAGTATTTTGCAGCAATTTTACTGTAGCAATGTTACTTGTATTTGTTTGAGCCGGAGATAGTACATATAGCAATTCTATCATAGAAGTTACTGTAGCAAATGGAGGTTTTTTGGGACAAAAAGTTTTGCCTACATATAGACCCTGTTATGCCGTGGATTATTTAAGTTTTGTGCTCAATACACTCTCCATACGTCCCCCATACAGCCTGTATGTCTCGGGGGTATAAAACAGGTTTCTAGTGTTAGGAAGGGACATTTTTGGCCACCATTTTGGACAGAAGAAGCGGAAGAACGAAGAGATCTTTGAAGACAACATTCTAGGGCTAGAGAAGGCTTCAAGAGCTTCATCAATCAAGGAAGAGATCCATCACCAAGGAAGGAAGGGTTCTAGGACCGAGAAGCGTCATTCGGCACTCCTTGGATGGGGGAAGCGTCATTCGACCCCAAGGGCACCGGATGTCGGTAAACCTTTGGGGGTTCATCATGTATTTTGAATGATTGTTGTTTAATTCTAATGCTTGGGTTAGTTTATGATTTAATTCATTGTACTTCATGCTAAGAACTACTCAATGGACAGATCCGTAGTTCTTTCCTGAGTTATACACATCGATGTGACTTAGTCATGTGTATTAGGTCGTGAATGAATTAAAAGGGGTTGCTTGTATCGATATGTAGAAAAATTGGATGTCGGTAGCCCTCCAATCTATAAGGATAAACTTAGGTTGAGTGTACCCTTATCTTGGGATCTCCTTGTGCTTAATGAAATCCCAGGGGTGTTGGTTAGGAAGAGATTCCAATAAACATTCATATGGGATTAGGGTTCAATTACCGAGAAATTGGGGTTGATCTAATCTAAGAGATCTTTCGGTCTAAATCTCCCTTGCAATCTTTTGTTCTTTATCCTTATCATGATGACCCCTCAAAGGGATCCACATCCATAGGCCTTTGCATTTCACTGTAGCTCTTGTAAACCCTTGCTTAGTTCTTTAATTGGTTTAACCATATCATATTTACTTTCTTACATCTAGTAGAGTAAATTTCTGTGCTTAAGATGTTAGGCTAGATAATAGGTAGCGAAGGAGTAATAGTAGATACTTAGTCCAGAGGAATACGATCCTCGTGTCTTTACACGAAGTATTACTTGGTGATCTAGTACACTTGTGGGGAAGTGATCAATTTGTGCTACAGTAGCTGCTACAATGAAATTACTACAGCACTCCAGCCGCCGTAATCTGCTATAGTACTCCAACTACATTAATTTGCTACAATAAATACACTACAGTACTGCGAGACCTGGTTTTCTTCTTTTTCCGCCCTAATCGTGTCCTTGTGTTTTCCATGGCTTCTCCGTGCTCTACAAAGCAAATAACACTCGATTAAGTATAAAATAGACATCAATTCTTAAAAAAATACATGGTAAGTGTATAAAATACATATAAAAAATACATACATTTAGACACTTATCAAAATATCCCCACACCTAAGCGTTTGCTTATCACCTAGAAAACAAATCATGAAAAACAAAGAGAAAGATAAGTGGCTAAATGTACTACCTCCGGCTCAAACAAATACAAGAGTGTAAAAGCACAGGGTAATGAATACACTCTCTATTTTGAAGTTGCAAAGCACAGGGTTTCGAGAGAAGTGAGGAGGATTAAAATTGATACTCTTGTGAAGAGCGAAACATGAGACTTAGTGCCTTAGCAACAAGCAACAAATATCCTTGGAAGTAAATGGCTATAAAAAATCGAAACATTTGCAAAACAAACGACATTGATCTATACAAGGTGAGGCTAGTTGCAAAGGGTTTTCATCATTTCCCAGGTATTGATTTCAATAAAAGCTTCAACCCAGTGATTAAATTAACCATAAGGCAATTATTTTTTTTTTCTTGTAGTGAGGTTCAATTGGAAAATGACACAGTTGGATATCTCTAATGCCATCCCTCATAGGCTCCTTGAAGAAGTAGTATTTATGGAACAACTATAAATTCCTAACTCATGTCTAACACCTACACAAAGCATTATATAACCTCCGATAAGCTCCATGATAATTATTCAAAGCCTTGATAGAAACTTTAGTTAGTTTCAGCTTTATAGGCTCCAAGGTAGAACCTTCTTATACATCTATAGGCAAGGTGACAAAATGAATTAATTGTTTGATATATGTTGATGAAATTATTATTACACTTATTGATTGCCCTTGCAGGCAAAGTTCCCAGTGAAAATCATTGGTAGTGTCCGTTACTCTCTGGGAAAGACATCACAAACCTATTACAACATGTTTGAATGGCTGCTATAAACCCAATAACTCATTATGGATTATTGCTTTAGGGAGGAAAGCCTCTTTAGCTTTATAGTTACAATAATGCCAACTGGGAAAATGATTTGTTAGATCACAAGAGCACATCTGTCTTTACTATTTACTTCTGGATTTGATTTGGTGTCATGGTCCTTAAGAAAGCAATGAATAGTTGCCTGTCCAACCACTTATGCTGAATATCCAATATTGGCATCCTAGGCAACTGAGATGGATACATTCTCTTCTTGGTAAACTAGATTGTTCAATTACAATTCTCCATTTGTGGTTTGGTAACATATCAGCCACTTAATTTCTAAACCTGATATTCCATGCTTGCTCCAAACACCTAGAGATTGGTTTCCACTTCGCTCTTGACAAGATGGCCGAGTAAGAACTTTATTTGTCTAATATATCAATAGTGTACCAGTTAGTCGACATCTTTATCAAAACTATTATCTAAAGCTCGCTTCCTAAATATCAAAAGCAAGTTGACTGTTTAACTTTCTCCTAGTTAACTTGACGAATGATGATAAACCACAAGACTAGGTCTTTCGTATAGCCTGAGTGTTAGGTGTGGACTCCCTTTTTCTCACCCGGCCTATAATTAGGATTAGACCAGTTAAAATAATGGGTCACAAATCAAATTTTATTTATATATGACTTCAAGAGATTATGGGTTCATGACTTCCATTAGAGACAAGCCCTTAATGTTAATTATCCTGGACATTGTCTCAGGAACCTCCGATTAAGAATAAGTGTGAATAAAGAAACAAGCTATAACAATCAATTTCATTTATTTCAATAAGTATGAATTCATGGATTCTATTGAAAATACAAGAAATATGAAATCATCTTAACTTGTGTCCGAACTTGTGTCTTGGACATTTTTTTGCATTTTGGATTTGATTTGTATTTCAAGTTCTGGATCATCTACGTTGATGAATCATAAACTTAATTTTGACTTTCCATAAGCTTCGGCTTTTATGCTTGTGAAACTTTCTTCAAGTCTTGACTTGTGAAACTCTTTGGGTTTTTGACTTATGCTGTCTTGAGACCGCTTGGTTCAATTATTGATTTATATTGATTTTCCAAATATTGACTTATAAAACTCTTTGGGTCTTTGACTTTTGATGTCTCAAGACTACTGAGTCCAATTGTCGATTTATATACGTCTTCAAGTCTTGACTTTTTTCATATCTTAAATCTCGACTTGACTGCTTTGGTTTTGATTTTTTTTTTGTTATATATATATTATCACATGCTCGTTGCATCTGCCTCATCATCGCGTTGTATGCCTCATTGTTGTCTTGTATGTCTTATTGCTGCCGCTGCCTCGAGATGGTATTTTTATTGCCTTAGGATAGGTATATATATATATATATATATTGGGATATTCATATATATATATATATATATATATATAAATCTATATTCATCATATTCATACCCATGTGCATGGTGTGCCTCTTTTCTTTTATTTATTTATTTATTATTATTTTTTTAAACATGCATGTGAGTATACATGCATACATGCTTCTCATTGATTCATTTTTATATATATATATTTCCCTCATGGTGGGACCCGCTTTAATTTTCTCTTTTTTTAATGAACCAGAACGTGATGCATGCTTCTCATTTGCTTAATCACGTATTCATTTTATGGTGGGCCCATGCCCTTTTGTATTTTTTTTTAAGAATGAGTGAGATACAGCAAGAGTATCGTCAAATACCCCATTGCATCAATGATATCCTACGACATCCATATATATATATATATATATATATAATCGAACCTGAGTACTTTAGGTTTGTGTTCATCAACATGCATACTTGTTTGTCTGTACATTGAGTTGGATCAATATTTGAACAATATCATATGCATTTGCTTTACATAGGCCTTGCATGAGCCACGAAAATTGAGATTTATTTATTTATTTTTATCATATATATATATATTTTTACAACCTCCATACTCATCATGTTCTCGTTCCCACATGCATCTTTTAAATGGTGGGTCCCCCTATACATGATTATATATATTCTTCACAAAACATATACCATGCACGTTCCTTGAAAGAAAAACTAATCTATGATAGCTCATCAAACTTTAAATTGAATATATATATTCTCCTTTGCCTTGGTGGGAACATATCATCGGACATGCAAACAGTTAGCATTCACTGAAGATTCAACACCATGACCTTGCTACTTGGTGGTTGTGGGCTCGAATGCGGATCGATAGCATGGCTGACTTCTCTTGTGTCAACATCCGTTCCAAAGCCATTTCATACTTGATTTTGTTTACCTGAGAGCAATGTGATGTTAGTATGGCCTTTCTCATCTCATCATGGTGCATTTGGAGGCTAACATTTGTCAATTATTAAATGACCAACTAACGAAGATATTGATGACTTTGATGGCATGGTTAGAAGGCCTTTACTACGGACGAGAGGCCTTCCATTCTTTTACATCAAATACCTTTTCAAACAATTAAATCTGCTAGATTCCTTATTAAATTAAGAGAATTTACGTATGTTACGACATCTTCATTAATTAAGATTTGCGTCCTTGTGGTGTAATAGGATGTCTTGGATAATTAATGCATTTCTGGAAAGAGTGGCTACTAGCTGAACCAACTTCTAGTCATCCTCTATGAATGTCCATGCAGATAATGGAAAGCCCCTCGACGTCCATTCTTCTCTGTAATCTAGAAATAGAGTTTATCTTTTGGATGTTTTTATTTTTTATTTTATTTTATTTTATGTTTTGTATATCAGTTGGGGTTTCTGTAGGATAGAATTGATGTTAAGAGTACAGGCTCTTATCCAAGTATTGTAGATGAAGCATTGACATCGTTAGCCTTTATATCTTGTATGATACTTGGAATATCTTATCGTGTTTATTGGTTCTGAAGTGCACCATAAGCAAGGTTATTCTTGACAGGGTCCATCTTCACACTTTCTCACAGCAATATCTTCATCAGTGTCAATGCATAAGATAAGCCCATTCGTATCAGTCAACAGAGAAACATCTCATCGTTGCACGACCTTCCTTCAGCAAGTATTAGATACCATCATCACTTCAGGGATCATTAGCGCTTTCGAAAGCCTAAGCTTCCTCACCATTCTCTCCCCAGGGGATTGATTGGGTGACAAGGGCTTGACCGCAGCGGGAACATTCACTGATGATGCCGGAGGGTACAGTGCAGTGTGAACGGCAGCAAGGATAGCGTAGATATTCATTGAAAGTCGTGTTTAGTACAAAATTATGTCTTCAGGACTCCGCATACATCTGGTAATGAAACTCAAATTGTTGGATGACGATGCGGTAGACCTCACCGGTGGCTTTTCCAAGGTATACAGCACCGGCGGCAACTCCAAAGGCTTACAACGTTTAGGGGGGAACCATCACCTCAGAGTCCTTGGTGCAGTTCACCAAGAGAATGAGGACTGATCTTTGAACTGAGACCTTCACCCTTGTGGTTCCTCCTTCATTTGCTGTGCTTGTTCGTATTTTGACGGCGAGATGACTGACAAGAAACTACATGTTATTATTCTTCATGAAGATGTCTTGCAAAATAGGATAGTTGCTTATGAGTTCCGCGACTGCCCAAGCAACCGTGGCTTGGACCTTTATGAGCGTATCCTTGAGGACCTTCACGAAGGTGGAACAAACAATGGCTTAGAAGCTTTGTTCGATACTCTCGAATCCCTCGTGACAAGAATTTGACTACCTTCACCTCTGTTAGTGCAACCGCACTATTTATTGGCATGATTTGACACCTAGACCAAGTGACGTGGCAACCAAGGTGACAAAGCATAATTGATGATGTGGCAAGCATGGTGACATGGCAAGGAGACTTGGAGTGCAAGGCAGACATCTTGAAGATCTTGATGGAGCTATTTTTAGTAAGTCTCTAACATGGAGGCAAATATCTTGAAGATCATGGTGAAGCTATCTTAAAGATCTTGGTGGAGTTATTTTTGACAATGCCTTACAACTTGAAGACAAGATCATATCAAGACCATATTTAGGTGATTTGATTGAAGATTAAATATGGTGGAGCTTAATTAAAGAAAGATCTATTCATGGTGTGAATGAAGGAGATATGATTTGAAGAATCCTTGATGAGAATCATTGAAGTCTATTAACGGCAAGATTTGAGGACCAAACTTGGGTGAATTGAAGATCAAGTTTGGAGAATCTTTGAAGACCAAATTTAGGAGAAGTTTGGCAAGTTTCATGGAAGACGCACAAGGACGTGCGCCCCTTGCGAGGGGACTGCGTGATGAGGAGCTGAGGAGGTAGGCTAGTTGCCGGCAGTCGGGATCGGGAGATTTGGCTGCATCGACTCGGACTAAGCATGACCGGGAGGTTGATGGGTCTTGAGGTCGTCCGCAACGTAACCAGAACTCAGTCAAGTCAGCAGTCAGGGCCATGTTGCAATTCATGTTACAACAGGAGTTGCAACAGCTAATTTCGGCAGGTTTTTAAATTAGTAGCCGCGGAGATTCTAAATGAGGTATGTGCTATATTTGGGACGTTGAGGCGTCTATATAAGCTACCTTGCTCGTAGATTGTAAGGTGTGTCTCTTGAGTGACTCTTTGAGGAGAGTGTGTGAGCACCAAACAATCTAGAGAGGGTAGTGATCTTCATTGTTGAGAGTGTGAGTGACAAGTGTTTGTACTCATCTATTTTTACCTCTTTTAGTGGATTGTTTATCTCCGGGCTTGGCCCCCCAGACGTAGGCGAGTGGACGCCGAACTGGGTTACCAACGTTGTGTGTCTCCTTGTGTTTGTTTGTGTGCTTTTTCTTTATTGGTTTGTGTGAGACTTCTATGAGTGATTAAGTGTTACTTAATACCCACAAACCACACCGGAGGAACTAACAACCTCCTCTTCCATCTCGTAGAGGAGTAGTGATGACAGCAGTGGTGACGGTGATGACAGCGGCTACAACATCAACCTTTCTTTATTACATATATATATATATATATCTATGTATTTGGTAGGGAGAGATAACGAAAGGATCTTCTTCTTCTTCCTCGTTTTCTCCTCTGGCTCCTTCTTCTTCTTCTTTCTTCTTCTTCTGTGAGAAAACATTAAAACTCACTGATTGCATCTTCTCTGGAGAAATCCAGCCTCCAAGTCAAACAACAACAATCAAATTCAGCACCCTTTGAAGATCTCAACCTTCCAAGCTGAAACAATGGAGAATTAGAGATGCGATGGAGATGAAATCCATGAGATCCAGATCATGAACAAGAGAAGAGAAAATGGAGAGGAAAAGCATTTGTCAATCTTATTGAATCAAAAATGAAAAACCAGTTAAAATGAATACAATGATGTTGCCCTTTTATATACTAGCATCTCAATAACAGAATAACAAATTCCGCCAACTGGATGCCACGTTGGAATGAGAATAACAAACTTTAATCACATGCCTATCACGTGCTCATTTACAACACTTAATAACATCAAAGTTTCTGAATTAAAACTGAAGAATGAAAATAGAGAATGAAAACAAATGCTTCTCCTCTTTTCTTTTGAATAGAATTATAAAGAGGTCCAGGTAAGGCTTTAGTAAAAATATCTGCAAGTTAGTGCTTTGAAGGAACATGATCTAGAACAATCTGTCCAGCATGAAGTTGTTCTCTGACAAAATGGCAATCTAGTTCAATGTGTTTGGTTCTTTCATGGAAAACTAGATTTTTTGCAATGTGAATTGTTGCTTGATTGTCACATTTGAGAGATACTGGTATTACAGATGGTACTGTCAACTTATTGAGTAATCGAGTCAGGCAAGCCAATTCAGAGCATACCCTTCTCATTGACCTGTATTCAGCTTCTGCTGAAGATATAGCAACTGTGCTTTGCTTCTTTAATTTCCATGATAAAGGAGTATTTCCAAGAGTGATTTAAAATCCACTAACTGAATGCCTTGGTTAAGGACAAGCAGCCCAATCTGAATCACAATATGCTTGTAGAGATAAATTAGAATCTGAATTCATAAGAATTCCTTGTGTAGGATTATTCTTCAAGTATCTTAATACATGAAAAGCAGCCTCCATATGAGAAGAGTGAGGATTTGACATGAATTGGCTCAAATGTTGGACAGAAAAGGACAGGTCTGGTCTTGTATTTGTCAAATAGTTGAGCTTGCCCACTAATCTTCTATAAAGAGAAGGATCAGAGAGGGGTTGACACTACAACAAAATTGATGATTAGTGACAATTTTAATTTTGACATATTGGTTTTTTGTCACAAAAAAATACATAATGTGACGAAATCATTATTTAGTCACTCATTTTGCTTGTTTGATAATTTTATGTGACAATACTTTAAATTGTCACATGATATTGTCACAAAAGGATTATCTCCAAATGCACTCGTACTTTTAATGATGGTTTAAATATTAAGTGACAAATATAATACGCCATTTTTTTATGTACCTTAACTTATTTTTTGTGACACATAGGTTTGTCACCAAAATATAAGTAATAATGACATTATAATATTATTACAAATAAATATTGCATTACTTGATGATATTGGATAATGTCACTATTTGTTACTAAATTTAATGACACTAATCATCTCTCACTAATAATTTTTTTCGTAGTCAAATGCTAAATACCATTGAAAAATAAAATGCTAAATGACATAAACATTCTTTTATGCTTTACAATTAATTTAGGAGAAAAATATAACAAAATTATCTATAGAAATTAACATAGATATGAGTAAGGACATAACAATAATTTTTTTAGGTGGGTCATGCAAAACGTTAATAAACCAAACAACAATTTTCTTTTATAAATATTTTTATAAAAATATAATTTTCAATATCATGCTTACCAATTTGTCGAATATAAAAGCAAATAATAGACTTTTCCAAATATTTTTCTAAAATCATATATTTTTATACAATATAAATAGCTTTTAAAAGTAAAAAAACTTGAGAAAGCAAAACAATATATTTTTTGCAAAAGAATATAATTCATGTTATATAACTTATTTAATACCTAGGGGCAAGGGGATAAAAAAAAAATTTTGCAAATATTTTTCCTAAAAATATAATTTTTTTAAACTATATTTATCAATTTATACATTGTTTATTTTCAAAAAAATTGTGAAGATAGGGTTGTAGCATCCCCATATTAGTTTAATTTCATATTGATTTATTTTAAATTATTTATTTTTTATTCAAATAACTCTCTTTATCGCTTTTTGAATTTTTTATTTTTAAAGATTTTATTAGAGATATTTTATATTAACACCTTCATATATATTATAATTTATTTTATTAATAAGGACTAAATTATAAAAGACCTTTATATTATTGAAGTAATTTTATATATATATTAAAGAAGTTTTTATAACTACAGTATTAATTTAAAATTCAAATTTCATTGGTTTAAATTTGTTATAAGTTTTTTTAAAAAAATTATTGGGAAATATATTTAAACGATAATTTAAAATTCAAGTTTCATTGATTTAAATTTGTTAATAATTTTTAAAAAAATTTATTAGGAATTTAATTAAAAACATATAAAAATATTTTAGTTTTTATATAGAATTCGAAAAGATTTTCATTCAATAAAAAGACATATCCTATAAAAATTTTTAAATAATTTTAATTTGTCTAAATTTAGTTTAAATTTGTTAATAATTTTTTAAAAAAATTATTGCGAATTTAATTAAAAAAATATAAAAATAGGTTAGTTTTTATATAAACTTTGTACAGATTTTCATTCAATAAAAGACATATCCTATAAAAATTTCTGAATAATTTTAATTTATCTAAATTTAGTTTAAAGTTTATAAAAATTTGAAAACAAAATTCTATATTTAAAAACAAAATTCTCTATAAATCTCTATCTCAATTTCTATTTTTCTCAATCTTTCTTTTCTTTTCTCATCATTACTAGGTACATTATATTTTTTTCTTTTCTCAATGTCCATACTACTGCCTTATTTTTTTATTTTTATTGTTGCTTCCATCTTAAGGCACACTTCCACTTTTTAGTTCTTGATATAATGCTTGTGTAAGTTTCTACTTCATCAAAGATCTCATGAATCTTTAAGTATTTGCATTAGTGTTCCAAATGCACTTAGTTCATAAATTTTTAATTGCTTGATTCGTTTCTAATTTTATGGGTTTTTGTAGTGATGATGGTTCCGTTGGAGAAGGGAATATTTGAATGGGAAAGAGATTGACATCGGCTACAATCATTGAGATTAAAAGTTTTTCTTTCCAAAGGCTTGCTAACAATATTGATTCTTGTGTTTTTTTGATTAATTAATGTATTTTTAATTATCATTATTTTTATAATGGAATTATTGTTATAATTTCTATAGTTGTTTGATTAGCACTTTTAAATTGTTAAAGTTTGTCATTAATCAATTAATTTTTGTTATGACTATCTATTGTGCTTATTATTAATTTTTTGGATGCATATTAGTATATATGTATATGTATATATAATTATATTTTTTGAACTTTACTTTGGTTAATTTACTCTTCTTATAAATTAATATTTATTATTTTAAAAATATTTGTTTCAGGTTTTAATGAGGCAAGCTCTACATCAACAAAACACCATAAACACGAACGACACAAGAGTTGCATGAAGAATAGTTATCTATTTTGATACGATTTACTTAAGATTATAAGTTTTTTTAATGTTATTAAAATTTTACTGAAATTGAAATTTGTTAATCCATAAGGTTAATCAGTAAATTATGATAATTGTGTTATTTTTTTCTTTTTGCAATAATAATATTGATTTAATTTTATTTATGATAAATTATCAAAAATTAAATTTTTGATAATTTATATAATTTATTAAAAAATATTCACTAAAATATATCACAAATTACAAATACATCATAAACACATGATTGATTGTGACATTTTAAAAATATTACAAATTATATAATATTCAATTAATTGTGACATTACATAATTTATGGTATATTTTTTTCATTAGTGACGCATTTTTCATCATCATCGATAAATAAACTTTTTGTCACTAAATATTATATTTTTAACAATATATAGTGACGTTAACCACTTTTTTATGACACCGTTTCTATTTTGAAAGGGTGACAAATATTTTTGTTATTTATTATTTGAAAATCGATGCAACGTCACAAATGATAAAACTTTCACCTTATTTTTTTAGTGACAATTCATAACATTTTACTGACACTTTGACACAACATTTAGTGATAAAAATGCATGTCATTAATGATTATAAAATAGGTAAAATATGATAATTTTTGTCACATAAAAGGTATCATTGCGGTGATCGACATACGTAAATCGTCACATTAACCCTTTAGCGACGGAGCTAAGGCGACATAAAATGCGTGACAGCAACAAAGTAGTCACAAAAATTTTTAGTGACAGAAATATATTATTTTATGACATTATCACATATGTCAATAATTGACTAATTTGTTGTAGTGTGACCCATATTAGTAGTCAGTTTGAGACCATGTACCAGAGGACTTGATACTGTTGACAATTGATTGCAATCAAATTCAGTTAAATGATCTATGATAAACTTCCTCTGTGTTAAAATTAAATCCTGTCCTTGTGTAATTGCCTCAATGCCTAAGAAGTAATGTAGTTTACCTAAATCTTTGATTCTGAATTGCTGATCAAGGAATTGTTTCAAACTAATCATTTCTTCTTGATTGTTGCCTGTCACGAGTATGTCATCCACATATATAGCTAGGAAAATGATCAGTCCATTTGACTGCTTGTAAAATAGTGAGTAATCATTCTTGGAGTTCTGATAACCTCTTGACTTCAAAGCATCTGATAATTTTGAATACCATTGTCTGGAAGCCTGCTTTAGAACATACAAGGATTTTCTTAATTTGCAAACCAGTCTTGAATCAGATATTTCCAGCCCAGGAGGAATTTTCATATAAATGTCTTCATGTAATTCACCATGTAGAAATGCATTGTTTACATCCAGTTGGAAAAGTTTCCAATTTCTCTTTACAGCCACTGCAATCAAGCTCCTCACTATTGTCATTTTCACAACAGGAGAGAATGTTTCAATATAATCCACCCTCTTTTTTTGAGTAAATCCCTTCACTACTAGCCTGGCTTTATGCCTTTCAATGCTTCAATCTGCCTTATATTTGAGCTTATAAACCCATTTACAGCTAATAGGTTTCTTCCCTTTAGGCAAAGAAACTAGTTCCCAAGTTTTATTTGCTTCAAGAGCTTTAAACTCTTTTTGCATAGCATTCTGCCAATTTAGATCAACTATAGCCTCTTCATAAGTTTGTGGCTCTTGTAAAGTAGATAACATAGTAAGCATTTTTTGGTTTTCAAGATGTAGAGAGGTAAAGCTAATATGTTTTGGTAGAGAAAAAGAATTGGTAATTGTATGGGAACAATTAATGAAACAAGAACAGGATTGAGAATTTAAAAATGGATTCAATTGGGCATTACTGCACACATAATCTTCCAAATAAATGGGAGAATTATGAATTCTATTGGATCTACGAGGAGTTTCTGAAATTGAAGAAGGAGTATCATGATTGGAAACTGAAACATTTTTGAATTGAAGAAGAATGAATTGTAGTATTTGGATGATGATTTGATGATATGTCGATAGGAACATTGGCAGGATTATTCAAGTGAGAAATATTTGAATTGTCAAAAATAGAATGAGAAATATCCTGAACAAACTTTGGTAAGTAAGTTGAGGAGTCAGTAGGAACAAAAGATTGAAGGAAAGGAAAAGTTGCTTCATGAAACACAACATTTCTGGAAACTATAATTTCTTGTGTGTCAAGAACTAAAACTTTATACCCCTTCTTTCCAAAAGGGTAACCAAGAAAAATAGCAGCAAAAGCTCTGGGTTGAAATTTATCCCTTTGCTTATCAATATTTGTCACATAGCATAGACATCCAAAAGCTTTAAGGTGAGATAAATCAGGTTTCTTTCCAAAAAGTATCTCAAAAGGACTTTTGTTATTCAACACTTTGTTGGGAAATCTGTTAATCAAGTATGTGGCAGTTCAAACACACTCACCCCAGAATTTTAAAGGTAGATTGGATTGAAACAAAAGAGCTCTAGAAGTTTCTAATAGATGTTTATGTTTCCTCTCAACCACCCCATTTTGTTGGGGTGTATATACACAAGTTGTTTGATGGATAATACCTTTGTGAGCAAAGAAAATTTTCATTTCAATAATCCTTCCCAATTCTAGAGCATTATCTGTTCTAACTTGTTTTATTTTAGTTAAAAATTGTGTTTTAATCATTTGAATGAAATTTTTGAGAGCAAATGTAGCATCCTTTTTTGTTGTAAGCAAGAATGTCCAAGTTGTTCTACTAAAGTCATCTACAATTGTTAGGAAATATCTATGACCATCATATGTGGGAGATTGGTAAGGGCCCCAAGTATCTACATGAATTAATTCAAAAAGAGTGGTGGTATGAATTCTGCTTCGAGGAAATGGCAGCTTATGTTGTCTAGCTTGTGGACAAACATGACAAAACATAGTATTATCCGTAACATTTCCAGAACTTTGCAAAGAAAGTAATTTCATTTTATTGAAAGGAAGGTGTCCCAGTCTTTGATGCCACAAGGCAACTGTAGAACAAGAAACTGAAGAAAAATTTTGAGAAGAAAAATCAAAATTACGATAACATTTCTGTGAATTGGCAGAATTGGTAATTGGATCAGAAGGCTGTACAGAATTCAAATCTCCTTTGTGAAATTGCAGCAGAAATAGCCCATTGGAAGATTTACCAAGAACCAGTGGCCTCTTCAGCGAAGGGCCCTGAAGAATACAAGATTCAGAGGTTAAGATAATGTTACAATTCAATTGTTGAATTAACTTTCCTATGGACAAGAGGTTGTAATGAAAACAAGGAACATAAAGGACATCCGAAATCAAAAGATTGTTTGAAAGTTCAACTGTGTCAGTATGTGTAATAGAAATTTCATGACCATTAGGCAAGGTAATTTGGAAAGGTGTAGAAAGAGGATGAAAGATTTAAAAAGTTTAATAACATGGCACATGTGATCTGAGGCACCTGAATCTATTATCCAAGTATCCAAATTAACAGGAAGCTTACAATTGCTATTAAAAGTATAAGAGCTATTGTAATTATTGAAGAGTTTAGTAATACCTGCCATAGAAGAAACCAAATTGGCATTACCAGTAGATTTGTCATTCTCTGAATTCTGCAGAGTGCCATTCAGAGTACCATTCAGGAAATCCATCAATTGCTTACATTGTAAAGTAGTTAGCTCAGGAAATTGTGCCTTTCCAATCGATTGTGAAGAAGAAACTTCAAAAGTACTGCCTTGAACTGAAGCTATAAACCTTTTATCTTTATTTCCTTTGTAGTTGTTTGGAAAACCATGTAGTTTAAAACATTTTTCCTCTGTATGTCCAGGTTTCTTGCAATATTCACAGAAAAATTTTTAGTATTTAGCCTTGTTTCTTGTTGATAGCTGTGTTGCATTTTTATTGTAAGAATTCCCAGGCACATTAGAACTTCATGCATTCATGGACACATCCTCCGGAGTGAAATGTGAACCAGAACTGATTTCCCACTACTTCTCTTCCTAAATTAAAAGTGAGTATGCTTGTCTAACAGATGGAAGAGGCTTCATCAAAAGTAAATTGCCTCTAAAATTAGTGTAAGAATTATTCAATCCCATCAGAAACTGCATTAACTTGTGTTTTTCTTGAACCTTCTGCCAATCATGCCTAGCTTCACATAAACAATGTGGTATATCACTTAAGTCCTGAAACTCATCCCACAATTTCCTAATCTTGGTAAAGTAAGAGGTCACACTGCTAGTACGTTGAATAACCTGATTTAATTCCTGTTGGATTTGGAATAACTGTCGACCATTAGATTGACCAAACCTCTCTTCCAATTCTTCCCAAATTTCACTAGCCTCTTTCATGTAGATAACACTATCAAAAATCTCTTTGGTTAAAGAAGACAAGATCCAAGATATGACCATGCTGTTACATTTTTCCCAATCTTGGTATTCATCTGAATCCAAATCTGGTTTCTTATAGGTACCATTGATGAAACCCAATTTACTTCTAACTGTTAAAGCTATTTCTATGGATCTTTTCCAGGATCCAAATCCCAACCCATCAAAGGGTTTAAAAACAAGAAACATGCCTAAATTGTCTGAAGATTGCAGACAGTAAACATCTGAAGCTCTATTACTAGCACTAGGCATGATTCAGGAAACAGGAAAGCAAAATACAGTAAAATTTCAGCAGAAAAGGAACAATCAGCTCCAAGAACAATTAGCTCTAAGAAAAGATCAAGAAACTACTCTTGATTCTCTGATACCATGTGAGAAACCATTAGAACTCACTGATTGCATCTTCTCTGGAGAAATCCAGCCTCCAAGTCAAACAGCAACAATCAGATTCAACAGCCTTTGAAGATCTCAACCTTCCAAGCTGAAACAATGGAGAATTTGAGATGCGATGGAGATGAAATCCATGAGATCCATGAGAGATCGTGAACAAGAGAAGAGAAAATGGAGAGGAAAAGCATCTGTCAATCTTATTGAATCAAAAATGAAAAACCAGTCAAATGAATACAATGATGTTGCCCTTTTATATTCTAGCATCTTAATAACAAAATAACAAATTCTGCCAGCTGGATGCCACGTTGGAATGAGAATAACAATCTTTAATCACATGCCTATCATGTGCTCATTTACAACACTTAATAACATCAAAGTTTCTGAATTAAAACTGAAGAATGAAAATAGAGAATGAAAACAGATGTTTCTCCTCTTTTCCTTTATTTTGATAAATTTAACTTCCATTATCTTCTTCGTCCTTTTTCGCCTTCATCTTCTTCTCTTTGTTCTTCTTCCTCTTTCAATCTTCTATCCGGTTCCATTTTCTTCCTCTGTCTTCTTCGCTTTAGGTTTCGGCTGGCTTCCTCCGGGGTCCCCCCCTTTATCTTCTATTTTTTTCTTTATTCTATGAGTATACATCGTAGAGAAAAAACGAGGATCCCCCTTCTTTCTTCTTCTTCTCCCCCGTCCTGCCTTCATCCCCTGGTTTTCTTTTTAAAAGCAATCATGGGCTCTTGTGCTGATCCTGGAGCGACGTGGCGACGTTATCCAGATAGTGGGGTGACCATGCCTTCCACTACACGTCTTACTTTATTATATATATATATATATATATATATTATTTCCATATATTTTTTATATTATTATTGATTTTTTTTAATCTGTATCTGATTTGATTTTTTTATTATATATTATATATATTATTTTATTGGATTTTGTTTATTTAATTTATTCTATATTATCTAATTTGATACGATTTATTTATTTATTTTATTATATATATACATATTTTATCGGATTTTATTTTACTTTAATTATATATATATATATATTATTATTTTCATATACAATTTGATTTATTTGATTTGATTTTATCTATTATCTTATTTAATTATTTTACCATTTTTTTGTGTTAATTTAAATTTTATTTTATTATATATATATATAGGGGCAGTATTCTAAGGATGTCCATAGATTTAAAATCTAGGGATGTCCTTGGCTCAGCCATTAGATTTTGATCTAATGGCTGAGAGCTTTACCCTTTTTAAATATTTCAAATGCTATCTTATCTCTATCTTATCTCCAGACAATTCGTTCCTTCACCTCCGGATGTGATCTTATCTCCAGAACGGATGCTGCGAGCCTTCTCCGATCTTCATACAATAGCCTCTAAAACATTGCGAGATGGGCACGGCAGGATGGGAGACGGGGGGCACGGCGGGGACAGGAGACCGGTGTGGAGCATGGTCTACTTGAGTGGCTCATTAATGGAGGACAAGGCCGGGGAAGAGCTTCGTACTGTGAGATGGACTTGCCAGAGATGGAGGACAATGCCGGCGATAAAGAGGAGCTTGGTAGTGCGGGATGACCTCGGAGGGAGGGATCAGATCGTTAGGGAAAAGTTTTTGTGTATAGAGACATGAGAAAACATCACAATCCATAGATGAGGAATCAACGGTTGTGATGAAAACATCCTCAGAATTTAAAACTAGGGATGTTCTCAGGGAACGTATGGCCATATATATATATTTGCCTAGTGATTTATATACATGGTTGATTTTGGGATTAAGATCACCTCAAAATATGTGCTAGTGAGACTTTGACATTTTGGATCGCCTTGAGATCTGCGCTCTTGGCTAATCTTGATATTTGTGTGTTTTAGATCATCTCGAGATTTGCGCTCATAGCTGATCTAAAGATTTGAATATTTAGATTGCCTCGAGATTTGTGCTCTCGGCTGATCTTGGGATTTGGATATTTAAGATCACCTTGTTTTCTCGGTTGATCTTGATATTTGGATATTTTGTATATTTTGGATCGACCTCGAGATCGGTACTCTTAGCTGATCCAGATATTTGAATATTTTTTTAGATTGCCTCGAGATCTTTGCTCTCTGCAGATCTTGATATTTGAGTATTTTGGATCACCTCGAGATCTATGCTCTCGGTTGATCTTGGAATTTGGATATTTATGATCGGCTTGAAATATGTTTTCTCGGCTGATCCGGATATTTGAATATGTTTTAGATCGCCTCGAGATTGGTGCTCTCGGTAGATTTTGATACTTGAGTATTTTGGATCACCTCGAGATCTGTGCTCTCGGCTGATCTTGGGATTTGGATATTTAAGATCGCCTTGTTTTCTCGGCTGATCTTGATATTTGTATATTTTGTATATTTTGGATCACCTCGAGATCGGTGCTTTTGACTGATCCGGATATTTGAATATTTTTAGATCACCTCGAGATCGGTGCTCTCGGCAGATCTTGATATTTGAGTATTTTGGATCGCCTTAAGATCTATGCTCTCGGCTGATCTTGGGATTTGTAATATTTAGATCGCTTGTATTTTTGGGTGATCTTGAACATATCCAAATATTATGAAATTTAGTTATCTTATCCACATGTTGTCCTAATTAGATTATGATTGGGTGATATGTGATTTTAAAATTTTAATTTGATTTGAATTAGGACATGCAAATTTTATATATAAACATTAGGCATTTTGAAATTTTTATGACAATTTGTTACAACAACTTTGTGTATCTACAATTAAGTCTCTCTTGTTAAGTAATATAAAAAAATCAATATATAACAAGGTTATCACATACAATGTTCCTTAAACATCGTCTAATTAATTTTTAATAGTATATGCATGGCAAGCTAGCAAAAGTTAGGTACTTTCTGTGTTCCTCATGCATCATATAAATAAAATATTTTAATAGTTTATGTATGACAAGCTGGCAGAACTTAAGTACATACCTTGTTTCTCATGTATTATCTAATTATTTTATAAATATTTATGCAAGAAAAACTGACATAAGTTAGATACAAACCGTATTCCCCATGCACCAGTACTTATTTAATTCTTTAATAGGTTGTGTATGATAAACATATAGAAGTTAAATACATATCGTTGTTTATATAGAAAAAAAAAAGAGAGAAGGAAGCCTTTTAATTTGAATAAAACCCTAATCTTTATCTCTACCAGCATTAAATTTGGATTTAAATAAAGTTTAGGGGATATAAAGGTCATTTTGAGCTTATCCACGCTTAAAAAAAGAGAAGGGAATTTTAATATTTTATCCCCAATTCATATTTTAAAAAAATTAAATATATGTAAATTTAAAATTTGAGTTTTAAAAAAATATATATCCGGATAATGCTAATCAAATTCAAATAAAAATCCGGATATTTGAAAAATAAGGAGAGATTTTTTTTGGTTAAAAAAAATCAAAACAATATGGTGGGCTCGGATTTTTTTGGTTGAGGATAGGATAATCTTCAAAGGGGAGACGGCCAGGTAAAAAAAAAAAGGAATGAGCATGACATGAAGAAGAAGGGAGTTTAAACAATTGATACATCTCTTCGGTCCATGGTGGGCCCGGTCAAGAAAAAAAAATTTCAGCATGGCATGAAAAAGGAGGTTCTTTCCATGGTGGGACCGAGGTGAAAAAGAGGAGGGCTAGTTTTCCCTTCCATGGCGGGACCGCTAGGATATAAAAAAATATAAAAAAATAGCATGGTGATGCATGATTGGAGGATCCTTTCTCCATGGTGGGACCGGGAGTACTAAAAAAAAAAAGAAGTCAGCATACCCATGCAAGGATGAAAGGCTTTCTCTCTTGATGCGGGACCCGGGTGAAGAAGATGAAGGTATAAAAATCATGCACGTGGGAGCTCTTCTATGCTTCTTCATGCTTCTTCCCAAGTTCTTTATCTCACTCTAAGAACTCTCTCTTACCTGCTGGACGATCCTCTCTTGATATCCAGATATTGACTCTCTTCTTCGATCCCAGACTCCCAAATTTAATCGGACTATATGTAAAGAAGAAAGGATGCATGTTCTCTCTTATTTTCTCTTTCCATCTCTTTTCTTCCATTGTATTCTCTCTATCTCTCTCTCTGAGAATCCATGAAGAGAACCAATGTGGTGGTGTCCGAAGTATTACCGGTGACCTTGTTTGTTGTTTCAGCACGCTCCTCCTCGTTGCCACCTCTTTGCATACACAAATAAAGAGATACTGGAATGATGATATTGGTGATGTTGTGAAGTTCGAAGTATGAGGAAGAAGAGAGTGAATATGATCAGATTCAGGAAAAAAAAAAGGAGGATGAAGAAGAGCAAGAATAGAATAGAATAGATAAGATGCTATGCAAATGGATGGGATTGATGATGATGCAAAACTCCTTGCGAAGCTCATCGACGTTGTGCCATTTCTCACATGATGCATCTCGTTGTGCAAGCTAGACTTCTGTACATGATCAACAACCTTAGCTCCTACATGCACAACAACATTATGAGCCTTGTCATCCTTTTGAAGACCTGCAAAGTAATGGATTCCCAGCCAGCGATCGTCTGACCGTCATTATCCTCCGTCTAAGGCCTCAACAAGAAAGTCCTATTGAGATGCTTGACGATGGTGATGCCCCCTTCATGAATCTCGAAGCATGCTTGAGAAGTTCGTCACTCCAAAGAGGTAGATGACCTTATAAAATCTCATACCAAGTATATATATACAAGTATGTTTTGGTTTCGTTCAACCCATGCAAGATGCCATGAAGAAAAAAATCTTAGATGAAAGTTCATGCAAAATACCTACATTTGGTTGTTAATCCTATGCATAATGCCATAGAAAAAAATGTCATCTTGATGAGGTAGATGAAACTCTATACAAAATGTATACATTCTGGTTGTACACCCCATACCCATGCCATAAAAAATCTTTAAATATGAATGCTAGACCCTTCCCTCTGCATATTTTGTCTTTAAATCATGCACATAGACAAGAGCATATGCATGCTGTTCGTTTTCACTCATTGTCAACACCATCGTAAAAAAAAAAAAGAGAAAAGAAAGAAAAAAAATTTTTTGAGGACACATATGCAAAAATGTGAAAATGTGTGATAATACGAAAGTTTGAGGGTTTAACTGCAAAAAATAATAAATATAAAAAAATATAAAAATGTGAAAGTTTGGGGGTTTATTTGCAAAATTTGATAAAATATGAAAAAAAAATGAAAAGTTAGAGGATCTAAATAAAAAAAAAAAGAAAAAAAAGAAAAAAAAGGGTTTTTAGCGAAGATGAGGGATATTTTGGTAATTTCACAAGACCTCCCTCCCTTAAGCTTACCATGATGTCTAATGCATGTCGATCGCTCTCCTTGAGAGAGCCTCTTCATTGCCTCTTAACAGTCACGGAAGTGGATGGGCTATTGAAAATTTTTAAAGACCCTCTTGAAAGCTAATTGCGATGTTCAATGCATGGTGACTGCTCTCCTGGAGAGAACCTCTCCATTGCCTCTTGACAGTCACATAAGCTGAAAGAGTTGAGGAAGACTTTTGAAGAACTCTCTTGAAGCTCGCTCTAATACATAGCGATAGCTTTCTTTGAGAGAACCTCTCCTTTGCCTCTTAACAGTCACGGAACTGGATGGGCTATTGAAGATCCTGTTAAACTCCCTTTGAGCTCATGGATCCTATTTGATGCCATTGACTCTCTCAAGAGTGATAAAAAATTTCAACAAAAAAAAAACCCCTTAAAACTCTCTTTGAGCTCATGGACCCTATTTGAGGCCATTAACTCTCTTAGGAGTGATAAAAAAAATTCTAAACCCCTTTAAAACTCTCTTTGAGCTCATGGACCCTATTTGAGGCCATTGACTCTCTTTCGAGTGACAAAAAATTACAAAACAGATAAAACTATCTTTGAGCTCATGGACCCTGTTTGAGGTCATTGACTCTCTTTCGAATAATAAAAAATTCCAAAACCCATAAAACTCTTTTTGAGCTCATGGACCCTATTTGAGCTCATTGCCTCTATTAGGAGTGATGAAAAATTCTAAAAAAAAACCATAAAACTCACTTTGAGCTCATGGACTCTATTTGAGGCCATTGACTCACTTAGGAGTGGTAAAAAATTCCAAAACCCATAAAACTCTTTTTGAGCTCATGGACCCTGTTTGATGCCATTGACTCTCTTAAGAGTGATGAAGAAATTTCAAGATCTTCAAAAGCCAAGCATTCTAAAACAAAAAAAAAAGAGAGAAAAAAAAATCAAATCAAAATCAAGGCATTAAAAAAAATGATGAATCAACAGATGAGCTCAACAACCTCAGAGTTAAAGTGTTGAAGAGTTCACAAGTTACAAAAAGCTTCACAAGCATGAAAGCCGAAGCTTATAAAAAAAATCAAATCAAGTTCCAAATCAAATCCAAAATGCAAGTTTCAAAGTTCAAGATACAAATTTCAAACAAATCAACAAATGAGCTCAACAAACTCGGAGTTAAAGTGTAGAAGAGTTCACAAGTTGCAAAAAGCCTCACAAGCCTGGAGGCCGAAGCTTATAAAAAATCAAATCAAATTCCAAATTAAATCCAAGATGCGAGTTCAAATGTCCAAGTTTCAAGTTTCAAATAAATCAACAAATGAGCTCGACAACCTCGAGACTACAGCGTTGAAGAGTTCACAAGTTGCAAAAAGCCTCACAAGCCTGAAGGTCGAAGCTTATAAAAAATCAAATCAAGTTCCAAATCAAATCCAAGATGCAAGTTTCAAATAAATCAACAAATGAGCTCGACAACGTCGAGACTACAGCGTTGAAGAGTTCACAAGTTACAAAAGTTTCACAAGCCCAAAAGCCGAAGCTTATGAAAAGTCAAATCAAATTCCAAATCAAATCAAAGTTGCAAATTCCAATATCCAAGTTCCAACCAAATCAACAAATGAGCTCAACAACCTCGGAGTTAAAGTGTAGAAGAGTTCACAAGTTGCAAAAAGCCTCACAAGTCTGAAGGTCGAAGCTTATGAAAAAAATCAAATCAAGTTCCCAAATCAAATTCAAGATGCAAATTCAAAGTCCAAGTTCCAAGTTTCAAACAAATTAACAAATGAGCTCGACAACCTCGAGACTACAGTGTTGAAGAGTTCACAAGTTGCAAAAAAAAGCCTCACAAGTCTGAAGGCCGATGCTTATAAAAAAATCAAATCAAGTTCCAAATCAAATTCAAGATGCAAACTGAAAAGTCCAAGTTCCAAGTTTCAAACAAGTCAACAAATGAGCTCAACAACCTCAAGGATAAAGCGTTGAAGAGTTCACAAGTTGCAAAAAAGTTTCACAAGCCCTGAAGGCCGAAGTTTATGAAGAATCAAATCACGTTCCAAATCAAGTCCAAGATGCAAATTCAAATATCCAAGACATAACTTCATCAGTTTCTAAATCATGTTCAAGATGCATATTTCAACCGTTGACGAAGACCAAAAGTCAACAAAAGTCAAAGCGCGATTTTCGGCAAAATAGTCGGAAGGAAATAAAAGACTACAATTATTGATGCATCAAGATAATTAAATTCCAAACTTTTTGTATTTTCAATGAAGTCTATCAATTCATGAATAAAATTTATTTGTCGGAATCTGTTTCTTTCTTCACACTTATTTTTTCTTAATCGGAGGTTCCTGTGACAATGTCTAGGGTAATTAATACTAGGGGCTTGCCCCTAATGGAAGTCATGAACCCACAATCTCTTGAAGTCTACAAAATATTAAAATTTGATTTGTGATCCATGCTTTTTATCCGGTCAATCCTAATCAAAGGCCGGATGGAAAGAAAGGAGCCCCACAATCGTGTTTCCATGTATCATTTAATTAAATTTTTAATAGTTTTATGTATGATAAGCCGGTAGGTAGAAATTACACACGTAAACATTCCACTCGTTTTAAGTGAAAAATTGGAGAAAGCACATACCGTGTTTGTCAGACCATTTAATTAAATTTTTAGCATAATTTAAATAAATAGCCACCAAATGTATTTTAACAAAAACCCTTGGGTATTAATCTCTATACCCAATAATTCAGGGACTTTTGTTTAATAAAAACATATTCCAGGGGTGCAAGTGCAAAAACACACCAAATGTAGCATGCTTAACAACTCAATCAGTTCTCAAATTTGGGAGTTCGTTAAGAATCGTGGCCTCTTTCGATCTCGCCTGAAGATGCCTTCCTCATCGACTCTGCGAACTCGGACCACCACCATTGTTAGGGTTCCGGCGAGGAACCGTATGCCGGAGGATCAGCCGGGAAACGGGCGATTCAATCTCCGTCCAGAGGTGCGCCAACGAATTGTCAACAAGATGTAAGTCTAGGGTTTTTACTTTTTGGATCTAATTCGATGAAATTGTTGGTTTTTTCTTGGATTCTTTCATGTTTGGTTGCTTGATCTATGGTTCTTGATCCTTTGCTGGTGATTATTTGTTAATGGATTGGAGTATGATGCGTTTGTTTTGTTGGAATTCTTCAGAAATTAACCAGGAAAATGTTTCTTTCTGATTGATCACTAGGGTTCTTGTGTGGCTGTATGTTCTCCTTTCTCTTTTCATAGTGTGATAAAGATTGATCTTTGTTTATTTTCTTGATTTAGTTTATGTTTTGAGATTAGACTTGTGAGAAGATATTTTTATGAGATGCAAAAACTCATTTGTTTCATGGAATGTCGTCTAGAATTTTGTCAGGAATATCTGAATATGGGTTCTGTGTGATTAGATGACTAGTTGATTTCTTTTGATGTTATTTGTGTTTCTGAGCAGAGTGGAGACGCTGAGGCGGCATTTCCCGATCCCTTATTCTGAAATTTTCTACTTCGCTTCACGTTTTGAGCAGAAAATTTACACAAGTGCAATGAGCCGGGTGCATTCATCCTCAAATTAGCTTGCATTTGTTTCACTGATTATTTTCCTTTGTTTATGTTCACTGGAATTATCATTGCATGCGGTGATACTTGGGTTTATTGGTAGTCAATAATAGTATGTTTTGTGGGATTACATTTTTCATGAACTGGAATTAAGCGTTTAAAGTTGAAGCTGCATTATTCTTCATAGAATTCTATAAATTTCAGCAGAGTGAGTTGTGAATTTGAATGTTGCTCTAGATCTTCTCCAGAGTTTGTGGTGATTCATTTCATAATAATTCTTCCAGTGGTTACTTGCTCAAGACAGCATTTGGAGTCAATTTTATTCACTTGTACCCTTATTTTGATATTCAAATTTATCAACCAGCTTGCTTAGTACTCAATTAGTATGTACAACCTATTCCTTTAGCTTTTTTTTTTCTTCTTCTTCTAATAGCATTAAGAACTTTACTTCTTTTGTTATCTAGTATTAGTAAAACTTAAGATTGGTTTATTCTATATATGCAAATAAATTTTCCTTTCTAATTTTTCAGCAAGACTATCTGAGGAAAATCTCTTTAAAAATGTTTTCGGTTGAATCAAGGATAAGGAATGATTCAGCAGCCAATGCTTAATCAGCTAAACTTGTTGCTGGAAATCAAAGTGCTGCAAATTCAGGTATTGCCATTTAGTTTTCAAGATGAATTTGGAAACAAAAATTATTAATGCCTATGTCTGCCTTTCTTATATTATATCATTGATTGATGAAACCAAATAAAATTTGTATTGTACGTATTATCAGCATGTAAAAGTTTTATGAAATACTGAACTATTTTTTATTGTGGCCAAAGAAAGAAGGAATTCTCAGAAATAATCTGCTTATACTACCAGATTCGTTATCCCTTGTACTAATTTATGTAAATCTTAGTTTAGCATATGATTTTGTACCAAAATTCTACAAATTACATCTTTTCCTACCAACTGACTAATGTACTTTGCTCTCAAGTATACAAATGTTCATCAGACACTGTTGACCATCACATCTGTGATTCTTTCAGATAGATGGTTGTTGTTCTAATGATTTCTAGATGAAGGGGTTTATAGTGACCAAATGAAACCCTGATCAGATCTCGGGTTTTCTCTTTTGTGTTTTCCCCTCAAAATTTTTTTTTTCCTTTCATTTTGAGGTTAATATGCCATTTTTTCACTCATACTCTGTAAGATTTGAACATCATTTTCTCCCCAAGGCTTCTTTGGTTGAAAAAACAGATATGGCCTTTCTGGGTTTGAAACTTGATCTGTGACCTGTAGTTTAAAATGAAATCTAGAACTGTTGTTGTAGCTTTTTCTTATTAATCAATTAAAATGGCCGCCTGCTGCCATTTCTGTATTTTGTCGTTGCTTTATCATGATGTAGTGTTATTATTATTGTTATTTTTATTTTTATTATTTTTTAAGCATTTTAATTGAACAAAATTGAAGCGATGCATCTGTCTTAATTCTACACTTGTATCAAATAACATCAATGGGTGCTTGATTTTGTTTGCCCTTGATATGCAAGGTAATTGCTGCACCTTAAGTAGAGGCATTGCATCGAAGAAAGAACTTGGCAAATGCCTTTGTATATATCTTTCTTTTTGGACTTTGTATCAAACCTAATGTCCGGACGTCATTATATTGCTGTTCTTTATATCCACTTGCCTTTTTTTTTCTTCTGCTGTTGTGAGTTTGGGTTTCTTGTATATAAGCAGTGAAGCAATAATAGAAGGTTTTGATTCTTCTACAACTGGTACAGGTAAGAAGTTTCATAAGTCTGGTCTCTGTTAGAATCTTATTTAAAGTGAGAGTTCTAATAACGGCGAGCGCACATTTCTAGCGTGATTGTGGATGGGTAATTCCAGTGTCCACATATGCTTACTCCACTGAGACTCGTGTATGTTTTGTCTTTCCTAACAGCCTAATCTCATATTAACAAAATAGTAGAGCATGTCTAATATAAAAAGCCATGAGCAATCATTTAAGTTAGATTTTTATTTATTTTATTTATTCACCTCTTATTATCAAAAGTATGTTTAATTTTTAATATGTCTTTAAGAAACCTACCTTTCCTTCTTACTTGTTGTCTAGCACATGGATTATGTGTGTAAATTTTAAAAGTACAATGAATGTTGATAAATTTGTCGTCTTATTTAAGAATTCAATTTAATTAAAATTTTATATGAATTCAAATTAATTAAATTGTAAATTCTATTCTATCGGTTGTTTTAATTCAAATTCAAATACCATAATGGTATCATCATCAAACTCTTCTATTCTCATTTCTCCATTTCGTTAGTTTGATCTTGAACTAATAAAATGTGCCATAAATCAAGATAATAAAAGTCTTAAAATTCATGTTTTTCGCGTAAAACTTTTTTTGAAGTCATATTTTTTTAAATTTATCATTCCTTTATATTACAAAAGAAAAACTTGTCTTTCTTTTTTCTTTCTTTCTCCCTAAAATTTTTTTTCCTTTCATTCACATCATCATGTGTATTTGGAAGTCAACTCCAAAAAAACCTATTTGGTATAATTAACTTATATGTTTTACCTAGCAATTTAATCATGCAATAACCAACCAAATATAGACATGAAAGAATGTGATATCATTGTTATGTCCTATTAATTTAATTAAGTCACATATATAATGTTTTATTAGATGATAACATTGCTTATGCTTTAAGAAAGCTACTTATTCTAATGTGATGCTATTGAGTATAACATTTATATTTATTTATTATTAAGCTATCCTTAAACCATTATTAACAATCTTTCTTACAAGTCATCTATTTGATCATGGTCATTGCAAATGTTTATCATGTGGCAAACCAACCTATTGGCTTGATTTATTTCATCCAAATTTATTGACTTTTGGCTTTAATCTTTAATTTTTCTTCCCTCCTTGTAACTATTTCAATTATTATTTTTCCAAGACAACTGGAATTTAGGAGCTAATTAGGTGTTTTCCAATTATATATATATATATATATATAACTTATATCACTGCTTAGGTCACTAGAATTTCTTAAAGATGTCTTTCAATTTAGTCCTGATCACCTCACAAGTTTAAGACATATGTTGATTGAAGTTTCACCCTCTACATAAAAGCAATAATTATTTGGCTTATTTTTTAAAAGATATTTTAAATTTATTCAAGTAACCATATAGTATTTGTTTATACTATTTTTATGATAAATAATTAACCCATAGTTTTATAAAATAAAAAAATATTAATTCATGTTTTTCTCTATTTCTCCTCCTCTTTGACTTTAGAGTTCTCTCTTTTATGAAAAACTAACTTGTTTTAAACATGTTCCTGTTTATCTATGAAAATAAGTAGTGAATTAATGTTTTCTTTTTTACTTTTTTAAATACTTCTGTTGTATGTTTTAGTGTTATTACAAATAATAATAATAATAATAATAATAATAATAATAATAATAATAATAATAATAAAAGGGAATTTATAGCATCTAAAAAATCACTAAAATTGTTTACTTTTGAAAACACACATTTTAAGAAATAAAAATTATGTATTTAAATGGCTTAAAAATTTTAGAGAAAAAAATTATGTCAATACGAGCTTATATATTTCTAGAAAGCCAAAAATAAATTGTTTTCATCCATACACCCCTCTCACTAATTAAATTAATTTGTTAAATATAATATTACTATAAATATCAAAATTAACATGTCCATACATCTTCGTCAAATCAATATTGATCTATATATGAAAAGTTAGTTTAAAATTTAAAATATTTTTTCCCCTAATTTTAACAAAATTTATAATTATTTTATTAGTTTTGTAATAGATCACTTAACCATAGAGCTAAGTGGGTAAGTTGTTTCTCATATTACTTAAAAGTATAAATAATCATAATATTTTCTAAGGTCCCCAAACTGTTGGTATTGGCTTGCAACCTATATCCAATGTTATTGGGTGAGACAAATAAGCAGAACGTTAATTTTTTTATTTGTGTACATGTCTTTAATAATTCTTGTTGAACTTCTAAAGTTCTATTTTTGTTTTTTAAAAAAAAGCATTATGGTCAATCTAAACATTAAAAGCTCTCTAGAAGAGCAAGACTGGTTCATTTGCATTATTAAAAATAGCAGCCAAACATTCTACCATGGTGAAGGATAAAGGCCACAATAGTCACACAAAAGTAAAGACTATTCCATTCATATTCAAAGGAATACCATGTAACTTTGACCTAACAACTCACAAGATAGTGACTCTTTCTTTCTTTTGCCTTTTTTTTTCCCTGTTTAAATCCATTGACAAACTATTTTAAATATTAATAATAGTGCTCATGATCTACCATATTTCTTACTGAAATAAAATTCATAAGACAAAAGTTCTTGAGGAACAACTATTTTTAGAATTGTCTATTTTTTAGTTTTTAGTTTTTATTTATTTGTCTACTTGTTTATTTTTAACCTCTCTTTAATATTTATGTAGTTGATAATTAGTAAAGTAATAAATTATTCTAAAAATTTTATATAAAAATATAAAAATTTATCAACTTCCACTTATTTTTATTGTTAATTGACAAAATCTCCGATATAATTTTGGTTATCCCATACCATTTACTATGTTTGATATTTTAACCCTTGATCATCTATTAAACCCTAACTCTAACTATTAACTCTAAAAGTCTAAATACTAAACCAATTTTCTCTAAACCCTAAACTGTAACCAGGAAATGTACATCCAAACTCATTATAAAGTATAAAAAGTCTAAACTTAACTAGGTCTGTATACATCTACTGAACTATAAACCTAACCTCTTACTCTAAACCCTACTCTTTTAATATATATCCAATAAATCTTAAATGAAATGCTAGTTCTTTTCATAAACTCTAAACTATAAATCTCAACCCTAAAATGTAATTCTAAAATACAAATTGTTATAGTAAAATAATATTATTAAATGAAAAATGTGTCTATATATCAATTGAGTTTTGAATAACTATACTTTATTTCATAGTCTTGATGATGGGGTTGGTTCTAACAAAAACAAGCCACAGAAATATTGAAAAAATTATTACCATCCAAATATATATATATATATATCTTTTGAAAATGTCTCACTTACAGTTCCTTTTTATATGTTTCTCTGTATTTATTTTTATTTATTTATTTTAATACTCCATGTCAACACCTAAAATTAAAGCAAATGCAAGTGCATTGAGTCTCCTCATAAACACAAAAAGTGAATTTTTTTTGTCTTCATTCATAAAGTGGTTGTTTGGTCAGGCTCAATATATATATGAATTCTAATCATTTCGTGATTTTTAGATCATTAAAACCTCACATGCATGTAGAAGTAGTGGTCTGAATTTAATTTCTCCTGAAAGTTCAGTGTGAGGAGCACAAGGCTGCGTTGAATTCTCAAAACTCATCGCCTCCACCCAATTCCCGCCAACTTCAAAGTCTACCTTTCCTTTCCAAAGTCACCGTTTATCAACTAACAGAGCTAATCACGCTATGGTCAAACCTTCAAATCTATTGCCCGAAAAGCTTGTATATTGATGATGTTGCATTCATTTGGTTATAATAGTCACAATAACTTACTAATAAATTATGAAATATAAGTATATATATTTCAGAATTCAAACATCAAACATTATTAACCTTAAATATGATAATTTAATTAATTATATATATATATACAAAGAGATAGAGAGAACCAGAGACAATTAGACAAAGCTCTCTCATCCATGGCCACCATCCTCTTACTATACCTAACAATCATTCTTATAATCACCAAAGTCATAGCTCAAAACACTAGTACTAACTTCATCTTCAATGGCTTCGCCGGGGTTTCCAACTTAACGACAGAGGGCGCCGCTGCTGTCACCACCTCCGGCGTTCTCCAACTAACAAACACCACCACCAACGTCATCGGTCGTGCCTTTTTCCCTTCTTCGATTCCTTCTCTTCTTCCCGGCAACAAAACCATCTCCTTTAGCACCACCTTCGTCTTTCAAATTCTAAAGTCCGCCACCAGCTCTGGCGGCGGCCACGGCCTCGCCTTCACCTTCTCTCCTGCTAAAACCACTCCCTCACCCGGCTGTTGCCCTTATCTCGGCCTTTTCGGTATTGCTAAAAAATCACATATCTTGCTTTGTTTTCAATTTAACTTGAATTTTAGCTGAGTTAATTTGTGGAGTAATGCAATAATATTTGTTCAGGTAGGGAAAATAATGGAAACTCCTCCAACCATGTATTCGCAGTCGAGTTTGACACTGCCCGTGGCTTTGGCTTCTTCACTGATGAAAGCCATGTTGGCATCGACATAAACAGCATCGTATCGGTCTCCTCCGCTAGTCCTTCCTACTACGACAACACCACCAACAGCGATGTCAACCTTGATTTCTTGCAGGGTGATCCTTTACAAGCATGGATCGATTATGACGGTGTTTCGAAGGTTTTAAATGTGACTTTAGCTTCATTGAATGTTGTCAAACCTTCGAAACCGTTGATATCTTATGCCACCAATTTGTTTGATGTCTTCAAAGAAAATATGTATATTGGCTTCTCTGCTTCCACCGGCACACAACCAAACTCGCATTATATCTCCGGTTGGAGTTTCTGCGTGAACGGAGAAGCGCAAGCTCTAGATCTCTCTTCGCTTCCATTCCCTCAGCGACCTTCCACCGGAGGCTCATCAAGCTCAAAACTAAGCAATGCTGCAATTATCGGTATCACTTTCTCTGTTACAATCGTTGTTGTGGCATCAATAATCGGCGTTATCTTGTACCTAAGGCAAAGAGCAAGACTAGCGGAGACAATTGAAGAATGGGAGCTGGATTACCCTCATAGGTTCCCTTACAAGGAGCTATACAAAGCCACCAAGGGATTCAAGGAAGGAGAACTACTTGGAAAAGGTGGTTTCGGTCATGTTTATAAAGGAGTTCTCCGAGTCACCGGCGAAGAAGTTGCAGTGAAAAGGATATCAAATAGTTCTCAACAAGGCGTGCGAGAGTTCGTCTCCGAGATATCAAGTTTAGGCCGCCTAAGGCATAGACACTTGGTTCATCTTCTAGGATGGTGCAAACGGAATGAAGACCTCCTTTTGGTCTATGAATTCATGCCTAATGGGAGTCTTGATTTGTACCTATTTGATAGCCATAAGAATAACATGACACTCACTTGGGATCAAAGATACAAAATCCTCAAGGGGATAGCACTTGGGTTACTATATTTGCATGAAGAGTGGGAGCAAGTGGTTGTTCATAGAGATATCAAAGCAAGCAATGTATTACTAGATAGTGAAATGAATGGGAGACTTGGAGACTTCGGACTTGCAAGATTGTATGAACATGGAGAGAATCCTCACACAACTCATGTTGTAGGAACACTAGGGTACATGGCACCAGAGATATCAAGGACCGGGAAGGCGACAGCAAGCTCCGATGTGTTCGCCTTCGGTGCATTGCTTTTGGAAGTAGCATGTGGCCGGAGACCGATTGAGATGAGTTATCCGCCGAGGGAGATGATATTGTTGGATTGGGTGAAGGAGTGTTATTTGAAAGGGAAGATGCATGAAGTTGTTGATGGTAAACTTGGAGAAGAGTTTAATCAGGAGGAGATGGAGATGGTTGTGAAGTTGGGCATTCTTTGTTGTAGTTCTAGGCCAGAGACAAGGCCAAATATGAGACAAGTGACCAAGTATTTGAATGGAGATGAGTTTTTGAGTGATGATTGGGTAGTTCAATTGTGTGAAAGTGATTCATCAATGGATTTGGGTTCTCATCATGGTTCTTCCAATCCTTCTTCAACTGATCCTTCTACTAATCCTTCCACTTATTCACATGGAGTGGTTTCATCTGGTTCTTTTTTGGGTGGAAGGTAATTTAGGTTTGTTCTGAAAAGACAGACGGATTGTTAGTTGTGTTTTTGTTTATTAATTTTGTGTATTTTGCCATTATGTAAGATTAAATAAGGTGTTAGGTTGTTTGATGCAGATTGCTTTGTTGAAATTTATTGATGTATTATTAGTGTCTTCTTCATTTACATTTTTGGGTTGTTGTATGTATATATATATATATATATATATATTACTTATATGTTTTTTATATTATTATTAGATTGTCGTTGATATAAAAGCTTTATACAAATATGCACATCAAATTTGAAAATATAAAAACTCTAATCTAGTCCATCAAAATTGTTAAATATTGAATATGTTTTTTTTCCTAAGATGAGCGGCCCTAATAGCTAAAAAAGGCAATGGGCATGTACAAGTCTTGGTGAAGCAAATAAGAGCGGGCCCCTATACACATGGGTGCTGGGACCACCCACACACAACCGCTACTCACACTCCCAAAAATATGTCCTCACCCAAAATTCAAACTCTCACCACTTGTGAAGAGTTTTAATAGGGACCCAACTACCAATGGACCACTTGTTGATAAATATTGAATATGTTTGTTGTGGACACATGTGACATTGAGATAATATATTAATGATTGATATTGATATTCATTTGGTACACTCACCATTAAGTGTATTTAGAGGCAAGTTATGCCATGGTAGATATAAGAAAAAATATAAAAATTTTTTTGGGTTGACAACAGGGCATGATGTGGTACCATATCATTGAAAAATGTTTATCTCAAAATTAAGCAACTGTTTAAAAAAACAGTATTAGCTTTTAAGTAAATGCAAATGAAAATAATTTTTTATGTATGCTATAAATTATTTATTTATTTTTAAATACAAGAATCAAAATGCACCATACACCATAATTAATAGTGCACTTGAGCATTTTATATTTAAAGTGATTTAATTAGTTTTGTTTTAATGTCTAATGTGATGAAACACCTGGTGATTTTGTAGTAGATATAACTTTGTGTCTTTTATCATAATGGATGCTTGAATCATCATGTCCTAACTTTACATTTTTCATATTTTTTAATATTAATATTTTAATTTTAAAATAACTTTTTGACCCAGTATATTATCAAGTAATTTTTATATGACTTTTGGTTTAAAAATTGTTATTTTTTTATTATTTTTTTTTGAATAAGGTGGATAAACCACAATTTATTAAAAAGAAATAAGTAGCAAAGTACAAAGTACAGAAAACAAAAGCGTCCTAAAAGATCAAACAAAGTAAAGAACTGTAATCCTCACCAGAGATGAGGAGAACAGTGAACAGAGAAAACAAGATAAAACAAAAACAAGATAGAAGATCTGAAGCCGGCGAAGTCAACCATCTGGAGACACAGGCCTGCTCAGAAAAGAAAGATACGGATCACTCCTGACTAGTGCTGGGCGCCTTAAAAATTGTTATTCGATCATCATTGATTTAAGCGGATATATATATATATATATATATATATATTAATTTATATACCCAAAAATCACAGTAGCCTATTTCAAATGTTTTAATTAGTTTTGTTTGGTTGTTTACTTTGATTTGCGATATGATTTTTAATTAGTTTCAAGGTTATATCTACACTTCTATTAAACAACACATATTCTACTATTCAATGGGAATTTATTTATTATTTTATTATTTTTATTAGGTTAGTCATTCTAAACTAGCTTGGACTATAATATATTTTAATCCCAGGATTGTGAAGCAATAACAACCGTTTAAGAAGGAATGTGAACAAAAATATATATTTTTTTTTTTTTGCAAAGGTTCAGCACCTAAGGTATTTATAATGTTTCACATAGCAGTCAAGGTTGGGTAAGGGCTTTTGGCATTAGACTTGAAGGTATTTATTAAGCAAAGTTTGTAGGTATTTATTTCCACTAATGAAAACGACACTTGGATTATAAATTAAATAAAATAATCATATCATTTTTTCTATTTATTGTTTTTATTTTATTTTTGTTTATTAAAGTTATCCTTTAATAAACCCACATTTCACAAAAGAGATGAGCTATTAATTAATATAATATATTTTTTTCTCTATATAAATGCATACATGAAGTTTTTACTTTCCACCCTTGAAAAATAGCTAAATATTTGCCCAGAACATCTTTAATAGTTTAATTTGGGTTTCTTTTCACCTTTTTGTTTTAAAAAATTAATTTTCCCATGTATTATAGTTGAATATTAGATATAAATATAACATTTGTCAGTAATATGCTCAGAGTCAAGAGGTATTGATCCTATTGCTAAAAGCGAGTGTGGAATATTTAAAAAATTTCAAATTCGAGTCTCGGTAGATGTAATAGTGTTAAGGGATCTCTGGTTGTGGATGTGGGCTTGCTACCCAAATCTTGTGTAGACAGATGAAGGCCCCAAGCTAAATGATCAATTCTCGACACATGCACATGCTTTTCATGTATATAAAGTTTACTGTTTTTGTCATATATATATCACAATTTTTTTTAATTAAAAAAAACCATTTCACTTAAACTAATTATATGATGCTTTATTTTTTTATTAATAAATGATTTATTCACTCAATTTAATTATATATTTAAAATTCAATGATATGCATTATAAAAGACATTTTATATGGTTTGATCATCCTTCTCTTGAGCGCAATTTTCTTCCTTCGATCACTTTCTCCCTTTTTGCCACGGCAACTGGGGGCAAGCTACGTTTCCAGAATTCCTTGTATGGAAAATTTTTTGGTAAACCTCATCCTTTTGATCAAGTGAAATTGATTCTGCAGGTCAAATGGAACGAGTTTGGCAATGTTCAAATCTTTAACTTATCTTCTGGTATCTATTGTTTTGTTGTGAGACTCACGAAGCTATGCAAAGAATCCTGTTTGAAGGCCCTTGGGTGGTCAATGGGATTGTCTTGCAACTGGCGCTATGTCAACCATACCGATGTATACTCTTCGCAAGTGCACAAATCATAGTAAGTAATAAAGTAGTACCCCGTGAGGGGCAGGGTTGTTAAACCACAGGAACTGGGACTCCTAGTACTAATTGTTCTTCTAATCTCTAGCCAACCCACAATGGATTGGGAGGTAATTAAACTAAGATACAATAAAGAAGAATAGTGAAAAGGCTAGGTAAATAAAAGTTGGGTTGTTGCAACAATGAAAAATAATGCCCCAGACTAATTCCCAAGTGCATTAGTGTACTAACTTGTTTCTAATGACTATTAGGTACATTTTAGGGTTCTTACGTGTGCTCATAAGCAATGTCATATCTATGGCTCTCAAATACGCCGAATTTTGCAATTGTAACTACGGGTCTCTCACACGTCGAGTTTTGCAATCACATAAAGCAATTACAACTACAATAATTTACACACATCAAGTTTTACAACTACAATTATGCAATTTAAGCACATCAAGTTATGTGACACAAAATTTAACAAAAGAACTCAATAAAACTCAATAGTCATTGAAAGCAAGTAAATCAAAGTACACTAAGCAATATGGTTCATAAGCCCGGGCACTGTGGAACGGTTAGCCCCTCATAGGTTCATACAAATGATAAAAGAAAGGAAGCACAAAATGATAAGAATTCATGACTCCATTTTTCAATCAAAATCTTCTCAAATGCACTCCATGGAACTTCTTCCATGCCTAAACTCCACTCCTCAATGTGCATCTGAACTCAGCTTCAAATCCACTTGAATTGGTGGTGAAGATCGCCTAAACTCCCCAAGTTGTCACCAAGAGGATCGAAGAAGAATGTCAGCAAAAAGCCGCTCTTAATACCCTAGGTCTGAGCTTAAAAAGCACTTTTCCGATCAGCCTAAGCACAGTCATGCTTATATAGTGCTTTTCTCAGGAATTCAGCAAGAAATGACTAAGTGTCTAAATAGTGAAAAGCATGGGTAGAGCACGGTCATGCTTAGCCCGTGCTCCCCAGAAGCATGCCCGTGAAAGGAGCAGACAAACTGTGTTTGATATCTTCTGAAATCCAGTGAAAAGCATGAGGAGCCAGTATGGCAGAACACGCTGCTTAGGAGTAGACAAACTGTGTTTTATATCTTCTGAAATCCGTGCTTGCATTTGTTGAAAGTTCTTGTGAAGGCCAGCAATAAGCACAACCATAAAACACGATCGTGCTTAGGCCGTGCTTAGCTTGAACACTTAGTAATTGATATTCTTTTGCTGAGTTTTTGCTTCAAAACTTCTTTCTGTTGTTCTAAAACCTATCATTCCGTGTAAAAACAACAGAATACCTAGAATAGCATCGAAATATATACAAATAATGCTAAAAGACAAGAAAAACATAATTTTGAGGTAAATAAAATACGATATAAAATCCACTCATCAAATACCCCCACACTTGAATCATTGCTTGTCCTCAAGTAATTTCTCTAAGCTCTCACAAAAGAATATGAGTGCATGACCTTTAATCTCATAAGAATAGAAAATTCTAAATTGTAGAGGGACTCTCGGTGGTTATTGGAAAAATCAGGAATGCTCAAATAAAAGACTTCATTCTTACTTTGAAATCCTTGTGTGTATAAAACCCTAAGTTGTGTGCCCCATGTGTTTTGGATCAACCTAGTCCAAGCAGACCTTATTTCTAGCTTACTAAGTGGGTAGTAGCTTCAAACACCCTAAAAGTAGCCATTTCTCCCAGTAGATCATCAAATGTACATTTGTAATGCCCAAAATTTGACTACTCAAGAGCGGCTTTCACTCTTCAAAGGTGATAGCGCTTTCTACCATCTTTTTACATAATAATTACAAACAACCGGTAGGGTATCCCTAAAGAAATCCGACTTTCCATTTTGTTTTTTTGGAAAGAACTCATATGCAGGTCTCTAAACCAGGTCTTATTCCTAAACACAAGTGGCTCCACAGTTAGGGTGACGTGAACGAACTTAGGTTTTCAAAGCAAGAGTGAGTCTACAATTAGGTTCAAGAATAATGACACTAACACATACATGTCCCCCTAGACTTAGGAATTTCTATCGAAACCAATCATAGATCATCCTAAATCATGCAATCATCATAATAAGCAAAGATAAAACCCTCCCCCACACTTGAACTGTACATTGTCCTCAATGTACACATAATCATGCATGATAAGATAAAATTGAGGACTAATAAAAAATGGGAGGAGTTTATTGGGGTTTTCTCTAAACACAGAGAGTGAAGTTGCTGCTCTCATTGTGTGTTCCAATTTCCATTCATCCACACAATTTCTGAGATAGACATTAAGGCACACAAGTGAAGCTCAACTCAATAGAAGATAACCAAATAACAAAATGAAGAAACAAAAGCAAAGACTAAAATGAAACAAACCAAAATATCATTTTAGCAAGGGGCTCTCCTTACTAACTGAACCAAATATAAGACTAACAAGCACAAAGAACTAAAAACAATAACTGAGAAGTCAGAAAGGATTTCTCTTGATATTGGTGCTAGAAACAACGTCTAACTCAAATGCCCTGTCCTTTGCTGCATCATGTACTCCATATATAATTATGACAACTTTAATCACACCTTATCTGCACATTAGTTAATATAGTTTAAGCTTCTCAATTTATGATTTTGTTGCTTGCCATCGATTTCGTTGAAGCTACATATATCGCAATTCAAACATGGCTAGGACTTATAGGGCTATCTCCCTAGAATCTGTGTCAGTAATCTAAAAAAGCTGGTGCCAAGCTCCATCTCCCAAAATGCAATGCATCTCCTCCTCTAGGCCCACCTCCTGCATGACCTCCACATCGATCCCAATTGTCATCATCATACTCTACAAGTGTAATAGTTCAAGTTAAAGCAAAATTTCTATAAAACAATGAGAGCATGGGCGTGCTTAATGGAAGCTTGTACAGGTAAAACCAAAGAGTACGATTGTGCTTCAGAAAAATCAAACTCAAGTAAAAATAAGAAGCATTATTGTGCTTTAGAAGGAACATTTTGGGGTGATCGTCTTCCCTGAATGCCTTTAAAATGATATCAAGGTTTCTACCAACAAAATTCATACAGGAATGCTAAGAATTGAAGAATAAACATGGTACTAATGCACTCCACAATGTTTAAACAATAATAACCAAGGATTACTCAAATTAAAGTAAAGGTTTCGAATCTTACCGCATGATTGGAGAAGGAAAGAGAAGGGAACTATGTGGGACTAAAAACCAGTGGGTCGATGGTGAAAAACCCGACAAACCACACAAAGATTGCATAATAAGGGAGAGGGAAAGAGTTTCACACCAAGAGAAGGTGAAGAAGAAGTCAGAGGTGGCCAACTTATAAAGAAAATTCATGGGAAGATAATCGGTCACCCTGAAACATGCTCGACACACCGGTGTGCCTGACCCTTGCCTGACCCTTGCTTTAATTGTGTTTCCAAGCCGTGCTTTTCATGGGTTTTCTACAAAGGTTTAGAAGAATGAAGCACGATCATGCTTAGACTGTACTTCTAAGATGTGCTTTTCATGGTTTTCAAAAACAATATAGACACTGAAAAGCACGAGCCTTAAAGGAGAATGTAGGCCGTGCTCTTTGGGAAGCATGGGTGTGCTTAGACCGTACTTCTTGGAATGCATCAAAGATTTCAAAATCAGAGATTTGCACAGCTTAATCATGGGCATGATTTGCCCGTGCTCAGCCCAGGAAGCATTCCAAAGCTGTGATTTCTTTGATTTATAAACTAAATAAGAAGCACAAGTGTTTTCACCAACAGAAGAACTACACAACTGATCAAACACCGTACAACAACTGGAAATATGTCATTTTCAACCAAAACACAACAGTTTCCAAAATAACAGAATAAGAAACTAAAATTTCTCAAAACAAAACAAAAACACTAAACTAGGAATACAAAATCTTAGGTTGCCTCCTAAGGAGCACTTGTTTAACGTCAGTAGCTTGACCAACCTTTTTCGCTCATCAAGGAGGCTCATGAAATCGAGACCTCTCATGGCCACCTAAAAAACAATTGCATGAGTATAGAAACTAAGGAATCAATTAAATGGGTCTCACCAAAATTCTAAGAAGCCGATTGGGTTGAAGTTGGTGGTGAGATAGGTGGTTTTTTTCTTTTTGGTGGTCACTTTTCCACCATTTCTTTTCATGGGACATTTTTTTAGACCGTTCCCATGTCGGAGGAGTGTTAGTAGTAGCACATTCTTGGTGGCAAACTTCTTCCACGAATTCATGTAGTTCTTCATTTGGAGGGTCATCTTCCAACAGCTCGGAAAGTTCCTCCTTCATCCATGTGTCCTGCATATAATCAGTGACAAGGTCATCAACAACATCCACATAATAACATGTATCATCAAAGTCCATAGAGTGTCTCATAAAGTTCTGGAGTTTGAACGTGATTGCTTCCTTTATGCACTCGTAATACCATTCGACCATCCTTAACATCAATTAGAGCTTGAGAGGTTGCCAAAAATGGACTTACGCGGATGAAAGGGACTTTCACCTTGTCATCTACATCGAGGATCACAAAGTCCACAGGATAAGTGAACTTGTATACCTTCACCAAGTTTATCTTCAATTATGCCTCTTGATTGTTGGATGGACCTGTCGGCCAATTATATTGTCATCTTGGTAGGCTTTGGTTCTCCGATCCTGAGTTTCTGGAAGATTTTGTAGGGACATCAAATTAATGCTCTCCCCAAGGTTAGCAAGCTCTAGCTTTTTCATCTACAAGACCTCCAATGGTGCAAGGGACAATGAATCCTCGGGGATCATTTTCTTTATTTGGAAGCTTGTTTGTGATTATTACCGAACACTCTTCACTAATTATCACTGAAGAAACTTCTTCTAGTTTTCTCATGTTAGTGAGCAATTTCCTCAAGAATTTTTCATATCTCGGTATCTGTGCAAGAGCTTCAACCAATGGAACATTTATGTGTAAGGTCTTGAACACATTGAGGAATTTCTTATATTGCTCCTCTTGTTGATCCTTTTTGACTTTAGCGAGGTAAGGGAGGTTTGGTTGGTATTCAAGTAATTCAATTTTCCCCTTTTCCATTGTTTCTCCCCTACTATCAACCTTAGCATATGGACTATCGTGCACTAGCTACTTGATAAGTGCTTGAAAGTGCATAATTTTCATATACACTGTATTTAGTATAAGATTTTATATGTTTAGCACCTAATTAGTATGAAATTATATTCTTTTGTTCACCACGGCTTTTTATTCTATTTTAGGGCCAAAGAAGCGAATTCAAAGGTGTTTAGAAGAAAAATGAACCAAGTTGCTGAATCAGAGTTTTACCACGGCTTACAACAGTCATAGTGACATCTCACCATGGCCGTTGTCCACTCTTAACATTATCGTTAACAAGATATAGTAGTGTGGACTCACTAGGAGCAACACAGAAGCTACAACAGCCTTACCATGGCCGTTGTAAATCCATCACGGCCGTAATCCACCCATACAACTCCTAGAGAAGTCGTGTCAGAACGCAACTTAGAGCCAACACAATATCTTAATCACCATGGGTATCACAATGCCCATGGTGCGGCCATGGCAGACCTGACACTATATAAACCCTAGGGTTTTCTGATCAAAGGGGAATTCTTTTGCCGAATAAGGTAGAGAAGTTGGAGTTATGTAGATCTAAGCAGCTGGAGATGCCTTTCTTCACTTTTCAACATATTTCAGTGAGTTTTCTAAAGGAGCGTCAACATACATCATTAGAAGAGGGCGTGCGAAGAGATTCGGTGCCATCTTATCAATCTTGGAATTCTCTCAACCTCAACCTTCAGAGATCTATTAGAGGGAGTTAGTTTAGGAATTTTTCATAGATTATTCTTTGTTCTTGTGGATCTATTTTTATTCATATCTTTATTCTTGATCCATAGGACCCCAATTCGAGGGGAATTGCATATCTAGGTATTTTGATAATTGCTTATAAACCTTGATTGATTATTTAATAAATCTATTTTGTGATTCATTGCATAATTGATTAAATACTTACTTTGTTAATGTGGTGAGGAAGATATGCCCCTACATTAGAACACACCTGCCATGTTAGATCTATGTATGCACTAAAGATTAGGCATAGCTAGGTTTTTGGATTAGGGATCGATTGCCCCTTAGGCTTAGGGTTTAATTGGTCCTTTCTAGAGGAATTCTTATACTTAAGGTAAACATAGGAGGTTAGGATAGGAAGAGATTCCATCTTAAGTTCCTAGTGATTTAGACCTGGTTACCAAGAGATTGGGACCAATAAGCCTTTAAATACACCCAGTCCAATACTAGAATATGATTGTTATACTCAATAGATGCCATAAGTAACAATTAAGAAAACTGTCATACAATTACCCAACTCCTTCCAATTGTACTTAATGATCATCCATTGTATTGTTTAGTAAATTATAGAAGTGGAATAAAGAAACAACATAAACACTTATTCTATTGATTAAGTGAAAAGGAAGTAATAGGAGCCTCTCACCGTTCCAGGGGAAATACGACCCTCGTACTCACCCATGAGGTATTACTTAATGACCCGTACACTTGCAGTATTCACAGACTCACTTTAACATTATTTGCATATTCATATGTTCATTATACACACTAATTAACAGTCTGTCACTGCTTTGTTCTTAGTTGTGGATCAACAACTTCAACTTCGGGCTCTTTCAATATAGGAGATAAGAGTTCTTTGCCACTCCTCAAAGTGACAGCTTTTAGAGACTCTTTAAGATTAACCTCAGTGTTACTGGGGAAGAAACCTGGGAGTTGCTCTACGAGTGTCTTAGCCATTTGGGCTACCTGATTCTCCAAATTGTGCACAAAAGCATGTGTGTTTCTTAACATCTTTTCATGCCTTGAAAGACAAACTTCATTATCTTTGATGTATCGTGTAAGTAGAGTTGCAAAAGTTGGTGTAGTTTTCTCCGAAGGGGGAGGACGCTGAAATTGAGGCTAGGATGGCCTTGGCTGTTTCTCTGGACCCTGGCCTTGTCCTTGCTAACTCCATGAAAAGTTAGGGTGGTTCCTTCACCCTGCATTATAGGTGTTGTTGTATGGATTGTTCTAGTATCGGTTGTTTTGACCAACATAGTCAACATGTTCTACTTGGCTAACACTAGAATCAACAGGGGAGTAGCTTGGACCTGCCTGTGAGCCCCACTCTTACAACTCATCCCTGGAGCTTGAGAAGGTGACTGCATGGCATCCAGTCTCTTTGAGATTGCTTCAACCTATGCTGCCAATGTGGTGATGGCATCTACTTCATAAATACCGGATGCCTAAATTGGCTTGTTCCTCTTGGAACTCCAATGGTACCGGTTGGTTGCCATCTCTTCAATCAATAGTTGTGCGGCATTAGGTTGCTAACATCACAGAGAACCCCCAGATATTACATAAAGCATTTGCTCCATTGCAATATTAAGTCCATTATAGAAAATCTGGTTTTGCTTCCATTCCTCTATATAGTGTTGTGGGAATTATCTCAACAACTCCTTGTACCTTTCCTAAGTATCTTACAAGGACTCAGACTCCATTTGCCGGAAGGAGGAGATATCACTCCTTAACTTCATTATCTTTGCCAGTGGGAAGTAGCATGTTAGAAATTGTCCGCTAACTGCTTCCATGTAGTAATTGCCCCTTGAGGCGAAAAACTTAGCCAGTGTTTGGTCCTTACTCACATAGAAAAGGGAAAGAGTCTAAGACAAAATACATCCTAAGACACATTTCTCACCTTGAAAGTATTACAGATTTCTAAGAAAATTTTCAAATACTCATACGGGTCTTCATCTTGAAACCCATAGAACTTGCATATCTCATCGCACCATCTCGGATAAAATTTGGCTTCCATTCGAAGTTGTTCGCCGTAATAGGAGGACATACAATACTAGACCTAGCGCTTTCCAAGTTCAGCCGTACATAATTAGAAATGCTTTATTGTTGATTCTCAGCCATTTCTTCCACTTGTACTACTTCAGTACTCAGTTCAACTGACCCGGTATATCTTAGATGACTTCCCTTAACCTTCTATGAAAATTTCATTCAATATAAGGATTGGGGTTTGCCAATGGAGATGAGGAGCTCCCTCGGGTCATACACTTGTTAATTCGAAATGAGAAGAAACAAAATGAGCCAAAAATAAATTAAGGAAAGAAAACAAAGATATACATGAAAGAATGATGACAAGAAAAGAAAAGTGATATTCACAAAAAAATATGAACAATATAAACAATGGCTAGATTCATCGATTCCTAATATTCCTAAAAAGTTTTCCAATCCCCAGTAATGGTGCCAAAAACTTGATGTATACTCTCCGCAAGAACATGGATCATAGCGTAATAAAGTGGTACCCTGTGAGAAATAAGGTTGTCGAACTACAGGGACTGGGACTTCTAGTACTAATTGTTCTAGTTGATCAATAATGGATTGGGAGCTAATTAAACTAAGGTAAAAATAAAGAACAAAGGTGAAAAAGGCCAGTGGATAAAAAGTTGGATTATAGCAACAATGAGAAGTAATGACGGATCAACAATGGATTGGGGAGCTAATTAAACTAAGGAAAAATAAAGAATAAAAGGTGAAAAAGGCCAACGGATAAAAGTTGGGTTGTTGCAATAATGAGAAGTAATGCCCCAGACTAATTCCCAGGTGCATTAGTGTACTGTCTTGTTTCCAATGACCATCAACATTAGTGTATCGACTTTGTTTCTAATGACTATCAGGTACATTCTCGGTTCTTATGTGTGCTTATAACCAATGATATATCCATGGTACTCAAATATGCTAAGTTTTTGCAATTGTAACTATGGGTCACTCACACATCAAGTGTTGCAATTACATAAAGAAATTACAACTACGACAATTGACACACGTCAAGTTTTACAACTACAACTATGCAATTCAAGCACATCAAGTTATATGGCATAAGATTCAACAAAAGAACTCAATAAAACTCCATAGTCATTGAAAGCAAGTAAATCAAAGTACACAAAGCAACATGGTTCATAAGCTCAGGGCACCGTGGAATGGTTAGCCCCTTAAAGGTTCATACAAATGAGAAAAGAAAAGAAGTATAAAACAATAAGAATTCATGACTCCCTCTTTGCAATCAAAATCTTTTCAAATGCACTCTAAGGAACTTCTTCCATGACTAATCTCCACTCCTCAATGTGCCTTTGAGCTCAACTTCAAATCCCCTTGAATTGGTGGTGAAGATCACCTAAACTCCCCAAGCTGTCACCAAGAGGATCAGAGAAGAACACCAACAAAAATCCCTCATAATGCCCTAGATCTAGGCTTAAAAAGCACTTTTCAGTCCCAACACGGCCTCATCAAGGTCATGCTCAAGCCATGCTTTTCTCGGGAATTCGGCAGAAAATGACTAAGCGTCTAGATAGTGAAAAACAGGGGGTGAGCATGATCGTGCTCAGCCCGTGCTCCCCAGAAGTATGCCCATAAAAGGAGCGAGAAACTGTGCTTGATATTTTCTGAAATCCAATGAAAAGCACAGGGACAGAGCATGGGCAGAACACGGTCGTGCTCTCCCTGAAGCACACCTATGCTCGGGAACAGTAACCCTGCTTGCATTTGCTGAGAGTTCTTGTGAAGGCCAGCAATAAGCATGACTAATAAGCACGACCGTGCTTGGGCAGTACTTAGCTTGAACACTTAGCAATTAATGTTCTTTTGCCAAATTTTGCTTTAAAACTTATTCTGTTATTCTAAAACCTATCACTATGCAGAAAAGTGATAGAATACCTGGAATAGCACCAAAATATATACAAATAATTATAAATGACAAGGAAAACATAATTTAGAGGCAAATAAAATATGATATGAAATGCATCATCACATACTTCGAACTAGCTTTATTGAAGCTCTCTACAGCTGCAATTTGGGTCCAGTTGTACAACCTCCTTGTTGATTTTTGGATTTTAACTCCCTAAAAGCCATTTCCTCTTATTTCAGTCATCTCCTCAAAGTTAATGATTATACCACCTCGCTATCGAAGTCCAAATATGCTCTCTTATGTGTGGAAATTGATTTAGCTAAACCCTTAAAACAAGGGATCTGGGTTGGAGAGAATGATCATCATTTTTTTGTTGTTATCTTGTATGAAAAACTTCCTTCATTTTTTTATATCTATGGTTTGGTAGGCCATGGTTGAAACTCTTGCAACTCACCAAGCATAGTCGGTCAAAGCTTTTTTTCCATCTCCACCTCTCGTTATGATCTTTTTGGATCGATAGAGGCCGACCGTTATGGAAGCTCATCCCCTATCACTTCCCGACTTGGATGTAGGGAGTGAATCAGCATGGCCGAATGTTGTTATGGAAAAGGGAAAGATTTAGAGGCACCTACCAACTTGGACATTGATTTTGGACCATGGATGTTGGTTGCTCACCCGGCGAGGTTGTGACCCTAGCCCGTGGCGGTGTTAGAAGTCCTTCCTTTCATGTACAACCCGTGTCAAAGAGCGATGTGCTGGCGAGATTCCCAATGCTTGGCATAATCAAAGTGAGTCTAACACCTCGCTATGTGGTTGCCCTAGCCATAGGGTCATGACAATCGGTTCACTTCCCGCATCATACATCTGCTCCCCGAGGGATTTTTTTGCCGCTTCCACTATAATTGATGAGGCTTCTCGTTCTGATCTAGATCATATTTTGTCAGACAATCCAACTTAGGGTCCAAAGAAGATCCAATGGCTTCCAAGGCAAATAACTCTTCCCTTGAAGGAATGCCTATTACGTTAACTTCTAGTCAGGGTTCCAAGGCTACTAGTTCTAAGACAATCCCACCAGGTAAGCCATTACTAGAAGCTACCAAATCGAAAGGCTCACAATAAATGTCCTCCTCCACTCCAATCATCCCATCTTTAGGATTACCCGAGGGTGAACTGGAGCATGGAAGGTGTACTGAAGCGCACATGATATTGGTGGATCGTGTCTTCGATGTCCTCACTGCTCCAAAGAAATCCTTAGTCAACTCAGATCAGGATATGAGTGATTCGGAGATTTCAGATGATGAAATGTTAGAACCTGACGAGTTTGAAGATTTCATGGTTCTAGATCAGTATCAAAGTGAAGTTAGGAGAGAGGTTCTGGTTCGTAAAGTCTCTTAAGTCACAAACGCATCCCATAAAAATGGAAGGATGAACAAAGATAGCAGTCACTCTTAGGAGTGGGTTGTTTATTTCTATGTCTCTCGCTTTCTAGTAGGCATGATTTTTCTTTTTAATCCGGGAGTGGTGAATTAATGTTTACTTTTTTTCTTTTTTTAAATCCTTTTATTGTGTTTTTTTAGTGTTTTTTTACCAAACGCATTTGTAATGCCCTAAAAATGAGTAAAATTGTTTACTTTTGAAAACACACATTTGTAGAAAAAACAATTATGTATTTTAATGGTTTAAAAATTTTAGAGAAAAAAAATTATGTCAATACAAGCTTATGTATTTTTAGAAAGCATGTTTTTCGTACATATACCCCTCACCAATTAAACTAATTTGTTAAATATAAAATTACTATAAATATCAAAACTAACCCGTCCATGCATCATAGTCAAACCAATATTATTCTACTTATTGTAAGTTAGTTTAAAATTTAAAATATTTTTTTCCCATTAATTTCAATGGAACTTATAATTATTTTATTAGTTTTATATTAGATGACTCAACCAGAAAGCTGTATGTAAGATTTTTCTCAAATTATTTTATTAGGGACTAACATAAATCAATTTAATCAGTAGTCAGACTAAAAGGCTACAATTTAAAATATAGGGACTCAAATACAAGTTTAAAAAATAAAAGGACTATTCAAAGAATTATTCCAAAATATTAATAATAGTTGTCATAATGCTCATGTTCTACCATATTTTTTACTGAAATAAATTAGTTCTTGGGGAAAAAAATATTTTTAGAACTGTCTATTTTTCAGTTTTTTTGTTTTATTTGTTTGTTTACTTGTTTTTTTAATCTTTCCTTTGTTATTTAAGTAGTTAATAATTAGTAAAACAATAAATTATTCTAAAAATTTTATATAAAACTGTAAATATAACAAATCTATCAACTTCAATTATTTTTACTGGTGAATGACAAACACTTTTGATCAGTTTTACAACTTAGGATTTTTGGCTTGAGATTTGTTGTTGTTGGTTGTCTATCGGTATCATATTATTCTACTACAGTATTGTTTTTGTTGTAAAGCCAACAACAATCAACACTTAATATCCTAAGATCAGGAAATCCAAAATTTCTATAGAATTGAGCATCCCGAAGGACTAATGTTTCTTATAATCCGCAAGCCCAATTTCATGATTTAGGACTTTGAAAAAGACTTTTTGAAAGCTTTCAATTATTGTCTAACTTGAATAAATTGGCAAATATCTTAGATAAGAAAACAACTTCTACAAGGATAACTATTGAATAGTCTGAATTCTTTAAATTGAAATATTAAATTGTAACCTTTTGCTAAGAAAACAATAATCGTAACATATTTTCTACATAAATCACATAAATCACATGGCAAACAGTCTCTAAAGTTTCTAATTCCTTTTAAATTCTCAGATATAAATATACAGTAAAAAATCTCAAACACATAGATCTACACATATAAGAATGATTTGGAAGATATCTTACCTTTCAAATGCTCTTTATTTAAAAGGAAATTTATAGTTTCATAGAATTAAGAGGATCTATAATAAAGACAACGTAGACAAATAAGATCTAAAGGCTTAAAAATGTAATGGATAGTCTAAATCATAAATAGAAAGCAGAAGATTAGACTATAAATTTCTATGTGACTTGGAATATAAGGTTTTCTCTTCTATTCACTCACTTGTATGTAGGGGTGGACATGGGCCGGGCGACCCATGGGTTGGCCCGAACCCAGCCCAAAAAATACAGGGCCTGGGTTTAGAAAGTTGGCCCAAAAAACTGGGTTGGGCTCAAATGTTTTGGCCCGATTGAATTTCGGACTGGGTTTGGGTCAGATGAATTTGACCCGACCCGACCCGGCCCGACCCGAATAAATAAATAATATATATATCATATATTATTTATAATATATATAATTATATATATATAATAGTAATAGGCTTGAAAAGAGTAAACATTTATAATACTTGTGTTGTATTTTTTTTTTAAATGTTTGAAAAAATTTTAGGGGTTGTAGTAGTAGTTTTGTTTAGTTATTTCAATTATTTCATAAAAAAATTATTTATTTTTTGGGTCGGGTTGGGCTGGGCTTGGGCCTAATGACAATCAAATGGGTCGGGTTTGGATCAAAACAATTTGGCCCGAACATGGCCCGGTCCAGCCCAACCCGAATATATGGGTTGTATATTTGAGTCTAGCCCAGCCCAAACCCGACCTAGCCCGACCCATGTCCACCCCTACTTGTATGTGGCAACCTTTGAGGGAGAAGGAATACATAATATGATTGAGATATTTTACAAAAAATGGCCCACATACTTGAATATTTACAACTAGACCCTCTGATAAGAAAATAATAAAATATAGGTACTACATGTGAAAATTTATTAGGTGTATTTTACATAGCTAAATCACTTTTGTGCCACTTATGTTTTCTTCGGAAGTTCTAATTCTACTAGATAATAAATGCTAGATAAGTAAATAGGTATTTGTCTAGTAGTTAAAAGTTGTCTGAATTCTTTTTTGGATAGTTATTGCACGAGTGTATTAGAATATTTGCGATTTATCTATCATTGTGTCCATGTATGTGTATGTTAAAATTTGTCCAAAAATTGTTTGTTAAAATTTTCTATGTTGCTTTTCTGAGGAATGATGTATTTAATGTTTGATGGCTAAGACAAAGTCATTAACTTGTGCGTAAACAGGTACCCCTACCCATACTATTTGGCAAGTATATGCCAAGCATTATATGATCAGTATTGGCAAATATACGAGTAAGCTAACCTGCTTATGCTTCGCTTCTTTCCTTGGTTGGTAGTAGAGATGGTCATTGTTAGGAAAAAGGACAATGCTTCTATTGTCAGCCAGTAGTGGCCGTGAATGTCTTTAAGATCGTGAGAAAAAGGGAGGACAAGGGATTGAAGGAAGTTATGAAAGATATCCTTTGACGTTTGTAAGAAAAAGTATTTTTGAGGATTCAATATTTAAGAATTTAAGAATATAAGATGGAAAAATGGAACTTTTTTTTTCAAATGAATTTTATGGGAATCCATAGTATCATCTGTAAAAAGGTGGGATTTTTTATTTTGTGCCAATTAGTTATATTAGAGAAGCTTTATATCATTATTTTATAACATTTAAGATATATTAGTTTTATTAGAGAAGATTTATATCACCGCGTACCATTCCTTCTCCGCTTCTTGTCCTTTGAGTGATGATGCTCTTTGGACTTCATTATTTGAATTATCTTTTTTAAATCCATTTCTAAACTAAATTAGCAACAGATTACAAATGAAAAATGCTATTTTTAAACCGTAATTTTCTTATAGTGCTTTCTTAAAGGACTTATGAGGAAAACCACAGTAGATTACTTTGGACTTCTCATCAGTGGAAAGAAGTTTAAAACCATCACAGATTGCTCTGGACTCCTCATCAGTTATGTCAGCAAACTAGTTTGCATTGAGCTTAAATTTGTGATGCTCGACATTGAAGGACATAATAAACCTGACATTCTTCTTGAATACCTTTAAGCAACGCTGCTCCTCAAAGGAATCTTTGTATTCTCGTTTTCTATTTGACTCTAAAAATGATGCCATACTCTATGGTCAAAGACCCTTATTCTCTAGCTGGGATCTTCACCTCAAAGTCTTTAGTATGATGAGCCTTTTGTACATTTGGCCACGAGGTTGTAAACACCTCAGGCTTGCCACCAAATGAGACATTTGCCACTAGGGTCACTGCAGGAGACATTAGCGAAGAAGCTTTGTGGTGGATCGATTCATCCAATATCTCTAGTTTCTTGATTTCGGTGACAGAGAGAGAGACGAGAGAGAGAGATGGCCCCCATCGGCAATGGCATCACCGAGCTGTCCTCATGAACGAATTAGAGAGAGATGCAAGGGGCCTCCAATGGTGACGTCTCCCGATCATCCTCATGAACAAATGAGAGGGAGGGATGACTGAGCACGAGAGAAGAGGTGCACGAGTGCAAAGAGGGCCAAAAGGAAGAAGTAGGACTGTTTAGGAAAGGTAGAGATTAGATGAGACTCAATTTTGTATCTTGACAGTCCGCACATCAATCATTAAATAGCTTCGCAGATTCCTCAATCCGATTGCACATGTGAGAGAGATTTATTTTCTCATTTCATAATCTTGAGTGAGTTAAGCTTGAATAAATCACATGTACATAGGCACCTGTAGTGTTTTTATTACTATGATACCAAAACAACTAGTCACTATATTCAAACAATGGGTATGATGCATGCATTGAATTATAATGAACACCTAATTAACTCAATGTTCCTCGGCAACCTCACGTTACCATTCTTCCTCCCAAGCTCTCCCAGGTTCTTAATCAGCAAGTATTTTTGTTCCTTCAGAATTTTTCCATAACCAACAATTTTGATATACATGATGTAGGAATAGCTCCCATAATGATCGATCATACACCATGGAATAAAACTTAAAATCTGCTATTACTAGTAACAGGAGTAAAGCTGGTTGGTTAGTTATAGCTTAAAGTAGAAGCCTTCTCGCCAGCACAATCTACAAGCCAATAATATGGGCTGCATGCGAGGATGTTTTCCATTTCTTACGGTACACCGAGTTCGTATATAGTGATGACTTCAGATGTTGGGGTCACCATTCTTTGATAATGTATTTGAGCATGCCTTAGCAATCATAGTCAGCCCCTGTAACCATGTTTTCCCCATGTCACGATCTCACGAGTTATCAGCTCAGACAAAAGGAAATGCAACCAACCATTGTTATGAGCTTAAAGGCTCCTCCACAGCTCTGAGCTGGAAAAAGATCCAACGGGATCCACATCAGCCTCGTATCTGCTACGGGTAATGACATCTCAACCCTCCAATCTGAGAGGTGTGAGCCTATGTCAGTGCGCGGTTCTTATGCTTGAATGCAAACCCATGGCCACATTACTGTGATGGAAAGTTTGGAAACCATTGCAGTATTGCTCTTGACTCCTCATTGGTTAAGTGTAAGCAAACGCTTCGGCACCAAGTTCAAATTTGTTATGCTCCACCACGAAGCACAAATAAACCCAGCTTCTTCCTTTGAATATCTCAAAACAATGTTTCGGTCCTCTAAGTAACCTTTGTACCTGTGCCATGCTCGACAATCCACTTTCTCTCAAATCTATCATGTATCATATATCTCATGCCCACTGAGATATGCCAGTCAGAGTAGGAGGTCACCTGTCATCGTAGTCGGATCTCAAGGTAGTGATGATGTCAACATCCTTGTTTTTCCTCTAACCTAAAATGAAGTCCTTATCCGCAAAACGTATTCTTTGCTGGATCTCTCGCCTCTTAGTCTCCAATATGATGAGTCTTTTGGCACTGGCCACTGAGATTGTAAATACCTTGGCCCTACTCACCAAACAAAACATCTCGTCATCAGTCACTTGAGAGACACTCGCGGGCAGCCCTCGCGATGGATTGATCTCATGCAAGATTCCCTAGTTTCTTGATTTTCGGGATGGGTTGCTACGTAACCCGATGAGAGAGAGAGAGAGAGAGAGAGAGAGAGATTAATTGCTTGTGAGACTCAATTTTTGTACCTTTGACGACGCCTGTATATCAACCACTAAATTAGCTTACGCTTTCCTTCAACTCGATTACACATGCGTGAGAGATGAGTTTCTCATACTATAATCTTGAAGTATGAGGTTAAGTGCTGAACAAATCACATGTACACTGCGCATCTATTACGCTCTCTTTACTATAATACCAAAATAAGATTTAATTACTATCTTTCAAACAAACAGTATGGCGCTGCGTTTGCAGTATAGTGAATGCCCTAATTAATTTCCAAAGTCTCTTACAAACCCTCTATGTAACCATTCTCCCAAGCTTCCTTTCGCAGAGTTCTTAATCAACAATTATTTTGTCTCCATCGTGATTTTTCCTATGACCCAATAATTCTATTTGCATGATTAGGAATAGCCCCAAAATGATCGCTGCATAACCCACTGGGACTTTTGAGGCTAAGCTTTCATTGCTATTAATTGCGACCTGAAAACCAGTTGGTTAGCTACGAGCTTTAATTAGATCACTCCCTCTATGAAAGGCTGTCTAAAAGCCAATACTAATATGGAGTTATGTGTGAGGCTGCTCATCGACTCTTGTTACAGTACGCTATGTTCGCGCTATGGTCGATAATGGTAGGATTTGGAGGACAAGCTACCATTCCTTGATGATGTATTCGAATGCACGCAATCGCTAAAGCCACTGCCACCATGTGTCACTACGTCAAAATCCACAAGTTGTGCTCGGATGAGCGCAGCTAGCAATGCTAAAGCTGTAAAGGCGTCGGCTGTGCTAGATGTGCGGAAGAAAGCCCAACAAAGGAACCATTATGACTTGCCTCTCAACACGAGTGACTGTACTTCAACCCTATCGATCCGCTATTATTCGGTATATGGTGGACGTTCTCATGTTTGAACAACATGTGGTTGTGTGCATATCGATGAGGAAGAAAACACACACTGCTAAATTGGCTTCCTATCTTTCGCCGTTGTGCCCATGTCAATCGGTTTTGCTACAAGCTTTAAATTTTGTGAGGCTCACTTTTCGAGGGGACTTCAAAACCCAACGCTCTTGTCGAATACCTTTAAACCAATGGGCCGCTCCTCTAAGGAAATCTTTTTATATTCTTTGGCCATGCTTGTACATCGCTCTCTAAATCCTATGGAAGGCTAGCGATCGGATCTTAAAGGCGGTGGGCGATGTCACAGCATCCTTGTTTTCCTGGACGACTGGTGCGCTATATCAACGATGAAGAGACCCTTTGTTCTTTGGGCGATCTTTGCCTCGTCTCTAATATGGATGAGCTTTTAGGTACTCTGCGACTGGCGTGATCAGAACGCCTTCACTGGCCTCTCACCCAAACGAAATCATGTCAGCAGCGCCGTTTTAGAGACACACTGGCAGGAGGAAAGGCCCTCGTGGTGGATGGATTCATCCATATCTCTAGTTTCTTGATTTTTGGGGATAAGTTACAGCAACGTGAATGCTAGCCTATATATATGAGTATACATATGGCGACTGCTGACGATGCCATCACTAAGTGTCCCTCCTTGTGAATGAATTAGAGTAGTGAGGTAAGGGTCTAAAGGGTGTTGGCGTGCTTGTGCGTGTAAATGATGGAGGGATGATTGAGTGTGAGAGAGAGAAAAGGGTGAAGAGGAAAAAGGATAGTGAAATGATGTACCCTAATTAATCTTAACGGCCCCTCGCCAAAACTCATGCAAACTATTCTCCTCCCTTCCTATTTCCAAGAGTTCTTAATCAACAAGTATTTTACCCCATCAAATTTTCCAATAACTACTAATTTATGCATGATTACAAATATTCCACAATGATCAAGTATTACACCAATATAATAAAATCTCTAAAGCCAAGCTACTACTATTAATTGTAGCCAAAATTAGTCATTAGCTATAGCTTTAAGTAGAGCCCCTCAATCAAGGAACAATCAAAACCAACAATATGGCTGCGTGTGAGGATAATTTCCATTTCTTGCGGTGTATCCCGAGTTCATGTAATGGGGATAAGTAGCTCCAGTAGGTTAAGCCACCATTCTGATGATGTATTTAAAAAGAACCAATCATAAAGCCGCTTTGTAACCATGGTTCCCCTATGTCACAATCCAAAAAATTATTGCTCATACAAAGGAAATCAACCGACTAGTCCCGAGCTTCAAGGCCTTGCTTGATGAGGAAAGAGGGGTTCATAAAGGAGGGTAGGAGTAGGATAAGGTGGGGAAATGGAGTTTCAAGGTCATACCCATTTTGGCCAAGAGCAATGTAGACGGAGGTTACCAAACCTCTAATGTTTGACTGAAGGTAATAGATGGCAAGGTTGTCAAATCACTAAATGGACCTTCATTGAGTTATTATAATAACAACACTAATACTAATACTAATACAAATGCAACACTAGTATATCAATATGAATATGAACATGAATGCTAATATACTCAAAAGTCAATTAATAATAATAAACATACCATCACTATACCAATACCACTACCACCACTACCACTACCACTACCACTACCACTAATAACAACGATAATAATAATAACACGAAAATTAACATATTAACACCAATATTCCAATATACAAATAGTCATAATAATAATAATAATAATAATAATAATAATAATAATTAATAACAATAATTAATATTAATGCACTAAATACGAATATGAATATACCAATAATAATTATAATAATACCGAGTCCAACATACTCATCATAATAATATTAATAATAACGATGACTAAAATATTAATATCAATATACCAATATTAACACCACTACCACCACCAATAATAATAATAATAATAATAATAATAATAATAATATAATAATAAATAATAAATAATAATAATAATATATTTAATATTAATATTAATATATATACATGAATAATAATATATTAATAACATTATTATTATGAGTACAAAATTAATACTAATAATAATATGAGTACGAAAATGCTAATAATTAAATTATACATAGATGTAATTGTTTCGGAAAAGCTTGAGTGTATTTTTGTCCAAGTATTAAAACCTTGTCGACCATCCAATTTGAGGTCATTGCAGGGGTGGGTTAAATGGGTATCTCAACCCTCCATTTAATCCCCCACTGTCTTACCCTCTGTATAAACACTTATCAGGCAAATTGTTGGAATTACCGGCGGCACATACGCACAAGGCCTTGTTAACCCTCTTCCCAGCAAGCAGTCCTGAGCATAGCCCTCCCACCCACAGCCTATCAGAAAATTTGGACAAGAACTACATTAGCTGTAGTCTCTTAATACTAGAAAGTGGACAACTCCTTCCAAACTCCGATCCACAGTATTCGGCATATCAATAACATTCTCGCTACTCTGGAACAAAACCCTTGGCCATACTGTCATCTATGGAAGAAAGTTTAAACCACCTGCCTTGCTCTGGACCCCCATCGCTTGTCGTCAAGATACATGGTTTGTGCTGAGCTTAAATTGATGCTTTCGACAATGAAGGACTCAATAAACTCAATGTTCTTCTTGGGCCACCTCCAGCAATGGTTCTCCTCGAAAGGCATCTTGTATCTTCGGCCATGCTCGGCAATCCACCCTCCTCCATTTGTGACTATATACATCTCATGCCCATGAGATGAAGTCATAGAGGAGTTACTAATATTGATTGGATCTCACAGCTCGATGTCGAGATCCCTCGCTTTCCTATCTATCTCAGAATTGAAGCCGTATTCATGATCAAAAGACCCTTATTCTTTAGCTGGATGATCGCTACCAGAGTCTCCAGCTAGTATGATGGTTTTGGCACTGCGTTGTGAAATGGCTCGAGGCTCTCCACTAAAGCGAAACAATGCGCCATTGGGGTCACTTGAGGACACACTAAGCGAAATAGCTTCATGGCGGACCGATTCATCCAATTTCTCTATGTTCTTGATTTTTGGGACAAGTTACACAAAATTGAGAGAGAGAGAGAGAGAGAGAGAGAGAGAGAGAGATGGACCCTACTACGGTGGCGTATGTCGGCGTCCTCCTCGTGAACGAATTAGAGAGAGGTTAGAAGGTTAGCTAGATAATTTGACAACAACTATGTACAGTATGGATGGGCTCTCTTTTGATGGATTTTAGAATGAGAACATCATCTTTTTCTCACATGATATCAAAGACATGAATTCAATCTAATTTTTCTTCTCTTTTCTAGAGAATCAAGCATCACTTTCTTCTTTATTTCCATCCTTATCTTTTCTCTTCGATTCACTATTTGCTCATGTCATTTCTATTCTTCTTGGTCATTCTTTTGTTTTCCAATCATATGGTTACTACCTCAGTTTTATCTGTCATAGAATGCTAATTTAACTTATTTCATCCATCATTTTTGGAAAATCATATCTACCAGTTATAGTATCGAGCTTAATTCTACAAAATTATGCATCTTGAGGAGATCATTCTTATTAGAAATTTGAATTCAAAATAAGCAAGGTTTTTCTTGATGGAACTTTGATAAGGCCAGCTGTTGGTAATCTAGATTTCTTGCCATGGAGTAGATGTAACAGTTTAATAGTGAGATGGCTGTTAAAATCAATATCTCCAACAATTTTCAACTGTGTTCTATATAGAAGAAGCTTTTCAAATATGGAATAAGCTAGCTCAGAGATTTCCTTAACCAGATGATGTCAGGATCTGTCACTTGCAACATCAGCTGGTACAAATTACTCAAGGTACAAACTCTATTGATGTGTACTTCACTGATTTGAATTTATTTGTGAGGAATTAAGGAGTTTTTAGGCCACTGCCACAATATCCTTGTGGTAGTTATAATAACAATTTGGTTTTTACAGAGTATGTCTATAGAGAGGAGAAGAATTATGTGTTCAAATTTTAAAATAGCCTTAATGAATCTTATCAAGGTCTAAGAACACAAATAATCTTGGTGAAAACCTTTTCTTACTTTAGATCGTTTATAATATTGTGTTGAGAGAAGAGACATAGAAAAGGCTACAAACCTTGACTCCATTGACACCAAATGTATTTTCTATGGCAATAGTAAAATCAGATCATACCTATTCGCATTGTGAGAAAAGTTAGTTATAAAAAGGATAATTGCCTTTTGAATCATTGAATTTCCTTGATTTCAAGTTTTACAAAATCAAAAAGCAAAGGGATCGGCTATCAACAAAGAATTACTGTGAATTTGGTTTGTTAATATTCGTAAGATGAAGTTCTCGTGGAGGATAGCTCTAATTCTTTCCGGTCTAATGCTTTAATGAATCAAGTTCAAAAATTGCTGGATAGTTAATCAATAATCAAGATTTATAACATCAGTACCAACCTAGCCCTTAACATATACATTATAGAATTTCCAACCCGCTACATCTACTAATATGGCAAGTATATCTTTGTATCATCTTCCCCAAGCTTATCATCATAATGTGTCATAATGTGGTGCATAAACATCATTCTTCAAATGATTCATCGATACGTGACTCTGGGGCATCTCAATCACATCATTTGTTCATCTCATTATTTTTCTTTTCCTCATCCAATCAAAAATTGTTTGTTCATTTACCTGCAGGTGCACAAGCCCAAGTCACTCATATAGGTTTGGTGTCACTTTTGCCTAATTGTGTTCTACCTAGTGTTACTTGTTCCCAGTTTTACTTTAAATCTTCTTTCGTCGGTAATTTTGATTGATAATCTAGTCTCACACTTTTCATTTCATGGTGATCAATGTCTTGTTCATGACCTTTTTCATCTTAGATGAGGATTGGCTTGATACAAAGGTCCATGGTCAGTATCTTCTACAACAAGGGTCATTTTATTTCTTCTTTTTCCCTATATTACTTGTTTAGTTTTTCTAGACAAATGGCATTGTCATCTAGGCCATCCTTCATTAGAAAGAATAAAACATATTCCTTGTACCCTCAATAGATTGAGTATTCTTCTAGTCTTTGTATGGTTTGTCCAAAAGCCAAGTTAGGTAATTTTCCTTCATCGTATCCAATACTTGTTGTCTTTGAAATAATGTATATAGATGTTTCGATCTTATTCTACTATTGTTCTATATGGAAATCATTATAACTTTAGTAGATGATTATTCTAAAATTACCTGGGTCATCTTTCTCAAACATAAGTCTCAAGCATCACAAGTGGTCTAACAATTTTATCATATGATATCAACTCAATTTCAGCAGAAGATTAATGTCATACAAACTGATAATGCTCTTGAATTTCATATTCTATATGCTCATAATGGTGTCATGTGTCAAAACTACGTGCGTTTACCTCCCTAGCAGTAATAGGTTTGTAGAAAGGAAGCATCAACATTTGTTAAATGTAAGTAGAGCATTGCTTTTAAGCACACATATGCCTTTTAAAAATTTTGGGTAAATGCGGTCGTTGGACTGCATGTGTATCTTATCAATAGAATTCTAACCTATTCCTTCCATAATAAGACTCCTTTATGAAATTCATTCTTTTCATAAATCTCCTACCTATAAGCATCTGAGTCCTTTGGTCCTTGTGTTTTGTATCTATTTATCTCCTACAAAGAAAGAAACTGATAGTAGAGCAAATCTGCATCTCATAGGTTATCCTTTAGAGTCAACAAAGGCTTCAAATGTATGATTTGGAAACTACCACTGTGTTCGCCTCTTTGTAGATGTTCACCCTAAGGAACATGTTTTTCCTTTTAATCATTCTTTTCTCACATTAGCTTTCACCCATTTCATCCAATCTTAAGTCTTGTTCTACCAGTTCTCTACTCTTTATGATCTTATATGAAGACATTTTATGGTATATCACAACATGACACGCCATTCTTTCTACCTACCAACATTTCTTCCCAAGTTACAAACTTCCATTTCACCTATAATTTATAGAACCAGTTAAGCGTTAAAAAGAAGCCATAAATAACCACTAGACCTGTATATTCACATGTATCACTA